>NC_141221.1:29502500-29600000 GCF_054856515.1 Filicampus tigris
ACAGTCAGTCTGCCATTTTTACTGAATTTTGGAATGGGACGATATTTTATGGCCTTTTTGTCGAGGTCATATTTTAACAAACTCCGAGAGATTTTAACCGATCATCTACAAACTTTAGGTGTTTCACCTAAACATGCTAAAGATGAAAAGTTATTGCGCGTTTTTATTACGTTGCACGCTGTTACCGTGGTGATGAGCCATTTGCAAAGACAAATAACGCTGTTTTTGACGATCTAAACCTAGGCGAAAACTCATGCACCTTTGGACATACATCAGACGAGGCATAAACACCTACAATTTTTATGCTTATTTATGTCTATGTGCAGTACCCTGACTTGCAAGTACCCCAATTTCACCAGGGTTGCGAGGGGCCGTTATAGCTGCTCGCAGCTCTAGTTATTATTATTATTCTCCGTAAAGCCTTGAATGTTTGAGGGACTAAACGTGAACGAAAACTTACCAAACTTTGCACACAAATCAGGCCAGGCGAAAAATGTGATATTTTGAAGTCGCAATACTCGAGTACTCAAAAACGGGGCCTGCAGCACCCCAAGGACCCCTCGATATTCTCATCAAAGGAAAGTCCCGGTAACTTTGACCTACGGCTAAAAATCCTGGGAGGCACGTGTAGCACCCTCAGGCCTACAAAAATTCTTTGGTCCCCATGCCCGAACATGTACAGGGGTCTGCAGGGACCCCAAGAACCTCTTGATTTTGTTATCAAAGGAAAGTCCTGGTAAGTTTGACCTACGGCTATGAAAACTGGGAGGCATGTGTAGCACCCCCAGACGTACAAAAAGTCTTTGATATCCCATGCCCCCGAACATGTACAGGAAGTGAGTTATGAGGATTCTCAAGTAGAACGTTAGCCCATTTGTAAACATTTACAGGGGTCATACATTTGCCCCCAAGTCCGAGATGGTTCACCCGATTGACTTCAAATTTGACTTGGATCTCACGTGTGACAACAATAGGGAAAAATATTTTACGTTTTCGAAACACTATATGAGGGGGGGCTGAGCATCAAACTTTGCATTTCATAATTCCTGCTTAACGAAGGATTCTGGGAAAATTGGATGGTATATGTAACAGCATAAGACTTACGAAAATGTCTTTTATAGCCATGTGGTATACCTTACAGGAAGTCAACCTTTTTGAATTATTTTGGAATTGTCGCAACTTTTTTTGACTCCTCATAGTAGTCATATTTTAACGAACTCCTCTTAGAGCATTTATCTGATTGTCTTCAAACTTTGCATGCTTCATCTAAAGATATATATATATATATATATATATATCTTTAAAACGCTTGTCGCCGTTGTCATCGTTTAAAAACGAAGAAGAAGCATGGCCACCAGAGGGGGATCATGCATTAACTTTATGTTTGCACAATAACATCAATAAAGGCCTTTGGATAAAATGCAATGCGGGATCTCTCTCTATATATATATATAAAGTTGTAATTTTTTTCATACAATTGACTTACCTTAACTAGAATGTCGTAGTGTATTTTATACAAAGGTACAATCATGCACTTTGAAACACTTGTCGTCATCGCCGTTTGTTGTGAAAAGTGAAAGTAAAAACATCCGCTTATTCTTCTTTCCTTCCTTCTTTCCCTGCTTCTTCGTCATTCCCTTTGTTGCCTCCTACTCTATTTAAAAATGAAGAAGCACGGTCGCCAGAGGGAATCATGCCTTAACTTTATCTTTGCACAATAACATCAACAAAGTCCTTTGGATAAAATGCAACGCGTGATTGTAGCTCACAACCTAATACAATACAATACAACACAATACAATACAATTTATATAGCGCATTTCACAACAGCTACAGCTGTAACAAAGACAAAACTAACACTTTCACACTTTATTTGGCGATGTTTATATTGTCCGTACTGACCGGCCGGGAGCACGCTGCCCTCACGGCTTATAAACACAGCTGTTGTACTGTACTATCTGATTTTTACAAAACTGTATTAGAGCATACACATCATTACAAATACGGAGGACAAAGTATCCGGCTTGACTGACTAGATCAAAGGCACATTTGAATAATGTTATGAGTTTCCGAACATAACGTTGTTTGTTTCGTCCCATTCTCGCGCTGAGCACGTTTGTGCTTGCCGAGTGGCTGAGCGCCCTCGCTCCACTCAAAATTTGTAAAAACAGCTGCCGAACGGCACAATTGAATCATTTCATGAGTATGCAGACAGAATGTTGTTCAAAAGTGCTGTTAGTTTGTTAGTGTGGACGAGACTAGCGTGAGGCTGTGATGATGCGCACCCAGTCAGCTCACATACAGTACACAAGTGGAAAAAGTAAATCCACTTCAATCACATTTATTTATATAGCACTTTTCATACATAAAAATGCAACTCTTGTGCTCTCGTTGGTCGAGCCCACGCTGGGAACCAGTCACTGCCTTTTATGAGTGCCTGCGGTTATGTACAAAGCCTCTGAGTCAACTCATGTCTTTGAAACAATGCGTCTTTCTGCAATATAGCTGGCGATGTCTGTGTTGTTTCATTTTTAATTTGTTATGAATGCTTCTGAAAAATCCGCGATGCAAATGTTGAAGCGCGAAGTAGCGAGGGATCACTGTATTACAATGTTTAGAATTTATATTTAATGGGGAAATGTACATACCACATTTTTTTCATAGTTTGGCCGGGGTGGCAATTTATACTCTAGAGCGACTTATGTGTGAAATTATTAACAAATTATATCTTATCCCTTTCCTTTTCAAGGTCAGCAAACAATACACTAAACAACCACAGGAGGGCATTTTAAGGCTGCATATAAACCTGCATTACATATTGGCTTTACAACGGGCAGAAATACCTGTAGTGTATATCATTTCACATGTTATTGTAACTAGTGTTGTTCCAATACCAATATTGGTATCGGCAAGTATCCCGATACCAGCATTTTAAGCATCGGCGAGTACGAACAAATAAAGCGCCGATGCTGGTTATTGATACTGGTATCATTTTTGGAATGCAAGCACGTATATTTGAGAGCCGCACACCGGAGGGAAACAGAAGATCCTTATCCAAATGCACATGCATGTTAATATCTAGCCCATGTCGCAATCTCACCAGCACGTAGAGCTATGGAAATAGGCTGTTTATTCAACACACGTATTCTGTGTGCGTATGTTACAACATAGGGCTGTGCAATTAATCCAAATCCAATTACATTTTCAATTATTACACTCCACTATTACAAAATTGGCATTATTGTAAAAACACGATTATTAATATTAATTTTGAATTGTTTTGAGGCATGCGCTCACGAGTTACTCCGCCGCGCCGCCCTCTCCAAGCTTGCTAGCTAGTGAGCTAGCCAGCCATCTAGCCCGTATTCGGCAAGTCACACTGCACACGCTCCTACTCAACGTTTTAACAGAGTACAGACCTAAAACTGGCACACTAACCGCCACAGGAATGGCGTACAAGGCAAGTCGAAATCGCTTATTTGCTTACATTTTGGGTTCGCCGTGGAAGACGGTGAGCAAAGATGTATAAAGTACAAGTTGTCTCTGCACCCACCGGCAACGCGATGAATCTATTCAACCATCGTTTGGTTTACGATGATGCAAAGCAAGAAAACACAGAGTCAGATTTGACGTTGTGCGCAACGTTGAAACACTGTACGCAGCAACCTCCACCCATCAACATCAGAGAGACACAAAAAGATAAAATAATCTATTGCCTGGATAAGCCTTCCAAATGTTTAGGGCACAGACTCCACTTCGCAATCGGCAAGAGAAATTTATTTTAAATAACATATCTTATGCAAATATACACTACTTTTACTAGCACAAAAATTGAAACCATGCTAAACATTATGATTGTGACTTAAGTTACATTTCTTGTGTAGTCTATAATATGAAGTCAAAATATTTGTAATTATTTTTGTTTCAAATTGCTTCAAATGCAATTTGCAAACATATTATTGGTCATTATATTGTAATACACCTGGCCTACTGTAACTTAGAAGTATTGTATAGATTACTAGTATGTAACAGTCAACATTTAAATTAATTTGACCGAATCAGCATATTAAATGTATAATTTATCAGAAGCAAATTACTTAAATATTGCTTAAAAAACAAAACAAAAAAGGCTCCAGAAAAACATCTAAATATATGGATGAATAGCGTATCTGTTATTCTGTCAAAATTAGCATTCTACTCCAAGCAGTTCACTACTTTGGCAATTTATAAGTGCATAGCAAGTTAACTCCAATGCTCTGTTTGTTTAAACAAAGAAACC
The DNA here is from genome assembly GCF_054856515.1 of Filicampus tigris. Taxonomy (NCBI): domain Eukaryota; kingdom Metazoa; phylum Chordata; class Actinopteri; order Syngnathiformes; family Syngnathidae; genus Filicampus; species Filicampus tigris. The sequence goes on from NC_141221.1 coordinate 29,506,780, forward strand.
ATACTTTAATTAATAAATTAGTACTTTTAAAATTTTTAAAAATAATTCAAATATTGTTAGGTCCAAAACGAACTTAAATTAATATAGTGTATCAAAGAATTTTGTCTTAATATTTTTACATGTTTAAACCTGTTCGTTTTGTGGCAAAAAATAATAGTTTGAATAATCGTGATTAATATTTTTTTCATAATCGAGCAGCCCTATTACAACAGATACTTCACAAGTGATGATTTAAATATGAATAATTTTACATTCAAGTGAGTATGCAATTTAGAATTACTAGAAAAATAGTGTTCATATTTTTATTTTTCAAATGGCAATACATCGGTGCAGTATCGGCATCGGCTTCGGCCGATACTGCACAGCCAGGTAGCGGAATCGGTATCGGGACCCAAAAAGTGGTATCGGAACAACACTAATTGTAACCCACATAAAGAAACATAAAGATAAATTCTAAAAGATATTAAAATGCATGAATAATTTAAACGGTTAAAATCTAATATTGTGTTAAGTTAGTAATTAAAAAGTACAAAATACAAACAACTAAACATTCACAAACAAACTCCACAGACTCCAAGTGTGCAGTGAAGTTGCCTGTTTATATCGTGAAATTGCACAAGATACAGAAAATACTATCAATATATGCATTACATACACATGTATTTTTATAGACATGAACAAGATGAGCCTATGCTAATGATTAGCGATCACGATTAGCATTAGCGATAGCGATTAGTATGCTCAGTCAACAACCCACAAGCATCCACAATTCAGCTCGTATATAAGTGTTGCATGCTCATTACACACAATTGTCTAAGTTACTTACAGACGATGATTGAACAAGAATGAACCACAAACAGGCAGTTGCCGTGCCTATGGCTGTATGTGTGTGTGTGGGTGTGTGGGGGTGGGTGTGCGTGTGTGTGTGTGTGTGTGTGTGCCATCATGCAGCCACACATATAAGGAGCAGAGCGCAGGAGACTAACATAGATATTTACGACCGAATACATAAATACTTTTGGAGACTTGGAAACATTCTACATGGGATAAATAAAATACTTATTGAATCGATCTACAACCGTTTTTGTGAGTTTAAAGTTATCTTACCATAACTTTCTTGTATACTACATGTTGCTAAATGTTACCATAATAGCTCGATGGAAATGATGTGTACTAAGCGTACAATTAATTTCCTCCAAAAAATGCGGCTTATACTCCAGTGCGACTTACATATGTTTTTTCTTCTTTATAATGCATTGTGTGGCTGGTGCGACTTGTACTCCGGAGCGACGTATAGTCCGGAAAATACGGTAGGTACAATATATGTAGATATTAGATGTATATATAGGACTTGATATATTGTACACTACATATTTGTATTCTTTTATTGTTTTTTTGTGAGTTGGGTGACATGGTAAATTTAACAGCAGTTGATTGTAATTGATTGTCATTGTATTTGTTATGATTGAAAAAGTCAATAAATAAACATGCTAAAAAAAATATATATATATATATATATATATATATATATATATATATATATATATATATATATATATATATATATATATATAAGTGGTTCAAATATATATATATTTTTTAGGGCAGGACAGCATCATGAATTATGATGAACCTTCTACATGCGGTGACATTTTTATTTTTAAAATATAAATAACAAATATAAAAGGTTTTAGTGACTTCCACCGAACTTGGAGATTGAATCCAGGGCTCCATGTTGAAAGCACAGAGGGTTAACCAGTGAGCTAAAAACATGACGGGTGAAAATGTGACTCAACACCATATTAAAAGGAACGGAAAGTGGATGCCACACAGGTCTGATACATGTCGTGCTGCAAGCTGCAGTCATCCAAGTCAAGAAGGCTGCAAAATTCACGAGCAGCTCTGTGCTACTTGATGGTCCAGTAGTTGGTGGGACTTATGGGACAACAAGAATAAATCAGCCGTGGTTGCTATGTCATCCATTGTTGCTAAGGAAATGAAGAAAGTCATGCTTTTCCCCTTATTTAACCAAGTAATGCCCACCTTTTCTCTGATACATGTGGCGCAAGGGAGACGCAAATGCACAAAAAAGACCCAGAGTAAAACTCGCACGTGGCACGCCACGCCGCCGTTCATTTCGCGTCCGGTGTGAACGAAGCATAAGAGGTGTTTGTAATAGTTGTTTGGCTGTGTCATTCAGCAACATGAGAGGGTCAAAAAACACTGGAAACAGCTCTCTATATAATACAGTTCTACACCATTGAAAATTAAAAACTCAATAATAATGTTAAAATTCTGGCAGTGCAAAGAAAAACAGCTTGTTTTTATACAGTTCTTCTATTAGATTTTATTAGATTGCGCAGGTGTCATTGTTGTGGCTGGTCGGTTTATATCACAATGTATAATCTGTTCTCACCTCGTTGGCGATGCCATCCAAATCTGTTTGTTTGGCGTTTGCTTGTTGATGACATAGGTTCCATGGTGATCACCCACCTTTACTGTCAGCACGCCACTCTGCAGAAGAAAAGGCACATCTGAAAACTAAACTTAGCTGTTTGCACGTTCCACTAAGATGTGCCTTACTATTAAAGTATTTGCCCACTCCTAAAAGGTATTTCAGGGGCAACTTTGAGTGAGTGAGTGTGAGTGTGAGAGAGGGTGAGTGAGTGAGTGAGTGAGTGAGTGAGTGAGTGAGTGAGTGAGAGAGTGAGAGAGTGAGAGAGTGAGAGAGTGAGAGAGCGAGAGAGCGAGTGCGAGGGCCCATTCATCCCTGCATGTTGAACTATTTGTTCTTGAACAGTATTATTTTTGTCAAATACAAAATGACCTTGTAAATAACATGAAATGCAAGCCTCTTGCATTTTCATTCCTCATGTTCGTTCTTAAGCATTACCCTTAAACATATTTCGTATTCCTTATGTTATTTTCGCAAGTCTTGGGACTTATTGGGCTGACCTGGGGCATCGGGGATTGTATTTCGTGCTATGCCATATGGAAATGTGTGCTGTGAGAAAAAAAACAAGACCTTGAACACCGAGATGTTGATTATTGTCCCTGCTCGTCAACAGCACCTATTTAAAGCGAAATTCAACGCAAACATATTTTTTTCAAGAATATATTCCCAGCAGGCCCACTAGTTGAAACACGGCATTCTGATTAATTTTGCGCTTCAGTAATACGAGTTAAGCAACCAAATGCACTCGTTTTTAGCCATCTCGGGGGGCGGCCATTTTGTCTTCTGTCGACTGAAAATGACATCACAACTGCTCACAATGACCAATCACGGCTGACCTGTTTTCTGAATCTGAGCCGTGATTGGTCTTTGTGAGCAGTTGAGAAGGACACCACTACGAGTCTCAATAAATATACGTATAAATAAATTACCCAAAGTGGTTCAACAAAAAAATATCTGCTTTATACTGGACTCAACTCTTTTCAAATGCACATTATTACTAGAACTGTATTTTTCCACCGCCGCAATATTGCTAAAATCCATCCAATTCTATTGAATAGTGACGCAGAAATCATAATCCATGCGTGTATTATGTCTCGCCTCGATTACTGTAACGTTTTGCTTTCTGGTCTACCCATGTCTAGTATTAAAAGTCTGCAAATGCTGCAGGTGGACTCCTGACAAGGACAACTAAGTTCCATCATATTACTCCGATGCTAGCCAATTTGCATTGGCTCCCAGTCCACTTGAGATGTGATTTCAAGTTGTTGCTGCTTACCTATAAAATACTGCATGGCTTAACACCTTCCTATCTCGTCGACCTTGTGATACCATATATTCCATCCCGAATCCTTCGTTTACAAGATCCGAGGCTAACCACATCCTTGGAGGCGCTACTATGGAGATTTCTGCATTGACCAACTGGGCAGGGACCCACTTCACCCAAGTCGTCTTCCTGCAGCACTTCATTTGATTGACTTTCACATTATTTTAACCTACATTGTATAGCATCATAATCTGTGGTTAAATGTTGCCCACTCGGCATCCATTGCAGCCAAATTATCCTGGAAGGAGGATTTCCCCATTTGTGGTCCCTTCTCAAAGTTTCTTATTTTTCGCCGGATGTTTTTTTTATTTTATTCTTTTTATTTTTAGTTTTTCCTTCTCCTGGGGGTTAAGATCAGGGGAGGTCGTTAATATTTTGCCAAATATGGGCATGTGAAGCCCTTTAAGACTTTCTTGTGATTAAGGGCTATATAAATAAATTTGACTTAATTTGACCCAAGCTTACATTAAAAAAATCACGCTGAACCCTTTGTGAGAATCAAGGACCCAAAGACCAAAACACATTCACAACAGTACCCCTCCCCAACGGGACACTGCCTGGTGCCTTTCCAGGTTTGTGAGGAAACTCACGGTAGGAGCCCCAGAGGAGGGAAGAGGCGAGGTTGAGGAATCTAGAGATCCAGGAACGTCCCTCGGGGCTATAACCCTCCCAGTCAACAAAATACTGAAAACCCCTGACCACAGCAACGTACATCCAAAATCTTGGGGACAGTGTAGGCCGGGTGACTGCCAATGACCAGTGGCGGAAGAGGGAGCTCAGAAAGAGGACTGAGGGGGCTAGAAGAGAGAGAGACATCAGGAGAGAGACATGAAAAGTGGGGTGGACTTGACGGGAGACAGGGAACTTCAGACGGACGGCAGATGGATTAATGACCTTCTCAATTTCAAAAGGCCCAATGAACCTGGGGGCTATCTTACGAGAATCAGTCTGGAGAGGAAGGGCACCGGCAGATACCCAAACCATTTGCCCTTGCCGATAATCCGGGGTAGGGGCCGCAGTATATCGGTCAGTTGACGGTTGCGCTGGGCTGTGCGAGACAGGGCATGTCTCCAGACTCATGACTACGACGGAAATGTGCACGTACAGAGGAAACAGCGACCCCTTGCTCCTGGGAAGGGAATAGTGGGGGTTGGTACCCATAGGCGACAATGAATGGAGACATGCCCGTGGACAAGGAGGGGAGGGACTTGTGGGAATACTCGACCCATGGAAGGTGTAAGATCCAGGAGGCTGGATGCCGGGCCGAGACCCATCTAAGGGATGACTCCAGGTTCTGATTGGCTCTCTCTGACTGTCTATTGGTCTGGGGATGATAACCTGAAGACAGGCTAGAGGTTGGCCCCAGAGCCTTACAAAAAGCTTGCCATACCTGGGACATGAACTGGGGACCGAGGTAAGAAATAATGTCAATGGGGAAGCTTCAAGATCCGGCAGTCTCAAGGGCGGAGAGAAGTTGGGGTTATGGAATGAAATGAACCATCTTGGAGAACCCATCAACCACAGTTCATATTTAAAGATTCCATTGTCTTAATAATTTACAAAATTAAGAGATCTTTATTGTGTATGTTTTATTCTGGTGTAATTTCTTAGAATATCACCCGAATGGTTCTCTTTTATTTTTTCTAAAAAATGTACCATCTTTTCAAAATAAACATATTTAAAAAAAAAAAAAAAACGTTTTTTTGTATTGAAAATATACTGAACCGAAGTTTCCAAAAAAACTTAATTTAGCGTACCGTTATACCCCTACTAAATAGGCTACGGTTATTCGCCTAGCATTATTGTTTGAAAGTCTATGCTGTGCTGTGCTGTAAATTACGCATGATGAGATTCCTTATTTGCAGAGCTGGGCAGTCCGTCCCGTGGTCGGACCGGTCGGACCATCCGGCCCGGCCTGACGCCCATTTTTGGGGTGAGGGGTGTCGGCTGACAGATTTTAAAAAAGGGCTCGACTAAGCAAGGCCGGGAGTGAATTTTAGTCCGGCCCACTAATTGGCCCTCATGTGTGTGACGTGGTCGCAGGCGGACAAATTTCATCTCAGCATAGTCGATGAAAGGCTTCTTTTTAGGCTTCTTTATACTCCCGCGTCGGCGCGAGCGCCAACTGCCGCATTGATTCACATGACCGACACATTATGCTGTTGGCGACAGGTCTGCAACACATGCCACGCACACATCAGGAATTGTTGCTGCTCTGATCAATCCATTATGTCATGCGTTGCGATGACGTACAGTTTCCCACATGGAGGAGAGGATGCACCACGCAGCTCGTTGCTGCTGCAAAGCAAACTAGTTTGGCAGCGGTGTGGGTGTTATGTCAAGTATGTGTGTGTAAAGAAGCTACTCACGCATGTTCCCCCTTAGCCGCCACCATCCAGATCATTTTCGCAATACAATTAAATGCATCGTCTAGTCATCCCGGTCCCTTTATGGTTGTAGCAGGCACAACATCCATTGTTGTCGCTGTCTTTGTGAAGCGACGCCCCTCGACTTGGAACGGAACCGTTTCAAAACAAGGTTGTGTCCGCGAATATTGTCAAGCTGCGAGCAGCACTCAAGGATGATGCTAGCACATCAAGGTGGAGTTCATGCACTTCTTCTGGCGTCTTCCCTACTTTAACAAGCAACACAGCAGGACATTTTCATTGAAATTAACGGACCCCGCTCGAAATCACCTCTCTCTCTCTTTCTTCGCTCCGGAAATACGCCCTAGCAAACCTGCTCTGTAGTGGTTTGCTGGTATGCTTTTATTTTGAAGGCCGGAAGTGTGAAGGAGGGAAAGTGTGGAAAATAAATAAGTAACTTGTTCAATGCGACTTCTTGCCATCTGTTGGACCCAAATAATTATCCGACAAAACCACCCCCAGGGCTCGCAATGGAAGTAAGCACACGCAGTTGGGTAAGTACTAGTGGCGCATATGAAGCATGTTTGAAGCGTGTCCACAGCTGGTTTGAATAGTAAATTAGCCAGCTAATGATCTTTAAATAAACCTCTGCCATTAGCATCCCTCCCACGGCGGCGTTATGCACGTTTTTTTGGGGGGGGAATGGGATTATGTGGGTGGGCGGGGAGTGATAGTTTTTATATGAATAAAGGGGGTCGAGGCCGGAAGGGTACCCAGGTCAAGGGTGGGAGGTCGACGCCAGACCGGCGAAAAAGGGTCAAGAGCCCAGCTCTGCTTACTTGTTCCATATATTCTGCTAGCTCTGAGAGCCACGTAATAGTGTGTTGGTGTCCCACATTGTCAAATTAGCGTTATTTCTTGTCACATTGTGATAGTACTAGTAGGCACAGCTAAGGTATATTTAATAAATCATAAAATGCAAGTGAATCTATAGTAAGATTGACTTGATTGGCAGTTTTCCAAGAGAACGTAGCATGTTCAGTCATCAACAGTCATGGTAGCTCATGGGTAGAGCGTTGGCTCCGGTGGGCTACTGTTCCCCCCTTCCCCCCCCCCCCTTTGTGTCACGGGCTGTAATACCGCTCTATACCTTGATTTTAATTTTTTACAATGTTTACAATTTCTTGCAGCCAGTCAGTTGGTTTCAAGTGTTAAACAGGTATGCAGTTGAACAGTTTAAATGTTGCTTTAGAACCAAGCTGGAGACAGGTAAAACAAAATTACTATACTGGAATTGCCCGGACAGCCACAGATGGAATCGTGAGTCAGTTAATGTGGAGGCCAGTTGAACTGTAACACAACCTGGTCCATTTATGTGTCCTATTCTTATCTGTTGGTCTCTCCAAAAACTGTTCGCCTGACTGTTAGCCAGTTGGACTGTAACACAAACTGGTCCATTTACGTGCCCTATTCTTATCTTTTGGTCTCTCCAAAAACTGTCGGCCTGACTGTTAACAATGCATCGCCACACAGCGCAAGGCATTTCACCGAAAAACGCGATTAGAATGGCAAAGATCAGCAAACGTAAGCAAAACAGTTCTTCGAACTTATCACTTTAAAAAGAATAAAATGTATTATTTTCCTTTTCTATTGTTTTTTTATGGTTTTAAAGCAGAGTAACTTGAGGAATGCCGGAAAAGTAAAAGTGTTTATCAATGAAAATACAAAGTTACTACAGAGAGCAGGACTGGAGGAATTCCCACTGGGACAAAATTTTCATCCTGACTGAAAGAAAGTTGACGTAGGTGTCACTGAATAACTGCATCTTATAAACTAAGACATCAGGTCTATATGACAATAAAGGACAAAGGATGTCACTAAATTTCTTAAATTTCAACGAAAAGAAAACAGAAGTTATGGTGTTCGGCCCCAGTGCCTCTTCACCATCCCACCCTGTTGACCTGTCCACCCATGCTTCATATCTACAGCTAACAGTCTTAAACTTGGGTTTTAAAATGGACAGTGATCTTAATTTGGACCAGCAAATCAGCGCTGTTGTTAGGTCCAGCTTCTTTCATCTTAGACAGATGGCTAAGGTAAAGCCCCTCCTTTCTCATCAGCACTTAGAAACAGTAATCCATGTCTTTGTTACATCTCGGCTAATTTACTGTAATGCGCTTTATTTTGGAGTCAGCCAGTCCTCTCTCAAGCGTCTCCAGGTGGTTCAAAATGCTGTTGTTCGCCTCCTAACTGGAGCTCGGAAGACGGAGCACATAACACCAATTCTGGCCTCCCTTCACTGGCTCTCAGTGCATTTTAGGGTTCATTTTAAGATGCTTCATTTGTTCATAAGTCTTTAAATGGCCTTGCCCCGGCGGACCTCTGTGAGCTTCTCCACTCCTACGCACCTTCCCGGTGCCTCAGGTCTGCGGACCAGGTGCTGCTCGAGGTGCGGAGGACTAAGCAGTGCCTCGGAGGGGATCGAGCCTTTTCTGTTGATGGTTGATGGTCCTTCCCTTTAGAATGACCTTCCATTGAATGTTAGGCAAGCCCCCTCTCTGTCTATTTTCCAAACCCGTTCGAAGACACATTTCTATTCTTTGGCTTTTGAGTTGACATGAGACGGTTTTCTGCTCTTTTCTGGTGTCTATTGTATATAGTATTTTGTGTTTTAATTTAATGCTTTCACTTGTTATTTTATTGCTATTTTGTTGTTGTAATATTAAGTGCTTTGTTACAGCTGTAGCTGTTATGAAATGCGCTCTATAAATAAAGTTGTATTGTATTGTATTTAATAAAAAGAATGAACAGAGCCTGACTCTTTTTTATTTAATTTTGTTATTATTTTTTTATTATTTTTATTATTTGTATTAGTTTATTTATTCAAAATATTTTGTTGCTTTGCATTTCAATGCAAATGTTCCATATCCTTGAGAACTGAAAGACAATTGTACTTAAAAGGGATGGACAGCAATTATTTTTGCTCTAACATCAGTATATCAGTGCCATTTAAAAAAACAACAACAAACAAATGATACATACTTATGTTTATTGTGATAGTTTCTGGCTAAATATATCATCTGAAAAATATATCGTGACAGTCCTACCAATAAATATGTTTAGGCACCCCTATGATAGTCACACTTTTTCAGTTACAAACTGACCCCGGCCCCCCATCAGAGAAAGGAAAATGTACGTGGCCCTCACAGGAAACATTTGGGGACCCTTGCTTTATCCTTGCTATCAGCTCCTTCGCACCTATGCACCTACCTGCCTTAGGTCAGCAGACCAGATGCTATTAGAGCAAGGGTGCCCAAGTCCGGTCCGCAAGAGCCCCTAACAACCCTGTTTCAAGTGTTCTGTATCCCCACGGCAACACATGTGATTCAAATCATCAGGATCGTTATCAAGCTTTTGCAAACCTTGCTGATGAGCTGATCATTTCAATCATGTGAGTTGGAATAGGAATACACCTAAAACAGGCTGGATAGGGGCTCTTGAGGTCTGGCCCTGTATTAGAAGTACCAAGGACTAAGCAAAGGCTCAGACGGGATCAAGCCTTTTTCGTTGCCAATCCCTCTCTTTGGAATGACATTGTGAAACATTATGCAAGCCCCCTCACTGCCCATCTTTAAAACTTGCCTTAAAACACCTTTTATTCTTTGGCATTTTAACTCAGCGTCAGACTTGGTTTTGGTTTTACTGTTTTTGGTCATTTTACTGACTTATTCTAATTTATTCTTTTAACCGTTTTTGTATTACTTATTTTTTCTCCCCGTAAAGCACTTTGTAAGCAGCAGTGGTTGTTTTAAAGTAGTCTATAAATGCAGTTGAGTTGAACCGATTAGAGGACGGAAAAAAGCCGATGTCACTCAGAGCCTTTGCGATGTTGAATCTCAAAGGTGACTGATTGAAAAAAGAAACAGCCATTTAAACTGTGTGTGTGAGTGTTCGACGGCAGCACTCAAATTCCGAAGGTGTTGGCAGATCACATTTACATGCCAATACATTGAAGCTGAAATCAGATTGGACAAAAAAATAACAGGAAACTGTGAATCCGAGACACATTATGAAATAAAGGCAAAAGACTGGTGGAAATAAATTATTGCAATTTCATTTAAATTGTAAATGGAGGTCCATGTTTCTGATCGAGGTTGGGCAAGCAGAAGACCCTGACTGCATGCCACTGAGTATGCTAATGAAGAGAGAAGTAGCTTGCTAGAATGGACATCGAAGGGTCGTTTAAAACAAGACAGGGCTAGTTTTCCAACATTAAGACGACTCACCAGCATTTACTTAATCATTCACATTATATCCAAGTAAAATGGGAAACAAGTTACACACAATGAGTATTTACATTATATTTTATTACGCTATTACTGCATGCCATAGAGGGCCATTTTCAAACTTTTTGTGTGAGGTTTTGGGGGCACTGGAACAGGTTAATGGCATTTCCATTCCTTTCATCAGGAAAAGTTTAAGTTACATTTGGTCTGAGTTACAAGCATGATCATAGAACATATTAAACTCACATTGCATAATTTGCAATAGGTCATTTGTTTGTTATAGGTCAGAATTATTGCACTACAGGACACTTTTAAATGTATTTTGTTACAGTAACCATTTTGCTGTACTAACTACAGTGGTTCTAACTCCCAAACACAAATTATTGTTGGGATTTTGGGTTGACGGGTTTTCATGGAGACTTAATTTGTCATTCTGATTGAAATTATTCCGAATCGAGACCTCTGGTTACCTATTTACATGTGACGTGATCTTTTTCGATCCGCTGTTTACATGCTCCACCATGTTAATCAGCCCTGTTACAGCCGCGTGACACGCAGAGATCGATGTAAACATCACATGATTTATCAAAATGGGGTTCATTCATCTATTTAGCACAGCATTCGCAATTGTTTTGACACTTTAATTTAAGCAGCATTTTGATAAAAACAAGTTGCCAGTACTTCAAAACAAGTTCTCACGTCGCAGACGAGTTCTGATAAGATGCTGCCATTTTACAGTGCGTATACGACTACGTCACTATGCAATGATCTCAAGCGCGCACAGACCGGACGTAGCCCTGCTATTCTGACTTAACTGTTTACATGACACTCGTTAAGACTGCCTAAAGGAATAGGTATACCATCCCTAGGAATCCGAACACAATTCCATTCAGATTTGGCGTTTCTATTCCGATTGTGGTGTTTGTAAGGAGCATTTTTGTTCTTTTTGGTCATTCAGATCCTTTGTAATCGGAATACATGGCTCCATGTAAAACCAGGCTAATGCCACCCTGGGAAAATTAATTACCCACCCCTGCATTAATAGGGGAACAAAAGGCAATCAAAAATGAAGACAAGGTAGGGCTGCTCGATTAAGACAAAATATTAATCACGATTATTTTGGTAATAATTGAAATTGTGATTTTTCAAACGATTACTTATTTTTTGCTACAAAACAAGAACAGATTTAAACATGTAAAAGCTATTAATAATATATAATATATAAAATAATATATATAGTATAGATACTATAATAATTTAAGTTCCTTTTAGACTCAACAACATTTATTGAATTAATTATTTTGAAAACATTTTTAAAGTGCAAATGTGTAAATTAAAGTATGGTTTCCTTGGAAAGAGGAAAGGAGGAGGGCTGGCTGTGTTTGTGAACGATAGATGGTGTAATCCTGGGCACATCACGATTAAGGAGCAGCTTTGCAGCAGGGATATTGAGCTGCTAGCTATTGGCATGAGGCCATTCTACATCCCGCGAGAGTTTAGTCATGTGCTCGCGGTGACCGTCTACGTCCCCCCAGCTGCTAGCGGCGACACAGCCTGTGATGTCTTGACTGCAGCAGTGAGCAGGCTACAAGAACAGCACCCAAATGCCCTGATACTCATCTCTGGTGACTTCAATCATGCCCCCCCTTCCTCCTCTCTGCCTTCATTCACACAGTATGTCACCTGCCACACCAGAGACAATAAAACACTGGACCTTTTCTATGCCAACACCAAGGAGGCATACACATCACTGCCCCTCCCCCCACTGGGCAAAGCTGATCACAACCTGGTGGCTCTCCAGTCTGTGTACAAACCTTTGGTCCGCAGGCAGCCAGCTGTGACCCGCACGGTTCAGAGATGGTCTGGAGAGGCCGAGGAGGCCTTAAAGGACTGCTTCAGCACAACTGTGTGGGAAGTATTCAGCGATGCTCACGGGGAAGACATTAGTAGTCCAACGGACACTGTTACAGACTATATAAATTTCTGCATGGAGAACACCATACCCACCAGGACAGTAAGGTGTTTCTCCAACAACAAACCCTGGATCACACCAGACATAAAAGCTCTCCTGAAGGAGAAGAGGAGGGTTTTTGCGTCAGGCAACATAGAGGAGCGGAAGACTGTGAAGCACCAGCTGAGGAGGAGGATCAGAGAGGGGAAAAGGTCCTACAGGAAGAGAATGGAGGAGCAGCTGCTGCAGAATAATGCCAGGGGAGTATGGAGGGGCCTGAAGACCATCTCAGGCCACGGACAACCCAAGACCCGGACTGGGGCGGACCTGCAGTGGGCAAATCAGCTGAACCTCTTTTTCAATAGGTTCGATCAGATGCCTGCCCCCACTCAGTCTCTCCTGCTGCAGCCTCCACCTACTACTCCTGCTGGGTGTGTCACCCCCTCCCCCTTTTCTCTACAGTCTCCAGCTCCTAGCTACACCAGATAGCCACCATTCCCTCCTGCCCAGCCTTGGCCTTCACAACATCTCAGGTGAAGAACCAGCTGAAGAAGATGAAGGCGAGGAAGGCAGCGGGTCCAGATGGCATCAGCCCCCAGCTCCTCAAATCCTGCGCAGACCAGCTGTGTGGAATTGTCCAGCACATGTTCAACCTGAGCCTGAAGCTGGGCAGGGTCCCCCAGCTATGGAAAACATCCTGCCTGGTCCCGGTGCCAAAGACCCCCCACCCGAAGGAGCTCAACAGCTTCAGGCCAGTGGCGCTGACGTCTCACCTGATAAAGACCCTGGAGAGACTGGTCCTTGTCCACCTGCGCCCCCTGGTGAGCTCCTCAATGGACCCACTCCAGTTCGCATATCAGCCTTGCATCAGTGTGGATGATGCCATCATCTACCTCCTCCACACTTCACTCTCCCACCTGGAGAAGGCGGGGAACACTGTGAGGATCATGTTCTTTGATTTCTCCAGTGCTTTCAACACCATCCAGCCCACCCTACTGGGAGACAAGCTGGAGCGGGCGGGGGTGGCCCACCACCTCACCACATGGATCCAGGACTACCTCACAAACCGGCCACAGTATGTGAGGACACAGGACTGTGTGCCTGACGTGCTCCTCTCTAGCACGGGGGCCCCACAGGGAACTGTCTTGGCTCCCCTCCTGTTCACCCTCTACACCTAGGACTTCAACTACAACACCCCTACCTGTCAACTGTAGGAGTTCTCTGACGACTCTGCGATTGTCGGCCTCATCACAGGCGGAGATGATCGGGAGTACAGAGAACTTACTCAGGGTTTTGTGGACTGGTGCCAGCAGAACCGCCTCCTGATCAATGCGGGGAAATCCAAAGAAATGGTGGTGGATTTCGGTAGGAGCCATCACTCTTCACCTGCACCAGTGAATATGTTGGAACAGATGTTGAGAAAGTCTCAACTTACAAGTACCTGGGTGTTCATCTGAACAATAAACTGGACTGAAGCGACAACACAGACGCCCTCTATAGGAAGAGTCAGAGCAGACTCTTCCTACTCAGGACATTGAGGTCTTTTGGGGTTCAGGGGACACTCCTCAGGAACTTTTATGACTCGGTGGTTGCATCGGTCATCTTCCAGGGAGTGGTCACCTCGGCAGGCGGCGTCTCGGCCCGGGACAAGAAACGGCTAGACAAACTGGTCAGGAGGGCCGGCTCTGTCCTGGGCTGCTCCCTGGACTCTGTGGACTCGGTGGGGGACAGGAGGATGTTGGCCAAGCTGTCATCAATGCTGGACAACCCGGACCACCCCCTCCAGGGCCCCCTAACAGCACTCCACAGCTCCTTCAGTGACAGACTGTTACACCTTCGCTGTGCAAAGGAGAGATTCCGCCGCTCCTTCTTGCCTGCTGCTGTCAGACTCTTTAACAAGAACATTGTGTAGTCTCTACAAACTGACGGACATTAGTGCAATTGTGCAGTCCTGCACCTGAGCTCATATCGTGCAATACCCAACATTCACCACTACTGTAATACCGTGCAATACTCAACATTCCTCACTACTGTTAGTCTAGTTTTATTTTTATCCAATGCTGTTCCTTACGTTTCACTACAGCACTGCAGCACTGTCACTTAAGAGTATTTTTCCTCTGTACTATGTACAGGCTAAAATGAGTGTTCCTCATACTTTTTATGTAGATGTATGTTGGTGTGTATATACATGTGTATATACACATGTTACTGCGTATATTTACATAGGTTTGATCCTGAATGTTTGCCGTCAATGTTACACATTAATGGCTACATTATGCCGCCGTCCCTGTGCGACCTATATCTTTGCTGCTATAAAACTGAAAATTTCCCCACAGTGGGATCAATAAAGGCATTCTTATTCTTAAACAAACGAGTTAACTTGCTTTGCACTTATAAATTGTCAAAGTAGTAAATTGCTTTGAGTAAAATGCCAATTTTGACAGAATAGCAGACATGCTATTCCTCTATACATTTAGACCTTTGTCTGGAGCCTTTTTTGTTTTGTTTTTAAAGTAAAATTTACACATACTAAACAAAGTTAAAGGTAATGTGCTAATGTAATATTCTTATTGGGTCAAACTTATTTAAATTTGGCTGTTCCATATTAGTACGTATCTATACAATACTTCTAAATTACAGTAGGCCATATATAAACTGTAGTACAATATAATAATAATAATATGACCAATAATATGTTTGCAAATTGCATTGAAGCCATTAGAAACAAAAATGATCACAAAAAAATTGACTTCATATTATAGACTACACAAGAAATTTAACTTAAGTCACAGTAATAATGTTTAGCATGGTTTCTATTTTTTGTGCTAGTAAAAGTAGTGTATATTTGCAGAAGATATGTTATTTAAAATAAATCCCTCATGCCGATTGCGAAGTGGAGTCTGTGCCCTAAACATTTGGAAGCCTTGTCCGGGCAATAAATTATGTTATCTTTTTGTGTCTCTCCGATGTTGATGGGTGGGGGTTACAGCGTACAGTGTTTCAACTATTGAGATTTGCGTTGCGGACGACGCCAAATCTAACTCGGTGTTTTCTTGCTTTGGTATATCATGACATCATCGTAAACCAAACGATGGTTGAATAGATTCGTTGTGTTGCCGGTGGATGCACTTTATGTCTTTGTTCACCGTCTTCCACGGCAAACCCAAAATATAACAAAATAAGCGATTTCGACTCGCCTTGCATGTTTACAAGTCGTTCCTGTGGCGGGTCTTGTGCCATTTTTAGCTCTGTTACTCTGTTAAAACGTTGAGTAGGAGCGTGTGCAGGGTGCGGGCTGGCTGGCTGGGTAGCTAGCTAGCTTGAAGAGGGCGGCGCGGCGGAGTAACTTGTGTGCGCATGCCTCAAAACAACTCAAAATTTGTGTTAATAATCGTTTTTTTACGATTATGCCAATTTTGTAATCGTGTAGTGTAATAATCGAAATCGTAATTGAATTTCGATTAATTGCACAGCCCTAAGACACGGACAGGCTGAAGCGGGTGCAGCAAAATGAGACAAGGCCTGGAAAAGATGTGTTCTTTTTACTCACGTCCCCGCTTTTATTCGGGGGGGAAACTTTTTCAGGGCAAAAAAAAAAAATTATGGCTATTATAATGAGTGACAAATATTTACGGGTTTCTGTTATTCACATCTCTATCACCCATGAACAGCAGGGGTAAAATGTATAGCAAGTTCAGTCAAACTGTCTAAATTGCCTTCTTTTTAAAACATCTGGTGTAGCCAAGTAGTGACTTCCTGCAGTTATTTAGATTCACAATTGCACAGGATCTGTCCAAGACTCATGAGAGATTGGCAACTAACAACAGAGAGATTGTTTTGAGATAACGCATTTCATAGATTTTCTGGTCTATCTGGTCTGTCACATTTAGAACAATTATTACAATACATCAGTGTGTAGTCTTACTTTTTCCCATGTCCTCTGTACATTATACGAAAATAGATACTAAGGAAGAATGGTCAATATCAATTTGAATATTAAACTGACTTACAGAGAGCACAACATCATAGTCTGGTCCAGTGAAAGGTTCATCCATTAAGTCTTCAAAGTAATCAGCCAATGCATCCAGCGTCTCATCAGCCAGCTTCTCATAGGCTGCCTCTGACAACTCACTGGGAAACAGATTTACAAAATCTTTCAACAAGAGCGGTGTTGACCATTGTCACAAAATATACATATTGTTTTGTGGTTACTTTTTGTCCTTAGAAAGGTGCTCTTCCAGTCTTGAAGCTGACAGATGGATCATTCTCCTACACCTTTCAGTGTCAACTGTTAAAGCACACCACTGTGACAGAAAGGAGCAAATTCAGTTTTTGGTTTAGTAAGACATCACAGCATATTTCCTTTTAACATGTAAAACAGATAAGTAAAGTGGTGTCTTGCATTTGTGGATGAGTACCAAGCCCTGGTACTGAATTGACTCTCGGGTTGACTTACAAAGTATTTGAGACTGGAATAGTGATAAGCTCCACCTTTAATGGTTCTTGGAGAAGTTACTCAAATGTATATTTGATTTATTTAGGCTAGATGAACATTATTTTGCACCTTTTACCTCGCCAATCCCGTTTCGAACTTGCAGTAAAATTAAGATATTAGTGTAAGAAGCACTTTCACAATCGGAAGAGATCGAGCCATCCCGCCCATTCCAGCGCCAAGTCCGAGAGACTTGGCTGGTTCCTTACTTTGCCTGTGTAGTGCTGTGTGATCATATTATGATATGATTCATCGTATTGTATAAGAACATCCATCGTGGCAGAGCTGCCAACCTATAGAAATTCACAATATATCAGAATATTCCTATTTTTTTAAATTCTGGCAGGAGCATTACAGCCACACTGGACCTAACACCAATTTATACAGTACTTAGATTTTTTTTTTTCTTTTTTAATCGGTGCGTGGTTAAAAATAAATATGTGAAAACAATATCCAAGTGAAAAAACACTATTATAAAGAAATATTGCACTTCCATGCATGCATCTAAACATGTACAGGAAGTCCTCAATTTACGAACGAGTTCCATTCCTACACTGGCGGTGTAACCCAAATTTCCGTGGATGTCGGATTTCACAGTTAAAGACAAAATTTACGTCAAAATACTTAGTATGAAAAAATTTTAATTCAGTAAAAGAAAAGCATAAGATGCCCTATTTAGCATGACTGCTGAGAGGTAGATTGATAAGGCGAGGAGGGCAAAAAAGGCATAAGCTACTGCCGGCGCTCACGGACATGATCGAGACACTATGCGCATGCTCAACCGCAAGGAATGCTGGTCTTTGTAGTACAGGAAGTGCTTGTAGCAGAAGTGCGGTATTTGGAGCGCAACTCAGCGTAATTACACAAGCAGAGGTAAACAAGCTCAGAGACGCAGCAAAACAGTACACTTGTGGAGAGAGGAGAAATCCGGCTCCTTCATTCCTGTGGTGAGTGACATAAATATCAAGTGTTTTATTGACAGTTGAAAGGAACAAGTGGAAATTACATCCTAGAAGTCACAATGCAGTGCATCCCGGTTCACAGTGGGTTATTCAAATGCCGGAGCAACTCTGTCCGCTCATTCATGTAAACGGGTAATTCAGAATATTTGAGAGAATATTGACTGCAAACAACATGTACATGTAAACAAAGTCATTAAGGTGCTGGGGACATAATGGAGGAAGAGGCACGGCATTGTAAAATTGAAACGCCGTAGGTTGTGTCCGTCGTAATTCGAGGACTTCCTGTATGCATACATATATTTTTTTATCTTTTTATTTATTTATTTAACCTTTATTTAGCCAGGCAAAACAGATTAAGAACAACATTTTAATTTACAACTGTGGCCTGACAAGAGCCATACCTCTTGAGAAAAGAAAACATTAAGGTAAAAACAACAAAAAATATAGTATGCTTTGTCATGTGGTGTGCCATGTCAAGGTGAGGTGATGGTATAAAAATGTAATGATTTAAGCCCTAGAACGATCAGCAACAGCAAAAAGCCTTAAAGTGCACTTCCTGAATTTGGACATTAGATGCTGACATAGTTAATTTGAATACTATGAGCTCACCACGTCAGATTCTGCTTACCTGCAAGATTATCGGGAAAAACCTGACCGACTTCTCTGACCGACTTTAATGGGTTAAGTCTCCCGGTAACCTTTGCCCACTCCAACACGGTCACGCAAGGGGACGGGAGCGCTTTAAGTCGGTATCGAGATGAATCTGCCTAGGTTTACTTATTTAAGTAGTAGGGGTGTAACGGTACGCTAAATCACATTTCAGTTTGGTGCAGTTTTTTGGAAACTTCGGTTTGGTATATTTTCGGTACAAAAAACAGTTGTTGTTTTTTAAATATGTTTATTTTGAAAAGATGAAGTAAATGGTACATTTTTTAGAAAAAATAAAAGCGAACCATTCGGGTGATATTCTAAGAAATCACACCAGAATAAAACATACACTAACAATAAAGATCTCTTAATTTTGTAAATTATTAAAACAACGAAATCTTTAAACACTCAGCAGCAATAGCCTATGACACACCTAAGTATTCAAGTTAAAGACAAGTTGTCATTACAGTACATATACACTTTTTGTGATTGAAAAAAATACATACAATAACACTTACAATTATTGCTAACTATATTAAAACTATTTCTATAATGAAAAAATACAGTAACTTTAAAAAGTTTTTATGAAATTGTACACACTTTTTAGGCATTGAAATCTTTGAATGTTCAACAGCATATTGTAACGAATTGGGTTATCTGTGTTGTGGTCGGATTTGTGTGTTGCTGAGTTGTGAAGTTTCCGAGGTTCATGAATGCATCATACGGCAAGCGAGTGGAGCAGCGGAGAAAGAAGAACACGAGCAGCTGTACTTGGATTAATAAAAACGTGATAATTAAACTACGTCTGACGGCGTGTTCATGGAAGACGCTACAATCTCGCTATTTAAGTTTGACGTTTTGGGCTAAAAAGACTGCTTGCTTCCTCGTCTAAGAAACATTCACAGTTGGATGATGCCATGCATGTTAGACGTGCTAGCCGCAACATAGCCGCCGATTTCATGAAGAAATGTCAGCACACAACTTTCCGACTTATCCACACACCTTTCCCCATCGGCGATGGGGAACAGGAAAGCCAGAATGTTTCCAAACAGGAGACTGCAGTGTAAGCGGGCATCTTCGAGTTCTGGCTCTCTCTTTTGTGCCGCCACTATCGTCTCCGGCATGCAAACAGTCAGCGTCCGTGCGTAAGCTCGCGCTAATAAGTGGACCGGACCGAATATGCCATACCAAAACGTATTAATACACCCGAGTGTACCGTTACACCCCTATTAAGTAGCCAATACGATCCTCTGTCGCTTATTTGTCCACAATCAGCAACCATACAGAATTAAGAACTAATAATACGACTACTACTCTTTTACCGCAGCTTCATCTCTATGAATCGTTTGCAACTTGTCACTGACTTAGGAATTTAACAGTCTTTGTCAAAACCATACGGATTTGTTCATATTCAGCCGGAGTAAACTATTTAAGTAATTTCACAAATGGTAACGAGACCTTTTATCCGTAAGGTCTTCGCCGTACATTCAATGGAGAGGTTGAGTAGTAAAAATGAATTAAATCATAAGAATGACAAAAATAGATTTAATTAAAATTAAAGGAATTTATTTTAATAATAATAATGCCTGTGCCATCACCCAGAAGAAGGACGAGTGAGACAGGGCAGAGCCCAGCGGCAGACGGTGCTGAAGTGGAGATGGAGGATGAAAAACAGGCGCGGCCAAGCAGGCTACACCTAAGAGAACCCTCTCCTACACTAGAGGAACAGGGCACGGAAGGGAGCCCTAGGGTCGCAGTTGTGACCATCAGTCCAACCAAATCCACTCCTAACGGATTGGACGACTCCTACCGAGCATTACCCTCAGTGTCAGACGGGTTACCAGAGACGACCGCCTGGTAACACAGTAAATCTGGCCGCACCTACGGCACCCTTGCCGGTTTACAAGGATGATAGTGGAGATGGGAGCAACTCGGAGGAAGAAAATTGGGTGCATGTACCATCCCCTACCGTACCTGGAGCCGATGCAAGGAACGAAGGACTGGACTCAATAATATCAAATGCGGACCCCATTAATCCTGATGATCGACCTCCAAAAGAATTTAAAAGGCCGACAAATAAAGGAAAGAAAAAGCCGCAACCGGTGTTCAATATCTATCAAGCTTCAGAAAGACTGGCCAGAGACCCACTTCTATGATGCACCACGACTATCTTCACCACCTGCACTCCGACCACAACCACAGGAAGTAGGCCCACAATTTCAATTATATGGCAACATCATGTATTTTAGATACTCGCCAGAGTTTCTGTATGAAGAACCCAATACAAAAATGCCATTAGGTGAAGTCCAAGAGCAACCTGTGGGTGATGAGGAATATGCATCAATTCCCTCACATATAGAACCCTTTTATGCAAACCTAAGGCGGAATCACCTTAAGTGCAATTGGAATAAATGGTTTGCCGCTTTATACCATCTTTATACTTGGCATCATCATAATAGGGCTAATAAGCCGAAAAATTGCTGTTGACGAAGATAGTGAAGACCCGATGGAACTGAAAGTACTTCAATATGGGACTACTAAAATATTGAACCAAACATGCTGGGAAGTTGAGAGCTACATAGTGAGAGTGGAATCAAGCAAAACTTAATGGATACAGAGTCAACTTCTGCTCTGGAGATTGCATAGTATCTTAACGCTTTATGATTGTAAATTATATAAGGAGAGAATTGAGAATGTCAGGAGAAAACAACACAAATGACAGATTGAAGTCGCTCAAACACTATACCACATATGGCTCAGAGTCAAAGAATAAATGTACCACTCGTGGTTGAAAAAGATTTTTCGCTGTCAAGAAATGAAGCAATCCTTGTAGACATACTTTGCTTGGTGTAAACAAAGACAAATATTGTCAGAAAGAACTAGCTAAAGATTGGTAACCAAGATCCAAAATGGTACGCCAACTCCAGCTGCAGATCTTTGCCAGATGGAAGTGGTGATACTGGAAAACGATACCCGAAGGGTCCGCCGAGAGGGATTTTGTCTCTCCGGCATCACCCTTAAATTACACTTGTATGGAAATGCGTCCTGGTTGGGAACCATGCTGGAGCTGTCGGACTCAGCTCCCCAACTTGACAGAAAAAACAAATGTATAATTTTTTGCATATTTATTGAAAAAGAAAAACTGAAATATCCTATGGTCATAAGTATTCAGACCCTTTGCTTAGTATTGAGTAGAAGCACCCTTTTGAGCTAGTAAAGCCATGAGTCTTCTTGGGAATGATGCAACAAGTTTTTCACACCTGGATTTGGGGATCCTCTGCCATTCTTCTTTGCAGAGGATCTCAAGACAGGTTGGATGGTGAACGTTGGTGGACAGCCATTTTCAGGTCTCTCCAGAGATGCTCAATCGGATTTAAGTCAGGGCTCTGGCTGGGCCAGTCAAGAACGGTCACAGAGTTGTTCTGAAGCCACTATTTTAGCTGTGTGTTTCGGGTCATTGTCCTATTGAAAGGTGAACCTTCAGCCCAGTCTGAGGTCCTGAGCACTCTGTAAGAGGTTTTTCTCCAGGATATCTCTGTACTTGGCCGCATTCATCTTTCCTTCAATTGCAAACAGTCGTCCTGCCCATGCATCTGAAAACCATGCCCATAACACTATGCTCCCACCACCATGTTTCACTGTAGGGATTGCTTTGGACAGTGCCTGGTATTCTCCACACATACCGCTTAGAATTAACACCAAAAGATCAATCTTGGTCTCATCAAACAAGAGAATGTTATTTCTCAAAATCAGGGAGTCCTTCATTTGTTTTTGGACAAACTAGGCGGGCTTTCATGTGTCTTGCAGTCGAGAGGCTTCCGTCTCTACCATAAAGCCCCGACTGGTGGAGGGCTTAAGTGATAGTTGACTTTGTGGAACTTTCTCCCATCTCCCGACTGCATCTCTGGAGCTCAGCCACAGTGATCTTTGGGTTCTTCTTTAGCTCTCTCACCAAGGCTCTTCTCTCACGATTGCTCAGTTTGGCTGGACAGCCAGGTCTAGGAAGAGGTGTGGTCCTCCCAAACTTCTTCCATTTCAGAATTATGGAGGCCACTCTGCTCTGAGGAACCTTGAGTGCTGCAGAAATTATTTTGTAACCTTGACCAGATCTGTGCCTTGCCACAATTCTGTCTCTGATCACCTTGGAGAGTTCGTTCGACTTGATGATTCTCATGTTCTCTGACATGCACTGTGAGCTGTAAGGTCTTTTATCACCTTTCCTAATCAAGTCCAATCAGTTTAATTAAATACAGCTGGACCCAAATAAAGGAATAGAACCATCTCAAGGAGGATCAGAAGAAATGGCCAGCATGTGAGTTTGCGACGCCCGTGTGGGGAGTAACACCCAGGCTATGGCTGCTGGTAACATCTACTTTTTTTCTGAGGTGTTGTGTCATCAGGGACAATCAGGGAAAATCAGGGAAATGCGGAACACCTGGCTGACCACTACACTCCACCCCTATCAATATATACCTGCGTTCAGTCGCCTGTGGCTGCTCTCCTCTCTCTGACGAGTCAATTCCATCTGTTGTTTTTTGTTTTGTTTCTTTGGTTGTTATTTTCTGTTGTACCTGCTTTAGTTATATTCAATTACTCAGATTTGTTTTCAAAAGCGGCATCCTCCTTTTGTTTGCCATGGCCATTGAGCCAGGTTATGACAAAGTGGGGGCTCGTCAGAGATATTTTTCCCATTTTTGTTCGTGCGAGACACATTTTCTTATTTAAAGTACAGTATCAATTACTTATAACATTTGGATTATTCGGTGGGCGATCTGTTCGGTTAGTGCATGTATCATATGTTTGGAGTTCCCGCTTCTGCTTAGTGTTGTTTTGTGTATGTTTGTATCTGGTGGCATGGAACATTGGCACTGATAATAATTACTGCTGTATCAGGAAGAATAATTAGCCATCATCATGTGCTTTCAATTTATAGTAATGTGGAGTTTTCTCTGGTAGATTGTGGCAGCGTTCCCCTTTGGGTTCGTTGCATGGGGCATGATAGTGTTGCAGGCTTGTCAAAAATATCAATACTTCGGTACTTACTCGATACAAAACATTTTGAACAGATACAATACTAGCTTGCTGTGGTATCGATATTACCGATACCAAACCACTGACTTCGATTCCAACAGCGCTTTGCCAACGTCTGCTCTTAATGGTATGCTGCTCCCACACTGCCGAAGCCTGCCCCGTGCGCCCCTCCCTCCCTGCTCTGTCGAGTGCAGACTGCTCGTCGACTCCCTAGTTAGCCGCGCGCATGAGCTACAAACGAAGTACAACCAATTTTTTAAAAAAGTGTGCGCTCCGGGCTCCTGCAGCCGGAGCTGTGTCGCAATAGCATGGAAGCTCGCCCCCACTCGAGCTGCCGTGGTCCTTTTGGTCAGCTCCTCCGCTCACTTCGTACCGGCTGGCAAGCGCGGGCCGCGGCGTCGGCTTCTCTGAGCGTGCGCCCGGCCCTTCCCACGGATCTCCCCAGCAGCCGCTGCGGTGGCAGCGGTTGCCCATCGTGGGGTCGCTGATCCTGCTCGGGCCGGGCCGGGCCGGGCTGGCTGGCTCATTCGGCCGACGCCAAGCCATAGAATGATGCGTTGCGGCTCATGACCCAAAGTCAGAATCGGCTACGTACGTTTAATGGCAACATTGAACCAACAAGTTAAAAACTCAAATGCACATATCCAGCTAATAATTAGTTTATAGCATACGCAGCTGCAGCATATACAGAAACACTGTACATACATATGCATCATATGTGTACATAGACTGCTTAGATTAGACACACTTCCTTGCTTGCCCATAAAATGCAGCGTTGTGTTTGTCATATATATTTTCTTTCTAAAGCAAGACAAGGTTAGCCAAGTGTTCAGTAGCATGTTTTCAGTAACAGCTACATTATTGTATTGTCTTGAACTTCTAAAAAATAAAACTGTCGTGAAAAATAATACTAGATAATAATGCCATAAAAATGTATTCAAATAAATACTGGTTAAAAACAGACCTTTGAGTAATCCATGGTAAAGTTCACAAATAGTAAAAAGTTCATGAAATTGAAGAACAGAGAAGTTCATGTGATTTGTCCAAAAATAAATCCTTCTATTTTTTTTTGTTAAGAATTGGAATTGTGAATCGTTAGGAACCTGAATTGAATCAAAACATCAGAACCGGAATTGTCCGAATTCAAACGATGCCCAACCCTACCTGCTACTGTTCTGGATAGCCAATAACTGAAAGTATTTTAATTTATTTTTTATTATTACTATTATTACTATCTGTGACTTGTTGGTTTGCCTTAATAGATAAACATGTAGGTCTAGATACTCAGACAATTTACAGATTTTGTTGTCAATTTATGTTACTGTAAGTGGTGGGTTTTGTTCTTTTTCACTACCTCAAACAACTTGAAAATTATGTGCCATCGGTGTTGCACAGTATGGTTATTTCTTTCCACTAGTTCAGACAATTTACAGATTAATAATTGTTTTTTTGTGTGGTTTGTTCTTGGCACTACTTCTTCCTTTGTTTTGCACTACCCCGGGCTCAGACAACTTAAAATGTGTCATTGGTTCCAGGCATTGACTGTACAGAGGGTTGTCGAAGTTAAATACTGAAGTTGTACTATTTGTTTGCACTATACTCTTAAAAAAATATTGTATTAATAATAATTTAAGTTTTTGGCGATAAAAAAGTTTTACAGTAAAAAAAAAAAAAATTTAAAAAGCCTGTGCTTTAATTTGTTCCGCGTGGTATCCAAATGGTATCGAGTATCGATACGGAACTGGGTATCGGTATCGAAGTTGAAATTCTAGTATCGTGACAAGCCTATAGTGTTGTGACGCGAGCGTTTGAAGCTTTGCTTGGGAGCATGTCCGTGGTAGTCGATCAACTGGACCAGCGGTCAATAGTGCATAATGACTAGGGAGGAGTTAGATAGTGGGATTCTTTTAGAATAGCGAAAGAACTCCATATTGGCTCGGGGCAATCCTCCGATTGCACACTCCTGGTGTTGCCTTACTGCCTGATAAGTCCTGTTCACGGGTGTAACGAAAATGGGATGCCAGATCGGGTGAGCACAGGGCTAGCAGCCCCGTTAATTTATAAGCGCACGTCCCGAATTTCTTTCTCGCTCTCTCTCCTGAAAGAAAAACCCTCTCCATCCTGAAAGAAAACACTCACTCTCCTGAAAAGAATCTCTCTATTTTTGGAAACGCTTCTCAAGACTCTGGCAAAACACTTCCAAACTCTCTCTCTTGAGAACCTCTCGTGAATCTTCTATACCTTTTTTAGAGTGGCTTTACTAACTCTTCTCTGTCACCAGCCACCCTCTGATCCGTCCCGGGTCAGAACATTTGCTTCTTTTTCTTACGTTTTGAGTCGCCCGTCGACCAACCACGGCACACGTGGGGTCTGGCGACCTTCAAATTTAGTTTGGTCTAATCCGAGGGTTCTAACCTCCACCTAGCCAGCACAGCGCGGCTACATCCCCAAAAAGGTGCGCCCCCTCTCTCAAAATCACAGCGTGCGTCCGGCAAAAAGCCAACGCGCCCGTATGACCAGTGTCTGGGCGCCTGAAACGGGTAGACCCACCTGGTCCGAACCACGCTGCGTGCTGAGCCGCAGAACCCCGTGGCCGTCGCGATCAATTTTCCTTGCTTGAACTTTTTCCATTTTTGGAATAACTTCTTATTAAATAAAATCTTTACTGATGCTTACGCCTCGGGCCCTACCCAAAGACTCACTAAGTGTGAAAGTAAAATGGGAGGAAGAAGCTAATATGGTCCTGAATGATGAAGATTGGAGACAATTATATGTGCTACAATGAAAGACTCCTAATTCTGCTCTATGGAGAGAGTTCTGCTGGAAAAAATGTTCATTACACCGGCTCAAAAAAGACACTAACACGTCTGCTTGTTGGAGACAGTGTGGATGCACGGAGGCTAATGCAGCAAATCATTTCCACATATTTTGGTCATGTTCTGTATTGTTCCCTTTTTGGCAGGAGGTCCATCAAATGTTAAAACAAATATACCCCCCCACAGGGTTTTCGTTCACCTTTTTTCTTTATATCTAGGGGCATTGCCACCGGGAAACCTTTCCCCAGAGGATAAATATCTTTTTCAGATTCTTAGTGCTGCAGGTAAGAAGGCCATCACAAAGAGGTGGTTATAATCAGAAAGCCTTAAGATAGATGAATGGATTGATATTGTTTATTACATTTTTAAAATGGAAAGGATTACGTTTGCAATACGATTACAACAATGTGTTTGAGAAAATGGGAAAAATGGATAAAATATATTTCACAAGACCATCATTTGTTTCATGTTAACTTGAGGATCATTTTTTGTATTCATCACAATTTGTTTTTTTCTCTTTAGAGTTCTTTTGTCAATGCTTAACAATGTAAAGGTGCATCCCAGGGTTCCTGTTCCAGTGAGTTTTGAATTACTATAAAATGTTATTTTCGCAAGATGGTGGAAGGACAAAATATTAATTGCTGTAAAATTAAGGAATTAAGGTACTGTGAGTTACAATTGTGTGGACATGACCGGAATGTGCAGTGCTAAGGATGAATATTGTGTAAAACAAATTGTTGGACATGTGAACCATGAAAATGTTAAATAAAAAGAAAATTGAAAAAAAAAAAAAAAAGTATTTACACGTGATGGCACCAATTTGGTTGGTCGGCATTACCATAGATGGTAGGGTTTCCTCTATTTGATACATTTGAATTATCTAATGGTAAACAATACATTTAAATCTTTATTTCGAGGCTTGTGTAGGCTAAAATGAAGGGCCCACGAAGCTATGTGCGTGACTTCTCTCATCAAGAAACAACACTATTGATTTATGACCTTGTTAAATGCAACCAGTGAGGAACAAGCTTGCTTGTCATCAAATAATTTACACTCGTTAAATTTCTATTTGAAGTTATGTCGTTTGGACGTATCACAATTGCTAACCTGTCCGTCGCGTTTTTAGGAGCATCTTCCAGCATGCCTCTCTCTCTAAACAAGCTATGAAGACAAACCCACCGCTCTGACTCTGCCTGCAGGAGAGCTGTGCGCAGCGAAGGAAACACGTCTGTGCGTGTGTGCGTGGTTACACTAATGACATTGCGACAAACAATTTGGATTATTTTGTAGCTTTGTGAACTTTAAATGTTCACCATATAATAAAACCAATCTTTTTCACCCGATTCTGGATCAGCTGAAAATCATCGGGACATCCCTAACACACGCATATACACGCACACACACACAAACACACGTGTACGCACCCCCCCCCCCCCACGCACGCACACACAAACACACGTGCACGCACCCCCCCCCCCCCCCACGCGCATGCACACAAACGCGCGCACACACACACACAAACCTCCCGGATTTCACCTGGTTTCAATTTTTTCAAGGTCACCGCTTTTTCTGTAACACTGGAAGAAAAATTTACCTTATTAGTTGCATTGCTGAAGATAGTAACCTTCATATGCTTCGGCGATGGATGAATCCATGGAACACGAAAGCCGCGAAGCTGCAAAAAAAAAATAAAAAAGTGATGACTGACTACGTTTACATGCAGTAAAAAATAATCCTTTCAAAACTACAATAATAGCAATATTTCGGTTGCGCAAGGCCATGTAAACATCGGCAAAAACCCGAATATGCTGATATTCCATTTTTTTAAACCCGAATTTGCTCATATTCTGTTTTTTTAAAACCTGAATATGCTCATTTTCCAGTTTTTAAAAAAATGAATAAGAGCCCTGGGTTACTCATTTTGTAATCTGAATATTTTGTGGTATAAACATGCATCGGAATATCCTGATCAACAAAAGATTAATTTGTGTTCTTTACATAGTCAATTTGCAAGGAATCGTGGTCTTTTGAGTACAGGAACTACTTGTATGCGGCCTCTGGTGTGCAACCCAGCCGGAATACCCAAGCAGAGGTAAACAAACACGGCAAAACTCAGCACAGCACTCCACGTTAGCCACATAGCAAAATTGCCAAAATCCTTTTTTGGCCAAATTTCGATATCTGCATAACTTTACAGGTTTACATTGCTGCATCATCCTTGCCTTTCTGCGTATGTCCTTGGCCATTCAGAACACTTACTAGAATCCAAAACCACAATCTGCTTGATTAAGGCTTCTTTATACTCCCACGGGCGACGTCCGTGAGCACGTCATTGCGGCAATGCTGAGCACTGTTTGCCTTAATACTCGCGTGCAACCCACGCGCGTTGTTTTGAAAATGTGTTGCAGTTTCACTCCAAGTCGGGGGCGTCACTACGGCTGATACTGATGAGGACACCACAGGACGGAATTTCCTCCTTTTATGGCCAATTCCTGTCTGCGTTTTTACTGCCAAGCAACGATCAAAACGACAGTGACAACAATGGATAGCCAGCCAAAAACTCAAGAGGGATAAATGTGACTGATGGGTCAACTTGTGCAAACATCCAAGTTTAACACCAGCAAGGTGAAGCCTTTAACCTTCATATGTAATAAACATTTCATTGGGGGCCATATGGTGTTACAGGTGATAATCCGGCCGATCCCTTGTTTTTTGTTTTTTTGGCATGTGCATGTGAGCTTTTTGCTCTTTGGGCAGAATGATGTAGATACACAAAATAACCGCATAATAGTACATTAACTGTTTAAATATGACGTGGTTTTTTTTGGGGGGGGGGGGGCATGGGGTGGTTAGAACCAGTGGTAAGGGGTTCTGTCCAGCTGAAAAAGGAGTCCTATCGGGCCTTTTTGGCCAACGGGACTCTGGAGGCAGCTGACAAGTACCGGCTGGCCAAGCGAAATGCAGCTTCTGCGTTTGCTGAGGCAAAAACTCGGGTGTGGGAGGAGTTCAGTGAGGCCATGGAAAATGACTTCTGGACGGCTTCGAGGAAATTCTGGTCCACCATCCGGCGTCTCAGGAGAGGAAAGCAGTTCACCATTAACACTAGAGGTGGGGGAAAATTCAGATTTTTAGATGCATCACGATTCAGACATGGACGAACCTGAATCGATTCACTATGGTCCATATTTCGATTATTTAAATATGTTAATTAAAGTAATACAGAATGTTTAAAATAATGCGGAACTAAGAAGCGCGCCAATTGTCATTTCCGGGAAACTTTGGGATACGCCACACAAACACACGCACAGAGGAAAACAAACATGGATGACCGCTACCCCCTCGCCGTGAGATCCAAAATCTCCTTCTAGCACTTTGGCTTCTACAACGTCAACAGTGAAAGAGAACTGGACAGGAGCCACGTTATATGTAAGCTGTGTCGCGATAAAATAAAATACTTTGGCAACACAACAAACATGAGAAGTCATGTAAATCGATTCCACCTTACAGAGGAGTCTGGGAGACAGTTGGCTGCTGTTGCTGCGGCTACAAGTGGCGCTACAGCGAATTACGAAGGCCATCTTGGCATTTATTTCCAAGGATTTTCGTCCATATTCCGTCGTGGAAAATGAGGGATTTTGAGCACTGCTACATACATTGTAGCCCAGGTACATCATACCATCCTGATGCTATTTTACTGACAAGGCGATGCTGACACTCTACAACTAAACCAAAACAGAAGTCATGGCCGCGCTGTCAAAGGCAAATACAATTGCAGTTACATTTGATGCGTGGACGTCTGTCGCCACTGAATCATTTGTTACTCTAACTGCGCATTTCGTCACCGCTGAGTGGAAGCTAAGGTCATATGTCCTCCAAACAAGAGCAATGAATGAAAGACACACGGGTGCTAATGTGGCTGAGCTGTTAAGCAGTGCCCTAAATGAATGGAACATCGTAAAGAAATATGACGTTTTAGTTCCAGATAATGCCGCTAAAATGATTGTCACCGCCCACCTGGGTGGCTTCGATCAACTGAAATGCTGAAATGTTACAGAATTATACATTTATGCAACTCAGGACACCCTTTTTATTTTGTTAAATATTGAATGTACTGCTGAGCTGCGGATACAGAAGGGGTATTTTATTTGTAACTCAGGGAAACCATTTCATGTTTACAAACATTTAAAATCAGCAAAGCACTTTTTCGAGCTGCTGGTACTGAAGTACATGCACATTTGTAACTAATTAGTAGTTTTTGTGTTCATTTATCTAATCTTAAGAGCCTCAACATAAATTTTTTTTTTTTTTTTTTACAAAACGCTGCTATTTATTTTGGTATAGCAATTTATTTTGTCAATATTTATTGATTACAGCATCGCACAAACTTTGTAACTTTCCAGTTTACACGCATTTCCATCAGTTTAATAAAATATAATGGAAATGAATTAATCTCTTGTTTCTTCTTACAAAAATGCTTTTAAAAATTGCAAGTGAACCTTTACTTAGTGAGATAAAAAATGTGTGTTGTGAAAAAGTTAAAACAAGTCAAAACAGCTAAATTAAAGATGCGTCAATAATGGTTTTATAATCGAATCGTAGTCCCTGAATCGTAATCGGAATCAAATCGTGAAGTGCCCAAAGATTCCCACCTCAAATTAACACTGTGTATAATGGAGATGGGTACCGCTGACCCCGACTCGGGACGTTATGGGGCGGTGGGGAGAATACTTCGAAGACCTCCTCAATTCCACGGACACGCCTTCCACTGATGAAGCAGAGCCTGGAGACTCCAAGGTGGGCTCTCCTATCACTGGGGTTGAAGTAACCGAGGTAGTTAAAAAGCTCCTCGGTGGCAAAGCCCGGGGCGTGGATGAGATCCGCCCGGAGTTCCTAAAGGCTCTGGATGTTGTGGGGCTGTCATGGTTGACACAGCTCGACAACATCGCGTGGACATCGGGGATAGTGCCTCTGGATTGGCAGACCGGAGTGGTGGTCCCCTTTTTCAAGAAAGGGGACTGGAGGACTGGAGTCTTTTCAATTACTGAGGAATCAGACTCCTCAGCCTCCCTATTAAGGTCTATTCCGGGCTGCTGGAGAGGAGGGTCTGTCGGGAGGTCGAATCTCAGATTAGGAGGAGCAATGTGGACCAGCTCTCCACCCGCAACAGGGTCCTCGAGAGTGCATGGGAGTTCGCCCAGCCAGTCTACATGTGTTTTGTGGACTTGGAGAAGGCGTTCGACCGTGTCCCTGTGGTAGTTCTGTGGGGGGTGCTTCGGCAGTACGAGGTACCGGGCTGTTTGGTCCCTTTACCACCGATGTCAGAGATTGGTCCGCATTGCCAGCAGTAAATCGTATTAGTTTTCGGTGAGGGTTGTACTCCGCCAAGGCTGCCCATTGTCACCGATTCTGTTCAGAACTTTTATGGACATAATTTCTAGGCGCAGCCGAGGTGTTGAAGGGGTCCGGTTTGGTGGCCTCAGTATTGCATCTCTGCCTTTTGCAGATGATGTGGTACTGTTGGCTTCTTCAAGCCACGACCTCCAACTTTTACTGGAGCAGTTTGCAGCAGAGTGTGAAGCGGTTGGAATGAAAATCAGCACCTGCAAATCTGAGACCATGGTCCTCATTCAGAAAAGGGTGGAGTGCCCTCTCCAGGTCGGGAATGAGATTCTGCCCCTTGTGGGGGAGTTCAAGTATCTTGGGGTCTTGTTCGCGAGTGATGGTAGGATGGAACGGGAGATCGACAGGCGGATCGGTGCAGCATCTGCTTTGATGTGGACTCTGTATCAGTGGTGAAGAAGGAGAGGAGCCGAAAGGCGAAGCTCTCAATTTACTGGTCGATCTACGTTCCTAACCTGGTTATGAGCTGTGGGTCATGACCGAAAGAACAAGATCTCGGATAGAAGCGTCCGAAATAGGTTTCCTCCGCAGGGTGTCCGGGCTCTCCTTTATAGATAGGGTGAGAAGTTTGACCATCCAGGAGTAACTCAGAGTCGAGTCGCTGCTCCTCCACGTTGAGAGGAGCCAGCTGAGGTGACTTGGGCATCTGATTAGGACGCCTTCCCGGTGAGGCCCCGAGGACGACTCAGGACACGCTGGAGAGACTATGTTTCCCGGCTTGCCTGGGAACGCCTTGGGATCCCTCCGGAAGACCTGGAAGACGTGGCTGGAGAGAGGGAAGTTTGGGCTTCCCTGCTGACGGTGCTGCCTCCGCGACCCGACCTTGGCTAAGCGGCAGATAATGGATGGCTCGATGGATGGGATTAGACGGATAGATGGATCAAAATTTAGTGGTAGTTGTTCGCAGTTTGGAGTTGGGAATACTAACGGAAGCACGTTTAAAATCAAAGGTGGACCGGCCCATGGCGGTTATTATGTTTTTTCGGCCAGCCAAAATGGCAGATAAACGGATGACGGAAGGGTACCCCGACTGTAGGCGGAAGGCGATAAATGGACCACAAATTATGATTAAAATGCCCAGCTCTGGTATTAACAAGATACATGTCTCCTCTTGATTTTTCTTTTTAAAATGAGCAAAGACTGGGCTTTCTTTTATAACAATGAAAGATACATTTTTTTAAACCAGTGGGAAAAGCCTCACTTTTTACTTCCTGATCGGCCGCTACATCAACACCCAAATGTAGGCACACTATTGCGCGCATGATAAAGGGCTTGTCCGAACACGGCAATTGAACAGATTACATTCGGGAAGTGAAGTACCAGCTACGTGCATCTCACGCATGCATTTTTAAGCAAATGAGAACGAGGGAAAAAACGTTGAGTAGTTGAGTGTAATGGCAACGCCACAAAAGCCCCCAACAAAAACAAAACAGCAAGGCCAGCATATCTTGTGTGCTCATATGCTGGTCTATGCTGGGAGGTTTTCTGCAGTGTCATTCGACCTCATATGTTTGTCATCATTTGAGCAAGGTTTTTCACATCCTTCGCGGTACTTCAGTTACCTCCATGCAAACATCAACCAGGAATTTTCCAAAGGGGACTGAACTTTGTAAGTACA
The DNA here is from genome assembly GCF_054856515.1 of Filicampus tigris. Taxonomy (NCBI): domain Eukaryota; kingdom Metazoa; phylum Chordata; class Actinopteri; order Syngnathiformes; family Syngnathidae; genus Filicampus; species Filicampus tigris. The sequence continues at coordinate 29,540,129 of NC_141221.1, forward strand.
AGTTGCTCACTTTAGAAAGTCAGGCATAAAAGTTGACACAGTTGTTCCCTAAATTTGTGAAGCATTTGTATCAACTTGCTTGGAAGCTTGAACACTGCAATCTAAAAAGCCAGGCCTGCCACGTCAGAGTTTGGACGTGGATGGTATCGATTGCACTTCTGCACTTTCGCCTTCGAATCTACCTCACCTGCGCGTTGCGTTTTTACTCTTTTTAATTTTTGGAGACTATTTTTATCTTATTTTTTATTTATTTAAATTTTTGTTAATCTCTGGGTCGCTTGATCTCGCGGACTAGCATACAGCTAGCGTGAGACGGAAACGGGCTAGCTTGGGGCTAGCTTGGAGCTAGTGTATTAAAATGCCTTCAGACGACAGCGACGAACACAATGGCCTGCTGGAGAAGGCAAATAAGACAATCTCTGACCTAAGAAGGGATATTCGTCGTCTCTCAGAGGAGCTCCATGAGAAGGAATCGGTCATCTCTTGCTTCGCGACCCGTTTCCCCGAACTCTCCGCGGTGGTCATGAGAAGGCGCGCTCGTGAAATCCTGTCGGCGACAATGACGGCTGAGGCGGCTGGCCTCTCGGACACGGCGAAGTGGGATCCAATTGCCTGCCCGGGGCCATCCTGCTCGACACCGTTGCAGAGTGACACCTGGGTCAAGGTGGTGTCCCGCGGCCGGAGGGCCGGGGAGCAACCCCACCGCCCCCAACTGGTCCTGGGGAATCGGTTCGCCGCCCTGGCGAGTGAGTCTCCTGTTCCCATCACTGCACTACAGCAGTCGGAGACACCGACTGCTGCGTCCGACGCTGGGGCTGTGCTCCCAGGGGCTCCCTCGGATTCCCCGCCACCCACGGCGACGACCTCGGCCGGGAACCCCATGTTGGGCGGGTCCGCCGGTGACACGGCCGTCCACTCACGCGTCGGGCTGCTCCGGGACGCGGTGTCCCGGTACAAGGGTGGTCGTCATCACCAGCATCATCGGCGACACTCATCGGTGTCATCCACCGTCTTCACTCGGCCTCGGCGGAGCCATCCTGGACAGTGGGGTCGTGAATCTTCCGCCGGTGGTGAGTCCCTTGGCGTTCCCTCCTCACGTCACCCACCGACCACCATTATAATTGGCGACAGCACCATTAGACGTACTCACTATCCCGGCTGCGTCACCCGCTGTTTTCCCGGAGCGAAAGTCATGGACATAGTTAACATCCTGCCGGGTGTTCTTGACTCTCTGCCATCATCCATTACCCGGCTCATCGTTCACGTTGGGACAAACGAGACAATATGCCGACAGTCTGAGCAGACGAAGAGAGACTTTCACGCCCTCTTTGCCTTGTTAAGAACCTGCGGTCTCTCGGTCTGGGTGAGTGGCATTTTGCCGGCATTGTCTCGCGGAGCCGAGCGCTTCAGCCGCCTTTTAAGCTTGAACACGTGGCTCCTACGCACTTGTGGCCACCTTGACTTTGCTTTTATTGACAACTTTAACCTATTCTGGAATCGCCCGTCTTTTTACCAGCCGGATGGTGTTCATCCGAACTCTCTTGGTAGCAAGATTTTAGCCGCTAACATCCACCATGTCGTAACCAATTCCACTCCCAGCTGACTCTTGTTTACCAATCATATTTCTTCTTCTACTCATAAACGCTGCAATGACAATGTCACTGCCATCACTTACAGGCCAATACCAGCTGCTCACAGTACCACCACCCTCACTAGCTCCCCCTGCAGGCCCTCATTATCATTACCACTATCGGACAATTTTCCCATTGAAACCATCACCGGCAGACGCTTCCCTTGCACACACAAACAACGTGGTTTTAACAGTGGTAATCTAGTATATGTTAATACTGCTCATTCGTACCACCATGAGCGCACGTCCAGCACAATAATTAATCTGGCCGTGCTGAACGTGCGCTCCCTTTTAAACAAAACTTTTATCATAAACGACCTGATTTTAGACAATAATTTACATGGTATACTTTTGTCTGAGACATGGCTTGGTACAGATGCTCCAGTTGCTCTCAACGAGGCTTGCCCACCGAATTTTAACTTTTTATTTTCTACAAGGGATGGCAAAAGAGGAGGCGGGACTGCATCAATTTTTATTAATACTCTTTTATCAAAGGAGATCATTTTTAGCAGCTATTTATCGTTTGAACACCATGCCTTTGTTTTTAGCAGTCCCCCTATTCTCTGCATTACCGTCTATAGACCTCCCCATCATTCCACTTCTTTTATTACAGAATTTTCAGAATTCTTATCCATTTTATATTCCAGTTATAACAGGATATTAATAACTGGCGATTTTAATATACACATGGACAACATCTCGGACCCACTATCCAGAGATTTTTCAAACCTTTTAAACTGCTTGGATTTTAAACAGCACGTCTTGCAGCCAACTCACAACAGAGGACACACCCTGGATTTGGTTATAACCTATGGCTTGTCTGCTGGTGTGTCCTCTGTTGTTGACTTGGCAGTGTCAGACCACTACTGTGTCTATTTTAACATCGCCAGTTTTAACCATCTAGCAGTCCCGGTCAGAACAGTGAAGAAACGCTACCTATCTTCTGAGGTGGCTGAAAATTTTATCGAGATCTTAAAAAACACTCCTGCTGACATTTTACCTGCACCCTGTGATCTTATTGTTGACAATTTTAACCTACATCTTAAATCATCATTAGATTCAGTAGCTCCACTTTTAATTAAAACAACAAAAACAAAGACTGTACCCCCGTGGAGAAACAATGCTATCAAAATATCAAAGAGAAAATGCAGGAGTGCAGAGAGGAGGTGGAGAAAAAGTAAACTTACAGTACACTATGAAATTTTATGCGAACAACTGAAATCTTACAATAAAACAGTAAAACTGGCAAGATCTTCCTATTTCTCAAACCTCATTACAGTCAATAAAAACAACCCCAGGGTTCTCTTCTCCACCTTTGAACTTTTAACTAGTTCTGATTTTAATAAGTCCCCACAGAGACCAACAGATGCTCTCTGTGAGGACTTTGCAGACCACTTCAGAAGTAAAATCGATGACATAAGATCCAGTCTTTTAGCCCGTCAAAACACAAGTTTTAATAAACCCGGACAATCATATTTACATGAGGAAACACTGGAAAGTTTTGCCCTGGTTGATGCAAGGACACTTGTTCGAGTTTTCTCCCAGGTAAACCCAACAACCTGCCTTTTGGATCCAATTCCCACATTTCTTTTTAAGACATTTTATGGATTTTTTGAAGAACAAATTTTAAATATAGTCAATTGCTCTCTTCAGACAGGCGTCTTCCCCGCTGCCTTTAAAACGGCGGTGGTGAAGCCCCTTCTGAAGAAGAGCGGTTCTGACCCGAGCGTTTTTAATAACTACAGACCCGTATCCAACTTACCGTTTTTAAGTAAGATTTTAGAAAAACTGGTTTTCATCCAGTTGAATCATTTTTTAAATACAAATAATATTTTGGAGAAATATCAATCTGGTTTTAGGATGAACCACAGTACGGAGACTGCTCTTTTAAGGATCTTAAATCATATTAGGTGCACTGCAGACGTGAGAAAACTCACAGTCTTGGTGCTACTGGATCTAAGCGCTGCTTTTGATACAGTAGATCACCAAATTTTATTAAATAGACTTAAAAATCTAGTGGGCATCTCTGGTACTGTTTTTGACTGGTTTTATTCCTATCTCACAGACCGATATTTCTTTGTAAGTATGGATACTTGTTCCTCTAAAACTCATGAAATTAAATGTGGGGTTCCTCAAGGTTCGATTTTAGGCCCCTTACTTTTTAATCTTTATATGCTTCCCCTCGGGGATGTCATCAGGGGACACGGCATCAGCTTTCACAGCTATGCTGATGACACGCAGCTGTATATTGCCGTGTCTCCTGATGACACAGGACCCATTGATACCCTTTTAAATTGCATTTTAGATATCAAGTCATGGATGGCAGATAATTTCCTACAGCTCAATGAGGACAAGACTGAGGTTTTAGTTATCGGTCCCGAAGGTCAGAGAGAGAAGCTTTTACCAAAACTACACATTTTTAATCCCTCACACTGTGTGAAGAACCTTGGCGTCATTTTTGACTCTGAGCTCAGTTTTATTCCTCATATTAAAAATGTAACCAAGATTGGTTTTTATCACCTTAAGAATATCGCCAGAGTCCGCCCGTTTCTCTCTCAGGCTAACACGGAAGTGCTGATGCATGCCTTTATTTCCTGTCGTTTAGATTACTGTAATGCCCTGCTCTCTGGCCTCCCGAAAAAGAGCATTTCACCACTGCAACTACTGCAGAATTCAGCCGCTCGGGTGCTGACGAGAACCAGAGGGCGGGAGCACATTACGCCAGTTTTGAAATTGCTGCATTGGCTCCCTGTGTGTTTCAGGATCGATTTTAAAGTACTTTTATTAGTTTATAAATGTGTTAATGGTCTTGGGCCATCTTATTTATCTGATTTGCTTTTATCATACCAGCCCTCGCGGATCCTGAGGTCCTCTGGCGCCGGCCTTTTATTTATTCCAAGGGTGAGGACCAAAATGCATGGCGAGGCTGCATTCAGCCATTTTGGTCCTCACCTTTGGAATAGCCTGCCAGAGGATGTCAGGTCTGCAGAGACTGTTGATATTTTTAAGAGGAAGCTCAAGACACACCTTTTTAGTTTGGCTTTCAACAACTTTTAAATAATTTATCTTTTCTTTTGATTGAAGATAATTCTATGTTTTGCTTTGAATGTTTTAAAGCACTTTGAGTTGCATTTTTATGTATGAAAAGTGCTATATAAATAAAATGTGATTGATTGATTGATTGATACAAAGGAGAGGAGAAACATGCAAGAGAGCTAGGGAGTGAGGGGACAGGATGGGGCAGTTTATGTGCGGCCATTGCATCATATTGATCTTTGCAGTAACATAAAAAATTGTGGCTATTATATTAATAAATGCATGCTTTAATGTGATAATAGTTTCTTATTGTAACTCTTAAAGTATGTTCCTTGTAAGATCTGCTTCAACTTGTGCCAGCGGAGGAGGGAGCAATTGTCTCTCTTGGTGCTCAGCATGTTTACGGAGGCCGAGGCAGAGGCGTGTGGAACAAGATGCGTGATACTTAATGCCACGTTTAACCGACTAGTAAAATACAAAACGTTTAATAAATAGTAGACGGTTAAACGACTAGTCGCGCACATCCTTAGTTGAACATTCAAAGATTTCAATGCCTAAAAAGTGTATACTATTTCATGAAGTCTTTTTAAAGTTATTGTATTTTTGTCAGTATAAAAAGAGTTTTAATATAGTTAGCAATAATTGTAACTGTTATTGTATTTTTTTTTTTTTATCACAAAAAGTGTATACATGTATACATATTGACAACTTGTCTTTAACTTGAATACTAAGGTGTGTCTTAGGCTATTGTTTCAGTGGCTTAATAATTTACAAAATTAAGTGACCTTTATACATACATATACATATATATATATATATATATATATATATATATATATATATATATATATATATATATATATATATATACATACATATATACATACATACATACATACATACATACATACATACATACATACATACATACATACATACATACATATATATATCGAGAGAGAGAGAGAGAGAGAGAGATTTATATTAGGGGTGTCGGTTTAGCACGTTATTTTCGACTTTAATCCAACTCCCTTTGGACGGCTGTTGCACTAATATCAAACTACCTATAAATACAAAAAAAGAAATACTACATATTTCACTTTTCTTGGGCACCAAGCCTTTTTGAACATAGAAGAGTGTGAAATCATGAGTGCTAAGTAAAACTAAACGAAACACTTCACACTTTTCAATTTTGTTTTTATTTAACCTTAATCCAAAATGTTTGTTTTGCTTCTTTGATATGCATAACGTGATCCACACATTCAAAATGTGATATACACCCAGAATGGAAAAAAAAAAATTTATATAAAAATAATTAGGAGGAACATCATTTTTTTTAGCACTCTAAATTGGTATAATCTAACTACCTATGGATGTTATGTATTTTAGGTGTTGCCATTAAGGTTTTGTGGAAAATAGGTCATGTTGTGTTAATTTAGAGAGTGGTTTTATTTACGACTTCCTAAACGCAACACTTGGTACGTGCTATGAGTGAGGCACTCGCGGTCTACAAGAGAGGCTCTCTCTGCTGTTTGATGTCAACCGCGAGACCGAGGGGTATACAGCAACTGTGGTTTTGGTCTTTCATAAACGTCATTTTGCTGACTAATTCCTCCATAATCGCGAGCAGACGCTACAATATGTTAGCGCACCACAACAGGACATGTGGTGTGTGCGGTGTTCCAGTAGAAACCGGTGCACGGGAGTCTGTGTGCCAACTCCAGCTTGCTTCCAGGAACGACTGTCCCGATATAAGAAATGAAATCAGGCATCAGCGACAACGTGCTTTCTTTTTTGATGCTCGCTTATAACCGCCGTGCTGCTATGAAAGGGAGACATCGTTTTAAGTAATTTTGTGAATGTTCCCAGACTTTGGAATGTATTGCTAACACTAACGCCATGACACCATTACCCACAATGCTTCTGGTTACAACACGGATTACCACTACTGCACAAGTGCGTTGCATACGGGAATGACGTGAGAAAGGCTAGTAGACATGGCGTTACGAATTGATTCTTTTATATTTTTACATCGATGCATATTTTAAGCATTCATATCGATTTTATGTCTATTTTAGATCAATTGTGCTCGTTTTAACTTTTTTTTTCTTAGACCGCGCAAACTTTTGTTTTGCTTCAAAAAAGCAGCAAGTTACTCCGTGCTCTTACACAGCCTGTCTTGCTCACCCCCTCTTTCCTGCCAATCAGTCACCGGCCCCTCCCCCTCCACTCTGCTGCATGCTCTGAAAACAGGCGAGGAGACGACAGCGGCATAAGCGGCAGTGGATTTAGTCCCCAAAAGAAAGTCAACATCCAAAATATGAAAGTATTTCGGCTATAAGGAAGACAACAAAACATCCATTGCCAACAGTGCCTCGGCGCTGTTGCTGCAATCGCCGTCACAAGCCCCTGTATGAGCAGTTCAAACTAAGAAGTGGGACCCGAGGTGAAACTTCATCTACTCGAAAAACAATTACAGACGCCTTCGCCAGCATAACTCCTTATGATAATAAGTCGAAACAGCACCGACAAATCACGGATGCAATATGTTTTACAGACCGTTTTAGTTGTTATATTTTTGGGAACAACTCAGGGGACTAATGCACCTGCCCTTTAAGTTTCTAATTTGTTTACAACTTTGCTGCAATTTCACAAAGGTTTTTCCTTTATCTTAATGTTATATTTTTGTAAACAACTCAGGTGCTAGTACACCTGCTTTTGAATTTTTTATAGTTTAGTTTAAAGGTGTTTATAACTCTGCTGCTGCTTTAGAGGTTTTTTATTTTCTTCTATTTTTTTAAATTACTCAAGGTTCTAGTGGACCTGCTCTTTTTATTTTTTTGTTTAAAATATATTTAATATTTTGCTGCTGTTTACACTGAAGTGTGAAATACAATGTTCAATAATCTATTATGTTACAGAGACATGACCTCTGTAATCCCTTTTATATACCGCAATCATCATTCACAGATGAAGCCCCTTAGTCTGGATTAAACGATATTATATGAATATAATGATTATATGGTGAGTTAACCAAATTATTCCCAAACCAATCTATTCAAGTCATCTGGTGAAAATTCGATTTTTAACATCGCAATATATATCGCAACCCCCCCAAAAAATTGCAATGTCATTCCAACATCATGCAGCCCTAATTGTGTGTGTGTGTGTGTATATATATATATATATATATATATATATATATATATATATATACACACACTGTGTATATTATATATATGACTATATATGATATATATATTATACATATATCATATATATATGTAGATGTGTATATATATATATATATATATCATATATATGATTGATATATATATATATACACACATCTACATATGTGTATATATATATATATATATATATATATATATATATATATATATGACATATATATCATATATATGTGATATATATATATATGATACATACCATATATATACATATATATATGTATATCATATAAATATATATGATATATATATATATATATATATATATATGATATATGATATATATATATGATATATATATATATATATGATATATGATATATATATGATATATGATATATATATATATGATATATATATGATATATGATATATATATGATATATGATATATATATATGATATATATATGATATATGATATATATATGATATATGATATATATATGATATATATATATATATATATATATATATATATATATATATATATATATATGATATATATGTGTATATATATTTAACGAACGATTCGTTTACATTTAAATGAACTGATTCTCATGATTCACTACAGTTAGAAGAACTGTGGTGCCTATCAGTAGTACAGACTGTATGCTGGTAAAAACTACGACAAAATATAACTCGTAGAATTTATTTATTTATATACTCATTTACTTACTCACTCACATACTTACTTACTAACTTACTAGGAATGTTAACTGTATCTTGCAGATGATTGGGAGTAGCATTTAAGCCGTTGTCACTTATTCATCGAAAACGTGGGCACCTTTACAGCCAACAATTTTTCGATGTAGCGGTGTGAAGCTATGACGAATTTGCAAACAGGAAGAAGATTAGCATTGCTCCAACTGCCCCATATCGAATCGGGCGCCAGCTAAAACCATAACAGCGGCATTATTCTTTCAAGTTGGCTATCGTTGTATAATGTCAACTAGGCGGCGAGTTTTGTTACATACCTGCTTAGAGAAATTGATGACCCTCAGAAATGTCGCCATGTTCTGGTATCAGTTTCGAATCTGATATATATGATAATACCTACACAAAGGAGTATTGTCAAGACACGATCTGAGCACCTATCTAATACCCACACTTCAAACTACGGTCCACACTGAAGTATTCACCTAGTGTTCGGGAGCGAAAGCGTGTGAAAACTGCTGGGTTGGAGAGTGCTTGAATGTCATCGATTTGCGCCACTGTGTTGGAACTGCGTCATCAAACACGGCCAAGGGGATCTGGCAGGAGGAGAGGTAATCTCAGACAGGGGTATTGTCAGACCGGAAAAGGTATTCACAGAAAGGAAGTAGTGATGGTCGTAAAGATTTGCAAATAAAAGCGTTTCAATTTTGCAAATAAAAGCATTTACATTGTCAACATGAAGTGATGGTAGTAAAGATTTGGAAATAAAAGTGATGAAAATTAAAACGATTACATTTCCTCAACATCTTGTAAAACGCGCATTAACGCCGCTTACTATTGGCACCCCCGGCACCCCCTCTTTTGTGACGATCAGGCAGCGTATACGCGTGACAGTAACGTAATTATGTTTAAAACTTATAGTTAGTCCATAGGCTGGTAGACATCTGATTCTGAGATCAGTGCGAATAACCCTTAAATTAGTTTCCTTGACTTGATACTACGTCAAGTACCTTGAGGAACCAGAACCAGAATTTTGATTGTCAGAACTATAATTTCATAACATTTGGCCATTTTTAACTATAGTATAGCAATTTAGAAAAACCTTTGTAACATCGACGTGTGCACATTGTACTGTTTCGACTTATAATACTCAATATTTCTACTTATAATTTCTAAAAAGTCATGTCATGATGTTGCAGTATAAGAAGAAACTTGTAATAAATAATATTTATATAAAATGTCCACTCATATTTATATTCCTGTATCAGAATGTTATGACCAGTAGCTGTTTGTAATATTCATGTTATAGTCGTTAAATATCTACATATTTAGAAAGTATTGTATAATTGTAGTAGTCATAGTTTATTTATTTTATTTATGTACTTTTTCAATACTGTACAGAATATCAGAGGAAAAGTAGGATCGTATGTAAGGGGTAGGACTAGATATTAGTTTATACTTCCTCATACCCCCTTTCGAGAAAGTGATAGTCTGATTTGCCTTGCCATCTTTTAATTTTTTTCTTCTTCTTTGTTTGACCTATAGAAAAATGTATATTTATATTTCAATTTTAATTTGAATATTATTCTATTTACATGTACGAAATAAAGACAATCAATCAATAGTGGCTGCTACATAAAAGATAAAAACCATTGCATATGAAATCGTAACATCTGAGTCAACCGTCTGCTAGATGCATTTTGCACTGCAGCATTTGTTTTATAATGTGTCTTATAACGTAATTAACACTGACACAAGACTGAACCACTACTTCCTATGTATTATGCTGCATCATTAATGAACTAACTGAATATTAAAGATGAGATGGACACAATCTCAATTAATAATTAAATCAATTATTTAATATGTTCTGTCTGTTCTTGTCTTTGATACTTTACCTTATAGGTCCAACATAATTTGCCATGATTAATCATTACAAAAACTGTATTCTGTTTGTACTCGACCCTGTGTACAATTGACTGTTCGAAAAGACACATTCAAAAAGTTTAGTGAGGTCAAATTTATTCAATGAAAAAAGTCTCAGGGCTTTAAAAAGACCATGACGACATCCCCTCATCTTAACTGCCCGGAGGGCAAGAAAAAACTCCAAACACAATTGAGAAAAATTAAGAAACCTTGAGAAGAGGCCACAAACAGGGGAGATCCGCCTTCCAGGATGACCAGGCTGCAATGGATGCTGAGTGGCAACAGTTAATAGACAATGCAGTGCTGTACAACGCAAACTTGAATAGTGTGTAAGTCCTTTTCAAGATAAAGCTCTGCAGAATGACTCATTCTGGTCCACCTCAGAATCCGTCCTGGTTGGTCAATCTCCAGTGCAGCACCACATCATCTATTAGATCTCCATCTTTATCACATGTGGGTACAGCCGATAGAAGTTGTTGTTGCTCCTCTTCCTTCATTTTTTTTTTTTTCATTATTCAAATAAATTTTTTTTTTAAGTCAATAGCATCAAAGTTTTTTTTATTTTTTTTTAATCATAAGGAAGCATTTCTCAGTGAAAAGAAACACTGTTATAAAAGTGGTCTTAAAAAATAAATGAAACCATTGATAAAATCAACCTCAGAAGTCTTGTCAAGCTGGTGCTTCCTAAATCAGAACACGTGAAGGATTTCACCTCACAGAGATGCCTTTGAAGTATCCATCCAGCGTGCAAATAATTTATCATAGCTGAAATAATAACATTACATGCCATTTTTCATTCAAACAAATTATACAGTTACACAGTAGTAACCTGCCAAGGATGAAGTTTTCCATTAGTAGTATACACCACCATTTCTTCAATACAGGCAGGTCAGTCTAAAAAAAATAATAACACCAGCATTTACTTTTATTAGCCATGTAGAATCACACAAGGAATATGTGTTAGTTTTGGGCTACACAAGTATTAAAGTTACAAGAAACTATCACTAAAAGAACATTTGGGACTTTGACAGACGCTGCAGTACCGAATAATTACTGCTGTGCAAGTGATAAAGAGAGTCATCAAAAAGTACTGTAATATCTGTTCCTTGTTTTGTGCATGTGCTGGCTGGGCCTATGGGTAGTGAGTGACGTCATAGCGAGGGGACAAGGAGTTTAGGAGGGAAGTTGAGGGAGAGAGCGTGTGGATGATTGAGCGCATGGGCGTGAGTTGTGGCCACCAGCAGCTCTTGTGTGAATGTGTACTGTTCTCCGTTACGATCTGTGATTAAAAACGACGATCAGACTGCATCCGCGACTGTGTGCATCTTTGACCACTTCGAGGGGCATTACATTGGTGTCAGAAGTTTCGGATTCACTCGTCGCACGCTCGGCTTTGAGGATGTTCGGCGATCCCCTTATTCGACGAAAGGTGAAAGAAGAAGCCGTGCCGTGCGTGATTGATATGCCTGAGTCAAGTTGCACCGAGTGCGGCCGGCATAACGCTGCTGTTCCGCGCCAAGATGAGCGTGAGCCCGCAAAAACGGGGTTACGCTATGACGGAGCGACAGCTGCCGCCGCGGACGTGAATGTGAACGTGCATGGCGGTGCTCTGGACCTCGCGTGGCCCGCTATGAAGGCACTTGAATTCTCCGGAAAGGGAAGTTGGGAGGCTTATAGAGCACAGTTCGAGTTGGTGGCTGATGCCGCGCATTGGCCGAAGAAGACGAAAGCGGTGCAGTTGGCGCTTTCGCTGACGGAGGATGCCACATCCTGTCTGCTGCTGCTGAGCCCCGAAGAGAGACTCGATTACAGCGCGCTGGTGGGTGCTTTGCAGAGGCGCTTTGGGGAGTTTAATTTGAGAGACTCCCTGCGCTGTGAGTTCAAGCACCGTGATCGACATCCGGGGGAGCCGCTCCGTTATCTCGCGCATGAGATCGAGAGCCTGGGTCGGCGCGCGTATGCTGGAATGCCAAATGAGATACAAAATGAACTGATACGTGATCAGTTCATCCAAGCCCTCAGACCAGATGAGCTGCGGCTGCATGTCCAGCTTGCTCACCCAGCAGCCCTGGGAGACGCGCTTGCTCTCGCCACGGAGAGGGAGATTGCAGCCAAGGGGGCGCTGCAGACACCAAACTGTCCCGTTTCGGCAACGTCGTTCCCGGAAGGGGAGGAGCGCAGACCGGCATGGGTGGAGGAGCTGGTGTGTGCCATTAATACTCGCTCAGCACAGCATGAGGATGGAAGTGGCCGGCGTGCACGCCCTGTTGTCTGCTGGGGGTGTGGACAGCCAGGTCACCTTCTGCGGCGCTGCCCAAAGATGCTAAATCAGCAGGGAAACGAAAAAGGGTCCGTGTAGCCCGGATGACGCGGACCCCTCCAGTCGTTAACCGGGAGGTGCAACCTGCATGTGCTGGCGCTATGAGCAGGGACCCTCATGTCCAGGATGAGACCGTTGTAACGGTGGGATGGACAGACGTGGGGGACCCCAGTCATGTTCGCGTGCAAATTGGGGACACTTCTTGTACAGCCCTGGTGGACACTGGGTCCTCAGCCACGATTGTGAGGCCTGACGTCGTTCCAGTGGGAACCGTCTTAGAATCGACCTTTACAAAACTGAGGACAGTGACCGGTGAAACGGCCCCCATGAGAGGCAGAGGGACATTTGTGTTTGTTTTGGGGGGTTTGTCGACAACTCACTCAGCTTGGGTGGCGGACGTGAGTGACCCATGTATTCTGGGTCGGGACTTTTTGAAAGCTGCAAAAGTTGTGGTGGATTTGGGAGCTGGGGTGCTCAACCTGCCGAATGGTCAGCGTGTGGGGCTAGTTCCGGCGTCTCAACGGGGTACTTCGGGGGTAATCATCAACACTGCTGACCCTGCAGCAGACAAGCTGCAGGTGGGGATGATGCTACCCAGCCCGACCAAGGTAGCTGCAGCACCAGCTCCTAGGCAGTCGACGGTAGATCGGGTAGAGTTCGCTCACCCCACCTGGACTTGTTCCCAGTTGGGGCTACCGGAGTCGACCTCACAGCGACCGACAGTAGATCGGGTAGAGTTCGCTCCCCCCGTGACGGACGACCCTTGGGGGGGGGCAGTGTCGGCCAGCCCAGCCATGCCAGGGAATGTAACCCCGGGTCGCCTAGCAGAGAACCGGGCAGAGGCGATACGGTTCATCTGGGAAAAGAACTGTGATGGCTTGGATGTCGAGCAGCGGGAGCAGCTGTGGCAGGTGCTGTGGGACTTTGAGAGCATTTTTGCCCTCAGTGAGAATGAGGTGGGCCTCACTCACTTGGTTGAGCACCACATCGACACCGGGGACGCGCGACCAGTTAAGGTGCGGCCCCGACGCCTGCCTTTGGCCCAGCAGGAGGCTGCGGATCAGGAGGTCCGTGCTATGCTCGAGGCGGGAATTATAGAGCCTTCCGACAGCCCGTGGGCGTCTGGCGTGGTCATGGTTCCCAGAAAGAAAAGTACCAGACCGCGGTTCTGTGTGGACTACAGGCCGCTCAATAAAGTGACAAGAAAGGACTGCTACCCGCTCCCGCGGATAGATGAGACGTTGGATCTGGTCTCTGGGTCTGCGTGGTTCTCATCGCTCGACCTGCGCAGTGGCTACTGGCAGGTCCCCCTCACCGCCGAGTCCAGACCTAAGACAGCGTTCTGCACCCCCAGAGGACACTGGCAGTTTAAAGTAATGAGTTTTGGACTCTGCAATGCACCAGGAACGTTCGAGCGCTTGATGGACACAGTGCTCTCGAACATTCCGCGGCAAGAATGCTTGGTGTATTTGGACGATGTCCTCGTCCACGGTGAGTCCTTCCAGACTGCGTTGGAGTCTCTAAGGCTGGTGCTGGGTAGAATTGCTGCGGCTGGACTGAAACTGCACCCTGAAAAGTGCCACTTTATGCGGCGAGAGGTGGAGTTCCTGGGTCACCGAGTGAATGGAGACGGCATCAGCACACTGGAGGAGAAGGTCAGCGCCATCAAAGACTGGCCAGCCCCAAAAGATCAGAAGCAGCTTAAGAGTTTTTTGGGGCTTTCCTCATATTACAGACGGTTCGTGAGAGGATTTTCTTGCATCGGGGCGCCCTTGTTCCGGCTTCTTCAGGGCAACCAACCCTTTTTGTGGACGCAGGACTGTCAGGAGGCATTTTCCAGCCTGAAAAATGCCCTCATCAATGCTCCTGTTCTCACTCCACCTGATCCAGCCTTGTCTTTTGTGCTGGATACGGACGCTAGCAATGTCGGCATGGGGGCGGTGTTGTCACAGGTGGGGCCGGAAGGTGAACGAGTGGTGGCCTACTTCAGCCGCATCTTCAATAAGAGTGAACGACGATACTGTGTCACCAGACGTGAACTGCTGGCAGTTGTTTTGGCTGCGCGGCATTTCAAGTACTACCTATGTGGCGTTCCGTTCACCATCAGGACGGATCATGCTGCGCTGCAGTGGTTGATGTCGTTCAGGGAACCAGAAGGCCAAGTGGCACGGTGGCTGGAGGAGCTGCAGGCGTTCCACTTTACTGTGGTACATCGGGCTGGAGCTCAGCACGTCAATGCTGATGCCCTTTCCCGGCGTCCATGTGCTGTTGGCGGCTGCGGCTACTGCGACCGGCGGGATGCCAGGGAGTTGGAGCTGTGTGGGGAGGCGACTGCCGCTGGACCATCGTGCTGCATCCTGGAGGCTGTGGACATTGCAGAGTGGGCTGTCAAGCAGGAAGAGGATCGTGATCTCAACCCTGTGCGACAGTGGGTCCAGAGTGGCAGGAGGCCACCCTGGGAAGGAGTGATGGGACTCTCTGTTGGCGCCAAGGGCCTTTGGAGCAAGTTTGCTCTCTTACGCATGAAGGATGGCGTGCTGCAGCGTGCGTGGAAGGATCCAGCGACCGGAGAGGAGAGGTGGCAGGTGGTGGTGCCCAGAGCTCTTAGAGAGTCGGTACTGAGAGCATGCCACGGGGGCACGGGTACCGGACACTTTGGCAGCACAAAGACACTCAGACGGCTTCGACAAGGGTTTTACTGGGGCCAGCATCGACGGGACGTGGAGGACTTTTGCCGGCGGTGTGACGAGTGCGCGGCCTACAAGGGCCCTCAAGACCAATCGCATGCACCGCTTCAGCAACAGAGAGTTGGGGCGCCCATGGAGCGGGTTGCTATGGACATTATGGGTCCTTTTCCCGTGACTGACAGAGGGAACCGTTACGTGCTGTGTGCGATGGACTATTTCACAAAGTGGCCCGAGGCATACGCACTGCCAGATCAGGAGGCAGAGACGGTGGCGGATGCACTGTTGGAGGGCATGTTCTGCCGGTTTGGGACTGCAGATATACTCCACAGTGATCAAGGAAGAAATTTTGAGTCCAAGGTTTTTGCTGCCCTTTGTGAACGCTTGAACATGCAGAAGACGCGAACCACCCCTTTGCATCCGCAGAGTGATGGTTTAGTTGAACGTTTTAACCGCACCATGCAGCAGCAGCTTGCCATCCTCACCTCCGAGCGCCAACGTGATTGGGACCAGCATATTCCAATGGTGTTGATGGCGTATCGTTCGGCTGTCCAAAGTTCCACAAGCTGTACTCCTGCTCTGCTGATGCTTGGCCGGGAGATCCGGACACCAGCGGAGATGGCGTTTGGCAGACCACCAGGTAGCCCCGAGGATCGGCCGGGGTTGGAATATGCCCGGAGACTGCAGGATCGTTTGGAGGCAGCGCATGTCTTCGCCCGGGACCAGCTAGAGAAAGCTGGTGCACGGCAGAAGCGGAACTACGACGTACGCAGCAAGGGGCGGAACTTCCAGGTCGACGAGCTGGTTTGGGTGTATACACCAAAAAGAAAGAAGGGACGGTGCCCTAAGTTAGACAGTCATTGGGACGGGCCGTGTAGGGTCCTTGAGCGGGTGGGGGAGGTAGTGTATCGAGTGGCAGTTCCCCCCAGGGGCCGGAGGGTTGCCCTACATCGGGACAGGTTGGCTCCGTACCGGGGCAGTGGTGTTCCGATATTTGAGGCCGGGTCTGTTTCACCTGCCATTTCAGGACGAGTGGTGGATTCAGGTTCCCCAGATCCCACTCATGTTGTCCCTGTTCCTCCGGTTGGAGACAGAAATGGCACGGGTCCAGGCCGACCCAAGAGACAGAGGCGTAGGCCGCAGCGCCTAGAGGATTTTTTGTTGTTGACCCCCTCGGGGGCGAGGGTTTCATAAAGGGGAGGGCAGTGTAATATCTGTTCCTTGTTTTGTGCATGTGCTGGCTGGGCCTATGGGTAGTGAGTGACGTCATAGCGAGGGGACAAGGAGTTTAGGAGGGAAGTTGAGGGAGAGAGCGTGTGGATGATTGAGCGCATGGGCGTGAGTTGTGGCCACCAGCAGCTCTTGTGTGAATGTGTACTGTTCTCCGTTACGATCTGTGATTAAAAACGACGATCAGACTGCATCCGCGACTGTGTGCATCTTTGACCACTTCGAGGGGCATTACAGTACAGTCAATGTCAACGAAGTCTTCTAGAGCTTACTTAAACAAATAATTTAAAAAAAATGTAAAAAAAGATGGTTAACTTACAATGGTGAAGTCATAGGCAACATCCAGTACTTGGTAAACTTCGGAAGGGGTCACATGATGTTGGACTCCATGTTGGAACATTCTGCAACATATATGGTCTTTCCCTGTGTAACATATTGTAGACAAGATATCATGCACTCAATTACATAAAGTATAAGACAAAGCACATTTAGAGAACACATTTTCTATTATTTTTGTCACCTGTGAATGGGCAATCTGCTGAATGAGGTCAAAGCAAGCGTTCCCTATCAGCAATTGAAATAATGGTTGAAATTGTTTGGCTTTTCAATTTGAATATAATCCAAAAACATCCATCTGTGGGGGACCTACCGTTTATTTCATTTCATTCTCCATCCAAAGGTTGGCACGCATCAGGGCAGCTGTCTGCATTTTCACTATCAGTTATTTTCCTGGCTTTTTAATGTCCAAGACATATAGTCAAGTTGATTAAAACACACACACACAAAAAAATATATATGTTTAAACAAAATACAATGTAGCACTATCTTACAAGGCACCTTATGGATGGCTTCAATATAAAATATTCAACAATACATAACAGCTGCTGTTGGGCAGAATGTAATTCTAGTGTCCATAAAGTGTCCACAGATGCATATTAGCAAGAAATACACAAACTGCATTACCTTGAAACGTAATTCAATTTTTTTGTGTGCTGGAGAACTTTACAGGGTACAGTAGGTTTAAATTAGGGGCAAAGCGGGCAATGTATTTGCAGCATTGAGTGCAGCGCTGCATTGCAAACTTCACATTCCCCTGAATGATCAAGTGATGCATCTGCAAAGAGTGAATGTAAAAATACAGTGAAAATGAAAACATATATATAATATAATAATTAGCACCATTTCTGCAGGATATATTACACCTGCATTTTTTTTTTTTTTGTATCTAGAACACCCCCCTTCCCCCAAAAAAAAGAATAAACGTCAACCACTCACAGACACCAATGTAATTACAAATATGGGTAAACCTGCAAACACAGATGCATTTTAGCTAGAAATACACAAACAGGTATTACCTTGAAATGTGATGGCATATTTTATGTGCACTTCAAGGTGCTGGACAACTTAAGGGGGACGAGGCAGTTTGAATTTCGGGCAAAGCGGACAGTGATCTAATTTGTAGCATTGAGTGCAGCGCTGCACTGGAAACTTAACATTTCCCTTAATTATAGAGTGATGCATCTGCAAAGAGTGAATGTTAAAATATAGTAAATATAAAAATATATAACGTGGCCATTGCATTTTATCGTTTGGTAAAATGACATGAATTACAGACATGATGTCTGACTCCAATGTGGAAATAATTGACGTCCGAGGAACTTACACTTCGAATAAAACAACTACCTGTTTGAGGTCCTGATGACAAATGATTGTAGTGATTACTACATATAGAATGACATTACAATAACCAAGCAAAAAAGTTATACATGTGTCCTTTGCCGACAACACAGCATTCTCAGGGAAACAGGATGAAATATACGCAGGTAAAGATAAGTTATTTTTGATAATGTTACAATCATTTTTATAATTTGCTTGATTTAAATGTAATATACAACATATTTTCACAAATAACGAACCGTTCTTTCAGGGTGTCGTAGTAAAAGGCAAGGCTCTTTGACTGCTGATACTGAGAAAGTGACGCGCTTCTGTTTGCAGGCAGGTTACGTCACAGGGGGGAGTTAAAAAAAAAAAAGAAAAGAAAACCCCACCTCTTCCTTTCTGAGAATACCCTTTCTGGTCTGGCAATACCCCTGTCTGAGATTACCCCACCTCTGGCCAGATACCTCTCAACACGGCGGCAACAGCTGTTGTTTACATTTTCAAAGGGATCCGGTGTTGGTACCATATGTGATCGGGCTGCAAAATTGTCTCGGGGTCCTTAGGTGGCCTGCACACGTGCTGATGAAGTCACAGTTTATTATTTGCCTCTATGTTTGTCTATAAATCATTAAATGGCCTCGCCCCGGCGTACCTCTCTGAGGTCCTCCACTCCTACGCACCTTCCCGCAGCCTCGAGTCTGCTTGAGGTGCCGAGGACCAAGCGGAGCCTCAGAGGGGATCGAACCTTTTCGACCGCTGGTCCTTCCCTTTGTAATGACCTCCCATTGGATATTAGGCAAGCCCCCTCTCTGTCCACTTTTAAAACCTGGTTGAAGACACATTTCTATTCTCTGGCTTTTGATCAGACCGGAAATGTTTGGCTCTTTTCCGGTGTCAATTGTATATAGTGTTTTATGTTACCTCTCAATTGAGCTGCTAGCTGTTGGCATGAGGCCATTCTACATCACGCGAGAGTTTAGTCATTTGATCGCGGTGACCGTCTGCGTCCCTCGCTGTGCAAAGGAGAGATTCCGCCGCTCCTTCTTGCCTGCTGCTGTCAGACTCTTTAACAAGAACATTGTGTAGTCTCTGCAAATTGGCGGACATTAGTGCAATCTTGTAGTGCTGGACCTGAGCTTATATTGTGCAATACCCATCATTCCCCACTACTGTTATATCGTGCAATACCCAACATTCCCCACTACTGTAATACCGTGCAATACTCAACATTCCCCACTACTGTTAGTCTAGTTTTATTTTCATCCAATTCTGTTCCTTACATTTCACTACAGCACTGCAGCACTGTCACTTACTTAGAGTATTTTTCCTCTGTACTATGTACCGGCTAAAATGAGTGTTCCTCATATTTTTTATGTTGGTGTGTATATACATGTGTATATACACATAGTTACTGCATATATTTACATAGGTTTGATCCTGAATGTTTGTCGTTAATGTTATACATTAATGGCTACATTATGCCGCCGTCCCTGTGTGACCTATATCTTTGCTGCTGTAACACTGAAAATGTCCCCACTGTGGGATCAATAAAGGCCTTCATATTATTATTCTTAATTTATTGATTAACACTTGTGTATTATGGCCTTTTTATTGTTCATTATTTATTGTTTTGTAAAGTGCTTTGTTACAGCTCGAGCTGTTATGAAATGCGCTGTATAAATAAAATTGTTTTGTACTGTATTGTACAAACAGGTAGCAGCTTCTTCTCGGGGCATAAGTGGAAATGAGGTAGGAGCTGCCTCGCCAATGTGGCACGAAGCAATTTTGTATTATTTTTTTAAATTTAGTAACACAGAATATAAAAACACACCATCTATGGGTAACAAACACTGTGGCAAAGAATTTGAGCGTGACGTCATCAGCACGCGCGGAGGATGCAATTTTGCACCCGATCACATCTGGCACCCACACCTGTCGGAGGAGTTTTTAAAAAAAAATTTTTTTAATCTTTTATTTATACACATTCTTGAACAGGAAAACATCTGGCATTCTTCAGAAAACATTTGTCTTGATACAGTAGAAACAGAAAAATACCATCTGCAAGTCTTCTTCAAAAATGTCTTTTACAAAATTCACTTTAAGTGTTTAAAAACATAAGAATAAAAGTAAAACAAAATTTGAAGGTAACAATCATTGAGACTCTTCACATTCAAACAAATTAGACTGTGTTGCAGTTTCCAACAAACCATTTATCCTTTCACTTCTTTCTACCATTAAGATGAACATTTTAGTGACGGGAACTTATTTCTCCATTTGCTGGGATGAATATGGTATTTACCTAGTATAATTATTATATTTATCAAATTTGACAATGGGGGGGATTCCTCTTTGAATAAAATAATTTGTTCTTTATTAAAAGGAGTGATATTTACGATATTGTTTTTTAGCCATGCAAATATTTCCAAAATATTTTGACAACTGGAAAATGAGTAAAAAAGATCAATAGTCTCATAGTTTGTATGACAAAAACACACAGTGTTAACTAAACCTCACCTTATATCTATTTACATATGCAGATATGTTATTGCCTATGCCTAATGTTTATTTAACTTGCCTGAAAATAGAACACAATCTTCTGACTGTTGTTGATTTACTAAGGGTCCACTCCACATCCATCAATGATCGCATAGTCCTCCTTCAGGTAAGCTCATTTCCCTTTGCATCGAGCCTCCTTCACTTTTGTCCACATCCTCACACTGGCCTCTCTGTCCTTCCCCGAAAAGTCCTCCTTAAAGTCAACGTTCTTTTCTTTGCAGACTCGTTCCTTAGCCTTCCCCCAGATCTCTTCTCGAGCTGTCCGCGCTGAAATCTGTATAATGATTGGTCCTTGCATGTCGTTCTGCGCAGCAGCTTCCCCCCCCACCCCAGGCAATGAACTATCCCCTCGATTTTATCTCCTCCTCTCAGAATAAAACACAAACCTCCAACTAGTGTTTTTTAAGGGTCAATTTTTCATCCATCAATGATCGCATACCCTTCTTTCAGGAAAGCTTTTTCCCATTACGTTGAGCTTCCTCTACTTTGGACCACAGGTTAGTCAGGCTTCTCTGTCCTCCTTGAAATGAAAGTCAATTTCTTTATACACGCTTTTCTCCTTGGCCTTCCTCCAGATTTCGTTTCAATCCGTCCGCGTTGCAAACTGATTGATCTCCGCATCTTGTTTTGTGTACAGTTCGTAGTCGTGATCGAGAATGCTATTTTTTTTTAGCGTTAGCCTTAGCCATTCAGCTTAACTTTGAAGCTCTTTTGAAGCAATTTGGCAAAATTTTCTATGGCCCAAAAAAGTGTTTTTAGTGACCCGGTTCTATTCCGTATTTACCTTGTTGGTTGATATTTCTCATGTCAAGATTAGGACTGTACATTTATATTCCTTCAGGAAAGCACAACTACTCACTCCGCCATCTTGACTTCTTCCCTGTCCTCGGCCGGAGGAGGTGGGTCAATAAACGATTTGTGCCCCCCTCCCTTTTTTCTTAAGCTATATTTAGAAACACAAATTATACAGAAACAACAGACAGCACCAGGATATCTGGCCTGAGGAACTGCGGTCAGGCCAGCCTCCACACGCAATGACGAAGTCAAGCCAGCCACCACAGCGATTGTTAATATATTGCATATTGGTAATGCGCTGACAGCAAGCGGCGTTGGCCACTTTCACAATAAAAGCTAAGCAATGCACGTCTGTGGTTTGGATAATGTCATCAAATAACGTCCCTGCCGTCAGGCAACCATGAGTTTACCCAGTGGGAATGCAAACTATCTCAGAATTGCACCAAGAAACATTCTGATATTGAGATAGAAAGAGAACGTAATGTTAACTGCAGAGCTGGGCACTCTGTCACGGGGGCGGAACGGTCCGTCCCTTGTCGGATAGCGTGGTCAAGGTGGAGTGATGGTACAATTGGTTAAGTGTTAAGTGTGTTGGTTAAGTGTAATGGGCTAAGGCCTAGGAAAAGGAAAAAGAATTACAATTGTCAGGAGCCTGGCACGTTCCAAAGGGTCAAAGGTCATCACCACCCTTATTTTTCTTTTGGCTATGGACAGGACAAGGGGGGCAGTTTACTTCCCCTGTAGATTTTGGCAAGAGAAAACAAAGGACATACCTATTTGGAGGTAATCAATGCATATGTAATAACCTAGTTTGAATATTCATCCCGTTCTCTATAAGAAGACAGACACAGAGGGGGCACGGGCCCGCTGCAACTTTTTGGGACACTTATTCGACATCAGCTGTATTGGTCACAATAAAATCTTTTTTTCCAATCAACTGACTGTTGAAGAAGTCTTTTCCTCATCAATCCAGCTTTGCTCTGTGTCCTCACCGGAGGGGCGTCGAGCCGAACCCGCTCTTCAAAAGAAAATACACTACAGATTCAAAGTCAAAGCTCATCACTATCCTTGTTTTGTAGGCTGTGACATTATAATGCACACTTGTTACCACCGTAACATAGTAACATATTATGCTAGCGCAATGAAACTTTGCACCCTGCATCAGGGCAGCAGACAAAAAGATTTTGGAAATTATCAGAGCCTGGGAGGTCTCAAAGGATCAAAGGTCATAACCACCCTTGTTTTGCAGGCTGCGACTTTATAATTCGCTCTTGTTACTACCCCCGTAATGTAGTAACACTTTATGCTACCACGATGAAATATTGCACCCTGCATCAGGGCAGCAGACAGAAAGAATGTGGAAATTATCAGAAGCCTGGGAGGTTCCAAAGGGTTAAAGGTCATCACCACCCAATTTTGCAGGCCGTAACAATATAGTGCGCTACTGTTACCACCATAATTTAGTAACACTTTATGGTAGCGCAATGAAATTTTTCACCCTGCATCAGGGCAGCAGACAGAAAGATTGTGGACATTATCAAGAGCCTGGGAGGTTCCAAAGTGTCAAATGTCATCACCACCCTACTTTGCAGGCCGTGAGATTATAATGCTCGAACACTTTATGCTAGCGCAATGAAATTTTGCACACTGCATTAGGGCAACAGACAGAAGGATTGTGAGAATTATCAGGAGCGTGAAATGTTCCAAAGGGTGAAAGGTCATCACCAAACAATTTTGTAGGCTGTGACATTATAATGCGCTATAGTTACCCCCGCAACGCAGTAACAATTTATGCTAGGGCGATGGAATTTTGCACCCTTCATCAGGGCAGTAGACAGAAAGATTGTGGAAATTATCAGGAGCCTGGGATGTACCAATGGATCAAACGTCATCACCACCCTTGTTGTGCAGTCTGGCTTTATTCTTTGTTTGGCTTTGGCAGCTGTTTTGTTTTTATGACCAAAATGAACTTTTCATTCATTTTGTCGTTATCTCGATAGGGGTTACATGGACATGGAAAGTAAGATCATTTTCGGCTTCGGGGCGTCTATTTATCCTACATACGTATGTAAATATGCATCTACAGCCTTTGGTTTGGATTTGGCAGCTTTTTGTTTTTTATGTCCAAAATGAGCTTTTCAGCGCCTAAAAATGACAGTGTGGCCAAGTGCCGGTATTTTGGTAGGGGTTACGTATACACTGAAATTGATGTCATTTTTTGCTTCGGGACGTGTATTTATGCTAGATACATGTGTAAATATGAATCTATAGCCTTTGGTTTAGATTTGCCAGCCTTTTGGTTTTTATGTCCAAAATGAGCATTTCAGCGCCTGAAAATGACAGTTTGGCCACGTACAGTAATTTTTGATAGGGGGTACGTGTACACTGAATTATTGGCATTTTCTGCTTCGGGGCGTGTATTTATGCTAGATACATGTGTAAATATGCGTCTAGAGCTTTTGGTTTGGATTTGGCAGCCTTTTGTTTTTTTATGTCTAAAATAAGCGTTTCTGCGTCTGAAAATGACAGTTTGGCCACGTGCAGTTATTTTGATAGGGGTTACGTGTACACTGAAATGAATGTCAATTTTTGCTTCGAGAGATTTATTTATGCTAGATACACGCGTAAATATACATCTACAGCCTTTGGTTTGGATTTGGCAGCCTTTTGGTTTTTTATGTCCAAAATGAGCGTTTCAGCACGTGAAAATGACAGTTTGGCCACGTGCAGTTATTTTGATAGGGGTTACGTGTACACTGAAATTAACGGCATTTTCTGCTTCGGGGCATGTATTTATACAAGATACACGTGTAAATACTTATCTATAGCCTTTGGTCTGGATTTGGTTGCCTTTTTTTTTTATGTCCAAAATGAGCGTTTCAGCGGCGGAAAATGACAGTTTGGCCAAGTGCCGTTATTTTGATAGGGGTTACGTGTACACAGAAAATAATGTCCAATTTTGCCTTGTCACGTATATTTATGATAAATACACGTTTAAATATGCATCTACAACCTTTGGTTTGGATTCGGCATCCATGAATCAAAGTGCAGAGCTCCAATCGTAGGGGCCGACTCCTCCGCCTTGGCTATCCGCCGAAAGCAAACCTTTTTCGTTCACATTTTTCAGGCAACCCGCTGAATTTTGACTCGGAGAAAAGTGTTGAAAATTATAATTTCCATCAACTTTAGCCACTCAAGGGAACTAGCCTGCCCCCAAATATGGTTGTAAAGCCCTTACTTCATAGACAAGTTGTTGTTTTGTGGCTTAAAAAGGCGTGTGTGGCTGCGCTGTCCCCTGTGCTCTTCGTGTGCTTTTCTTGACTGTCGTTACTTGTATACTGAAATTAATGTCTCTTTCTGCTTCGGAACGTATATTTATGGTCGATACACTTGTAAATATCTATCTACAACCTTTGGTTTGGATTTGGCAGCCGTGATTCACAG
This sequence comes from Filicampus tigris, assembly GCF_054856515.1. NCBI lineage: Eukaryota > Metazoa > Chordata > Actinopteri > Syngnathiformes > Syngnathidae > Filicampus > Filicampus tigris. The sequence goes on from NC_141221.1 coordinate 29,565,314, forward strand.
TGCCGAGCTCCAACCGTAGGGGCCGACTCCTCCGCCTTGGCTGTCCGCCAAAAGCACACCTTTCTCGGTCATATTTTTCAGGCGACCCGCCGAATTTTGACTCGGAGAAAAGTGTTGAAAATTATAATTTTCATCAACTTAAGCCACTCAGGGGAACTTGCCCGCCCCAAAATATGGTTGTAAAGCCCTTACTTCATAGACAATTTGTTGTTTTGTGCCTTAAAACGACGTGTGTGGCTGTGCCAATACCAGCTGCTCACAGTACCACCACCCTCACTAGCTCCCCCTGCAGGCCCTCATTATCATTACCACTATCGGACAACTTTCCCATTGAAACCATCACCGGCAGACGCTTCCCTTGCACATGTAGTGTATTTTCTTTAGTTGAGCAGGGTCAGTCGATGCGTTTGTCCGGAGCAGACTTAAGGCCAGACTGAGTTGATGATGAAAAGACATCTCTGACAATTCAGTTGACCGGGAACAAGATTTTATTGATACCAATACAGCTGATGCCAAAAGAAGTTGCTCTCCGAGTTGCTGTGGCGCGCGCTCCTCCCGTCTCGTGTCTCTCTTCTTATGGGGAGCAGGGTGAATATTCAAACTTGATTATTACATATGCATTGGGTGCCCTTGAACAGCTAATTCCTTTGTCTATTTCCCGCCTGACACCTTCCAGACCCCCTGGGCAGGGAGGTGCCTAACCCCCTCGGATGCCCCGGACAGAGAGGTGCCACAAAGTTTGCTACTCCTAACACCCCCTAAGTTTGATTACCTTAAGACTATTCAACTTCAATCAGGAAAAACAAAGGAGATCTTATCCAGATGTCCCTTACCTGATGACATCCTGTCTCCGCCTTAGCAGACCAGTTTCCTGCTGATCCCTTAGATCTCACGCGTGCCCACTTCTCACTTAACACAGGCGTAACTGAAGTCTAACTGCATTATTCTATATTAAAATATACCTCACACACACAAACAACGTGGTTTTAACAGTGGTAATCTAGTATATGTTAATACTGCTCATTCATACCACCATGAGCGCACGTCCAGCACAATAATTAATCTGGCCGTGCTGAACGTGCGCTCCCTTTTAAACAAAACTTTTATCATAAACGACCTGATTTTAGACAATAATTTACATGGTTTACTTTTGTCTGAGACATGGCTTGGTACAGATGCTCCATTTGCTCTCACTGAGGCTTGCCCACCGAATTTTAACTTTTTACTTTCTACAAGGGATGGCAAAAGAGGAGGCGGGACTGCATCAATTGAATACTCTTTTATCAAAGGAGATCATTTTTAGCAGCTATTTATCGTTTGAACACCATGTCTTTGTTTTTAGCAGTCCCCCTATTCTCTGCATTACCGTTTATAGACCTCCCCATCATTCCACTTCTTTTATTACAGAATTTTCAGAATTCTTATCCATTTTATATTCCAGTTATAACAGGATTTTAATAACTGGCGATTTTAATATACACATGGACAACATCTCGGACCCATTATCCAGAGATTTTTATAACTTTTAAACTGCTTGGATTTTAAACAGCACGTCTTGCAGCCAACTCACAACAGAGGACACACCCTGGATTTGGTTATAACCTATGGCTTGTCTGCTGGTGTGTCCTCTGTTGTTGACTTGGCAGTGTCAGACCACTACTGTGTCTATTTTAACATCGCCAGTTTTAACCATCTGGCAGTCCCGGTGAGAACAGTGAAGAAACGCTACCTATCTTCTAAGGTGGCTGCAAATTTTATCTAGATCTTAAAAAGCACTCCTGCTGACATTTTACCTGCACCCTGTGATCTTATTGTTGACAATTTTAACCTACATCTTAAATCATCATTAGATTCAGTAGCTCCACTTTTAATTAAAACAACAAAAACAAAGACTGTACCCCCGTGGAGAAACAATGCTATCAAAACATCAAAGAGAAAATGCAGGAGTGCAGAGAGGAGGTGGAGAAAAAGTAAACTTACAGTACACTATGAAATTTTATGCGAACAACTGAAATCCTACAATAAAACAGTAAAACTGGCAAGATCTTCCTATTTCTCAAACCTCATTACAGTCAATAAAAACAACCCCAGAGTTCTCTTCTCCACCTTTGAACTTTTAACTAGTTCTGATTTTAATAAGTCCCCACAGAGACCAACAGACGCTCTCTGTGAGGACTTTGCAGACCACTTCAGAAGTAAAATCGATGACATAAGATCCAGTCTTTTAGCCCGTCAAAACACAAGTTTTAATAAACCTGGACAATCATATTTACATGAGGAAACACTGGAAAGTTTTGCCCTGGTTGATGCAAGGACACTTGTTCGAGTTTTCTCCCAGGTAAACCCAACAACCTGCCTTTTGGATCCAATTCCCACATTTCTTTTTAAGACATTTTATGGATTTTTTGAAGAACAAATTTTAAATATAGTCAATTGCTCTCTTCAGACGGGCGTCTTCCCTGCTGCCTTTAAAACGGCGGTGGTGAAGCCCCTTCTGAAGAAGAGCAATTCTGACCCGAGCGTTTTTAATAACTACAGACCTGTATCCAACTTGACGTTTTTAAGTAAGATTTTAGAAAAACTGGTTTTCATCCAGTTGAATCATTTTTTAAATACAAATAATATTTTGGAGAAATATCAATCTGGTTTTAGGATGAACCACAGTACGGAGACTGCTCTTTTAAGGATTTTAAATGATATTAGGTGCACTGCAGACGTGAGAAAACTCACAGTCTTGGTGCTACTGGATCTAAGCGCTGCTTTTGATACAGTAGATCACCAAATTTTATGAAATAGACTTAAAAATCTAGTGGGCATCTCTGGGACTGTTTTTAACTGGTTTTATTCCTATCTCACAGACCGATATTTCTTTGTAAGTATGGATACTGGTTCCTCCAAAACCCATGAAATTAAATGTGGGGTTCCCCAAGGTTCGATTTTAGGCCCCCTACTTTTTAATCTTTATGTGCTTCCCCTTGGGGATGTCATCAGGGGACACGGCATCAGCTTTCACAGCTATGCTGATGACACGCAGCTGTATATTGCCATGTCTCCTGATGACACAGGACACATTGATACCCTTTTAAATTGCATTTTAGATATCAAGTCATGGATGGCAGATAATTTCCTACAGCTCAATCAGGACAAAACTGAGGTTTTAGTTATCTGTCCCGAAGGTCAGAGAGAGAAGCTTTTACCAAAACTACACATTTTTAATCCCTCACATTGTGTGAAGAACCTTGGCGTCATTTTTGACTCTGAGCTCAGTTTTATTCCTCATATTAAAAATGTAACCAAGATTGGTTTTTATCACCTTAAGAATATCGCCAGAGTCCGCCCGTTTCTCTCTCAGGCTAACACGGAAGTGCTGAGGCATGCTTTTATTTCCTGTCGTTTAGATTACTGTAATGCCCTGCTCGCTGGCCTCCCGAAAAAGAGCATTTCACCACTGCAACTACTGCAGAATTCAGCCGCTCGGGTGCTGACGAGAACCAGAGGGCGGGAGCACATAACGCCAGTTTTGAAATTGCTGCATTGGCTCCCTGTGTGTTTCAGGATCGATTTCAAGGTACTTTTATTAGTTTATAAATATGTTAATGGTCTTGGGCCATCTTATTTATCTGATTTGCTTTTATCATACCAACCCTCGCGGATCCTGAGGTCCTCTGGCGCCGGCCTTTTATTTATTCCAAGTGTGAGGACCAAAATGCATGGCGAGGCTGCATTCAGCCATTTTGGTCCTCACCTTTGGAATAGCCTGCCAGAGGACGTCAGGTCTGCAGAGACTGTTGATATTTTTAAGAGGAAGCTCAAGACACACCTTTTTAGTTTGGCCTTCAACAACTTTTAAATAATTTATCTTTTCTTTTGACTGAAGATTTTTTTTTCTTATCTTACTGATTCTAGTTCTTAGACTATACTACTGTTCTGTCTTTTAGTTTTGTTGCTCTCTGCCGTTGTCAGCTTTTAGCTCCAGTGTTTCCTCATGGGGGAGCCTCCGCTTTGAGGGAGGGGTGACTGCCCTTCCCGCGGGGGCTGTCATCGCAGGGACTACTTGGGTCTGGGTGGCCGGCGGCCTCTACACTTTGTGTGGGGTCCGCCTGTCTAATCCGGGCCTCTATGGTGGTGGCGCCCCTGTGGCCGTGGGCTGTCATTCCCCTCGGCCCGGAGAGCTGCCCTTGGGTACCCTTTCCTCACATGGTTTCTCTGTGCCTTGTCATGTCTTTTTAACACATTTTATCAGGTTGTGCACTTTGTGTGGGTGTGTGTGAATGATTGCTGATGTACTAATGGATATCTGTCTTGGGTTTGTTGGGAGGGAGGGCATGAACGGATTTTTTTATTTTTATTTTTTTTCTAATTATTTATGTTTTGCTTTGAATGTTTTAGAGCACTTTGAGTTGCATTTTTATGTATGAAAAGTGCTATATAAATAAAATGTGATTGATTGATTGATTGCTGTCCTCTGTGCTCTTCGTGTGCCTTTCTTGACAGGCGTGACTTGTATCCTGAAATTGATGTCACTTTCTGCTTCGGCACGTATATTTATGCTAGATACACTTGTAAATATGCATCTACAACCTGTGGTTTGGATTTGGCAGCAGTCATTCACATTGCGGAGCTCCAACTGTAGGGGCCGACACCCCCGCCTTGGCTATCCGCCAAAAGCACACCTTTCTCGGTCATATTTTTCAGGCGACCCGCCGAATTTCGATTCGGAGAAAAGTGTTGAAAATTATCATTTTCATCAACTTAAGCCACTCAGGGGATCTTGCCCGCCCCCAAATATGGTTGTAAAGCCCTTACTTCATTGACAGATTGTTGTTTTGTGCCTTAAAACGACGTGTGTGGCTGCGCTGTACCCTGTGCTCTTCGTGTGACTTCTTGAAAGGCGTAACTTGTAAACTGCAATGAATGTTACTTTCTGCTTCGGCACGTGTATTTATGCTAGATACACTTGTAAATATGCATCTACAACCTTTGGTTTGGATTGGGCAGCCGTGATTCACAGTGCGGTGCTCCAACCGTAGGGCCGACTCCTCCGCCTTGGCTATACGCCAAAAGCACACCTTTCTCGGTCATATTTTTTAGGCGACCCGCCGAATTTCGACTCGAAGAAAAGTGTTGAAATTTATAATTATCATCAACTTAAGCCACTCAGGGGATCTTTCCCTAGCCCAAATATGGTTATAAAGCCCTTACTTCGTAGACAATTTGTTTTTTTGTGCCTTAAAACGACGTGTTTGGCTGCACAGTCACCTGTGCTCTTCTGTGCCTTTCTTGACAAGGCGTTACTTGTATAGTGTAATTATTGTCACATTTTGCTTCGGCACGTATATTTATTCTAGATACACTTGTAAATATGCATGAAGAACCTGTGGTTTGGATATGGTAAGAGTGATTCACAGTGCCGAGCTCCAACCGTAGGGGCCGACTACTCCACCTTGGCTATCCGCCAAAAGCACACCTTTCTCGGTCATATTTTTCAGGCGACCCGCCAAATTTTGACTCGGAAATAAGTGTTGAAAATTATAATTTTCATCAATTTAGGGCACTCAGGGGAACTTGCCCGCCCCCAAATATGGTTGTAAAGCCCTTACTTCGTAGACAAATTGTTTTTTTGTGCCTTAAAACGACGTGTGTGGTTGCGCAGTCCCCTGTGCTCTTCAGAGCCTTTGTTGACAGGCGTTACTTGTATAGTGTAATTAATGTCACTTTCTGCTTCGGCACGTATATTTATGCTAGATACACTTGTAAATATGCATCTACAACCTGTGGTTTGGATTTGGCAGCAGTCATTCACATTGCGGAGCTCCAACTGTAGGGGCCGACACCCCCGCCTTGGCTATCCGCCAAAAGCACACCTTTCTCGGTCATATTTTTCAGGCGACCCGCCGAATTTCGACTCGAAGAAAAGTGTTGAAAATGATAATTTTCATCAATTTACGCCACTCAGGGGAATTTGCCCGTCCCCAAATATGGTTGTAAAGCCCTTACTTCGTAGACAATTTGTTTTTTTGTGCCTTAAAACGACGTGTGTGGCTGCGCAGTCCCCTGTGCTCTTCTGTGCCTTTCTTGACAGGTGTAACTTGTATACTGAAATAAAAGTAACTTTCTGCTTCGGCACGTGTATTTATGCTAGATATACTTGTAAATATGCATCTACAACCTTTGGTGTGGATTGGGCAGCCGTGATTCACAGTGCGGTGCTCCAACCGTAGGGGCCGACTCCTCCGCTTTGTCTATTAGCCAAAAGCACACCTTTCTTGGTCATATTTTTCAGGTGCTCCGCCGAATTTCGACTCGTAGATAAGTGTTGAAAATTATAATTTTCATCAACTTAAGCCACTCAGGGGAACTAACCCTCCCCCAAACATGGTTGTAAAGCCCTTACTTCGTAGACAATTTGTTTTTTTGTGCCTTAAAACGACCTGTGTGGCTGCGCAGTCCCCTGTGCTCTTCTGTGCCTTTCTTGACAGGCGTTACTTGTAAAGTGTAATTAATGTCACTTTTTGCTTCGGCACGTATATTTATTCTAGATACACTTGTAAATAGCATGAAGAACCTGTGGTTTGGATATGGTAGCAGTGATTCACAGTGCCGAGCTCCATCCGTAGGGGCCGACTCCTCCACCTTGGCTATCCGCCAAAAGCACACCTTTCTCGTTCTATTCTTCAGGCGACCCGCCGAATTTCGACTCGGAGAAAAGTGTTGAAAATTACAATTTTCATCAATTTAAGACACCAAGGGGAATTTGCCCGCCCCCAAAATCCGGTTGTAAAGCCCTTACTTCGTAGACAATTTGTTTTTTTGTGCCTTAAAACGACGTGTGTGGCTGTGCAGTCCCCTGTGCTCTCCGTGCCTTTCTTGACAGGCGTTACTTGTATAGTGTAATTAATGTCACTTTCTGCTTCGGCACGTAAATTTATGCTAGATACACTTGTAAATATGCATGTACAAAATGTGATTTGGATTTGGCAGCAGTGATTCACAGTGCTGAGCTCCAACCGTAGGGGCCGAATCCTCCGCTTTGGCTATCCGCCAAAAGCGCACCTTTCTTGGTCATATTTTTCAGGCGCCCCGCCGAATTTCGACTCGTAGATAAGTGTTGAAAATTATAATTTTCATCAACTTAAGCCACTCAGGGGAACTAACCCTCCCCCAAATATGGTTGTAAAGCCCTTACTTCATCGACAATTTTGTTGTTTTGTGCCTTAAAACGACGTGTGTGGCTGCGCTGTCCCCTGTGCTCTTCGTGTGCCTTTCTTGACAGGCGTTACTTGTATAGTGTAATTAATGTCACTTTTTGCTTCGGCACGTATATTTATTCTAGATACACTTGTAAATATGCATGAAGAACCTGTGGTTTGGATATGGTAGCAGTGATTCATAGTGCCAAGCTCCAACCGTAGGGGCCGAGTCCTCCACCTTGGCTATCCGCCAAAAGCACACCTTTCTCGTTCATATTTTTCAGGCGACCCGCCAAATTTCGACTCTGAAAAAAGTGTTGAAAATTATAATTTTCATCAATTTAGGGCACTCAGAAGAACTTGCCCGCCCCCAATTATGGTTGTAAAGCCCTTACTTCGTATACAATTTGTTTTTTTGTACCTTAAAGCGACGTGTGTGGCTGCGCAGTCCCCTGTGCTCTCCGTACCTTTCTTGACAGGCGTTACTTGTATAGTGTAATTAATGTCACTTTCTTCTTCGGCATGTATATTTATTCTAGATACACTTGTAAATTTGCTTGTAGAACCTTTGGTTTGGATATGGTAGCAGTGATTCACAGTGCCGAGCTCCAACCGTAGGTGCCGACTCCTCCGCCTTTGCTATCCGCCAAAAGCACACCTTTCTCGTTTATATTTTTCAGGCGACCCGCCAAATTTCGACTCGGAGAAAAGTGTTGAAAAAGACAATTTTCATCAATTTAAGCCACTCAGGGGAATTTGCCTGCCCCCAAATATGGTTGTAAAGCCCTTACTTCGTAGACAATTTTTTTTTTTTGTGCCTTAAAACGACGTGTGTGGCTGCGCAGTCCCCTGTGCTCTTCTGAGCCTTTCTTGACAGGCGTTACTTGTATAGTGTAATTAATGTCACTTTCTGCTTCGGCACGTATATTTATTCTAAAATACACTTGTAAATATGCAAGTAAAACCTATGGTTTGCATATGGTAGCAGTGATTCACAGTGCCGAGCTCCAACCGTAGGGGCCGACTCCTCCGTCTTTGCTATCCACCAAAAGCACACCTTTCTGTTCATATTTTTCAGGCGACCCGCCAAATTTCGACTCGGAAAAAAGTGTTGAAAATTACAATTTTCATCAATTTAAGCCACTCCGGGGAACTTGCCCGCCCCCAAATATGGTTGTAAAGTCCTTACTTCATAGACAATTTGTTGTTTTGTGCCTTAAAACGACGTGTCTGTGGCTGCGCTGTCCCCTGTGCTCTTCGTGTGCCTTTCTTGACAGGCGTTACTTGTATAGTGTAATTAATGTCACCTTTTGCTTTGGCACGTATATTTATTCTAGATACACTTATAAATATGCATGAAGAACCTGTGGTTTGGAAATGGTAGTAGTGATTCACAGTGCCGAGCTCCAACCGTACCCCTTTTTAGTTTGGCCTTCAACAACTTTTAAATAATTTATCTTTTCTTTTGACTGAAGATTTTTTTTTCTTATCTTACTGATTCTAGTTCTTAGACTATACTACTGTTCTGTCTTTTAGTTTTGTTGCTCTCTGCCGTTGTCAGCTTTTAGCTCCAGTGTTTCCTCATGGGGGAGCCTCCGCTTTGAGGGAGGGGTGACTGCCCTTCCCGCGGGGGCTGTCATCGCAGGGACTACTTGGGTCTGGGTGGCCGGCGGCCTCTACACTTTGTGTGGGGTCCGCCTGTCTAATCCGGGCCTCTATGGTGGTGGCGCCCCTGTGGCCGTGGGCTGTCATTCCCCTCGGCCCGGAGAGCTGCCCTTGGGTACCCTTTCCTCACATGGTTTCTCTGTGCCTTGTCATGTCTTTTTAACACATTTTATCAGGTTGTGCACTTTGTGTGGGTGTGTGTGAATGATTGCTGATGTACTAATGGATATCTGTCTTGGGTTTGTTGGGAGGGAGGGCATGAACGGATTTTTTTATTTTTATTTTTTTTCTAATTATTTATGTTTTGCTTTGAATGTTTTAGAGCACTTTGAGTTGCATTTTTATGTATGAAAAGTGCTATATAAATAAAATGTGATTGATTGATTGATTGCTGTCCTCTGTGCTCTTCGTGTGCCTTTCTTGACAGGCGTGACTTGTATCCTGAAATTGATGTCACTTTCTGCTTCGGCACGTATATTTATGCTAGATACACTTGTAAATATGCATCTACAACCTGTGGTTTGGATTTGGCAGCAGTCATTCACATTGCGGAGCTCCAACTGTAGGGGCCGACACCCCCGCCTTGGCTATCCGCCAAAAGCACACCTTTCTCGGTCATATTTTTCAGGCGACCCGCCGAATTTCGATTCGGAGAAAAGTGTTGAAAATTATCATTTTCATCAACTTAAGCCACTCAGGGGATCTTGCCCGCCCCCAAATATGGTTGTAAAGCCCTTACTTCATTGACAGATTGTTGTTTTGTGCCTTAAAACGACGTGTGTGGCTGCGCTGTACCCTGTGCTCTTCGTGTGACTTCTTGAAAGGCGTAACTTGTAAACTGCAATGAATGTTACTTTCTGCTTCGGCACGTGTATTTATGCTAGATACACTTGTAAATATGCATCTACAACCTTTGGTTTGGATTGGGCAGCCGTGATTCACAGTGCGGTGCTCCAACCGTAGGGCCGACTCCTCCGCCTTGGCTATACGCCAAAAGCACACCTTTCTCGGTCATATTTTTTAGGCGACCCGCCGAATTTCGACTCGAAGAAAAGTGTTGAAATTTATAATTATCATCAACTTAAGCCACTCAGGGGATCTTTCCCTAGCCCAAATATGGTTATAAAGCCCTTACTTCGTAGACAATTTGTTTTTTTGTGCCTTAAAACGACGTGTTTGGCTGCACAGTCACCTGTGCTCTTCTGTGCCTTTCTTGACAAGGCGTTACTTGTATAGTGTAATTATTGTCACATTTTGCTTCGGCACGTATATTTATTCTAGATACACTTGTAAATATGCATGAAGAACCTGTGGTTTGGATATGGTAAGAGTGATTCACAGTGCCGAGCTCCAACCGTAGGGGCCGACTACTCCACCTTGGCTATCCGCCAAAAGCACACCTTTCTCGGTCATATTTTTCAGGCGACCCGCCAAATTTTGACTCGGAAATAAGTGTTGAAAATTATAATTTTCATCAATTTAGGGCACTCAGGGGAACTTGCCCGCCCCCAAATATGGTTGTAAAGCCCTTACTTCGTAGACAAATTGTTTTTTTGTGCCTTAAAACGACGTGTGTGGTTGCGCAGTCCCCTGTGCTCTTCAGAGCCTTTGTTGACAGGCGTTACTTGTATAGTGTAATTAATGTCACTTTCTGCTTCGGCACGTATATTTATGCTAGATACACTTGTAAATATGCATCTACAACCTGTGGTTTGGATTTGGCAGCAGTCATTCACATTGCGGAGCTCCAACTGTAGGGGCCGACACCCCCGCCTTGGCTATCCGCCAAAAGCACACCTTTCTCGGTCATATTTTTCAGGCGACCCGCCGAATTTCGACTCGAAGAAAAGTGTTGAAAATGATAATTTTCATCAATTTACGCCACTCAGGGGAATTTGCCCGTCCCCAAATATGGTTGTAAAGCCCTTACTTCGTAGACAATTTGTTTTTTTGTGCCTTAAAACGACGTGTGTGGCTGCGCAGTCCCCTGTGCTCTTCTGTGCCTTTCTTGACAGGTGTAACTTGTATACTGAAATAAAAGTAACTTTCTGCTTCGGCACGTGTATTTATGCTAGATATACTTGTAAATATGCATCTACAACCTTTGGTGTGGATTGGGCAGCCGTGATTCACAGTGCGGTGCTCCAACCGTAGGGGCCGACTCCTCCGCTTTGTCTATTAGCCAAAAGCACACCTTTCTTGGTCATATTTTTCAGGTGCTCCGCCGAATTTCGACTCGTAGATAAGTGTTGAAAATTATAATTTTCATCAACTTAAGCCACTCAGGGGAACTAACCCTCCCCCAAACATGGTTGTAAAGCCCTTACTTCGTAGACAATTTGTTTTTTTGTGCCTTAAAACGACCTGTGTGGCTGCGCAGTCCCCTGTGCTCTTCTGTGCCTTTCTTGACAGGCGTTACTTGTAAAGTGTAATTAATGTCACTTTTTGCTTCGGCACGTATATTTATTCTAGATACACTTGTAAATAGCATGAAGAACCTGTGGTTTGGATATGGTAGCAGTGATTCACAGTGCCGAGCTCCATCCGTAGGGGCCGACTCCTCCACCTTGGCTATCCGCCAAAAGCACACCTTTCTCGTTCTATTCTTCAGGCGACCCGCCGAATTTCGACTCGGAGAAAAGTGTTGAAAATTACAATTTTCATCAATTTAAGACACCAAGGGGAATTTGCCCGCCCCCAAAATCCGGTTGTAAAGCCCTTACTTCGTAGACAATTTGTTTTTTTGTGCCTTAAAACGACGTGTGTGGCTGTGCAGTCCCCTGTGCTCTCCGTGCCTTTCTTGACAGGCGTTACTTGTATAGTGTAATTAATGTCACTTTCTGCTTCGGCACGTAAATTTATGCTAGATACACTTGTAAATATGCATGTACAAAATGTGATTTGGATTTGGCAGCAGTGATTCACAGTGCTGAGCTCCAACCGTAGGGGCCGAATCCTCCGCTTTGGCTATCCGCCAAAAGCGCACCTTTCTTGGTCATATTTTTCAGGCGCCCCGCCGAATTTCGACTCGTAGATAAGTGTTGAAAATTATAATTTTCATCAACTTAAGCCACTCAGGGGAACTAACCCTCCCCCAAATATGGTTGTAAAGCCCTTACTTCATCGACAATTTTGTTGTTTTGTGCCTTAAAACGACGTGTGTGGCTGCGCTGTCCCCTGTGCTCTTCGTGTGCCTTTCTTGACAGGCGTTACTTGTATAGTGTAATTAATGTCACTTTTTGCTTCGGCACGTATATTTATTCTAGATACACTTGTAAATATGCATGAAGAACCTGTGGTTTGGATATGGTAGCAGTGATTCATAGTGCCAAGCTCCAACCGTAGGGGCCGAGTCCTCCACCTTGGCTATCCGCCAAAAGCACACCTTTCTCGTTCATATTTTTCAGGCGACCCGCCAAATTTCGACTCTGAAAAAAGTGTTGAAAATTATAATTTTCATCAATTTAGGGCACTCAGAAGAACTTGCCCGCCCCCAATTATGGTTGTAAAGCCCTTACTTCGTATACAATTTGTTTTTTTGTACCTTAAAGCGACGTGTGTGGCTGCGCAGTCCCCTGTGCTCTCCGTACCTTTCTTGACAGGCGTTACTTGTATAGTGTAATTAATGTCACTTTCTTCTTCGGCATGTATATTTATTCTAGATACACTTGTAAATTTGCTTGTAGAACCTTTGGTTTGGATATGGTAGCAGTGATTCACAGTGCCGAGCTCCAACCGTAGGTGCCGACTCCTCCGCCTTTGCTATCCGCCAAAAGCACACCTTTCTCGTTTATATTTTTCAGGCGACCCGCCAAATTTCGACTCGGAGAAAAGTGTTGAAAAAGACAATTTTCATCAATTTAAGCCACTCAGGGGAATTTGCCTGCCCCCAAATATGGTTGTAAAGCCCTTACTTCGTAGACAATTTTTTTTTTTTGTGCCTTAAAACGACGTGTGTGGCTGCGCAGTCCCCTGTGCTCTTCTGAGCCTTTCTTGACAGGCGTTACTTGTATAGTGTAATTAATGTCACTTTCTGCTTCGGCACGTATATTTATTCTAAAATACACTTGTAAATATGCAAGTAAAACCTATGGTTTGCATATGGTAGCAGTGATTCACAGTGCCGAGCTCCAACCGTAGGGGCCGACTCCTCCGTCTTTGCTATCCACCAAAAGCACACCTTTCTGTTCATATTTTTCAGGCGACCCGCCAAATTTCGACTCGGAAAAAAGTGTTGAAAATTACAATTTTCATCAATTTAAGCCACTCCGGGGAACTTGCCCGCCCCCAAATATGGTTGTAAAGTCCTTACTTCATAGACAATTTGTTGTTTTGTGCCTTAAAACGACGTGTCTGTGGCTGCGCTGTCCCCTGTGCTCTTCGTGTGCCTTTCTTGACAGGCGTTACTTGTATAGTGTAATTAATGTCACCTTTTGCTTTGGCACGTATATTTATTCTAGATACACTTATAAATATGCATGAAGAACCTGTGGTTTGGAAATGGTAGTAGTGATTCACAGTGCCGAGCTCCAACCGTACCCCTTTTTAGTTTGGCCTTCAACAACTTTTAAATAATTTATCTTTTCTTTTGACTGAAGATTTTTTTTTCTTATCTTACTGATTCTAGTTCTTAGACTATACTACTGTTCTGTCTTTTAGTTTTGTTGCTCTCTGCCGTTGTCAGCTTTTAGCTCCAGTGTTTCCTCATGGGGGAGCCTCCGCTTTGAGGGAGGGGTGACTGCCCTTCCCGCGGGGGCTGTCATCGCAGGGACTACTTGGGTCTGGGTGGCCGGCGGCCTCTACACTTTGTGTGGGGTCCGCCTGTCTAATCCGGGCCTCTATGGTGGTGGCGCCCCTGTGGCCGTGGGCTGTCATTCCCCTCGGCCCGGAGAGCTGCCCTTGGGTACCCTTTCCTCACATGGTTTCTCTGTGCCTTGTCATGTCTTTTTAACACATTTTATCAGGTTGTGCACTTTGTGTGGGTGTGTGTGAATGATTGCTGATGTACTAATGGATATCTGTCTTGGGTTTGTTGGGAGGGAGGGCATGAACGGATTTTTTTATTTTTATTTTTTTTCTAATTATTTATGTTTTGCTTTGAATGTTTTAGAGCACTTTGAGTTGCATTTTTATGTATGAAAAGTGCTATATAAATAAAATGTGATTGATTGATTGATTGCTGTCCTCTGTGCTCTTCGTGTGCCTTTCTTGACAGGCGTGACTTGTATCCTGAAATTGATGTCACTTTCTGCTTCGGCACGTATATTTATGCTAGATACACTTGTAAATATGCATCTACAACCTGTGGTTTGGATTTGGCAGCAGTCATTCACATTGCGGAGCTCCAACTGTAGGGGCCGACACCCCCGCCTTGGCTATCCGCCAAAAGCACACCTTTCTCGGTCATATTTTTCAGGCGACCCGCCGAATTTCGATTCGGAGAAAAGTGTTGAAAATTATCATTTTCATCAACTTAAGCCACTCAGGGGATCTTGCCCGCCCCCAAATATGGTTGTAAAGCCCTTACTTCATTGACAGATTGTTGTTTTGTGCCTTAAAACGACGTGTGTGGCTGCGCTGTACCCTGTGCTCTTCGTGTGACTTCTTGAAAGGCGTAACTTGTAAACTGCAATGAATGTTACTTTCTGCTTCGGCACGTGTATTTATGCTAGATACACTTGTAAATATGCATCTACAACCTTTGGTTTGGATTGGGCAGCCGTGATTCACAGTGCGGTGCTCCAACCGTAGGGCCGACTCCTCCGCCTTGGCTATACGCCAAAAGCACACCTTTCTCGGTCATATTTTTTAGGCGACCCGCCGAATTTCGACTCGAAGAAAAGTGTTGAAATTTATAATTATCATCAACTTAAGCCACTCAGGGGATCTTTCCCTAGCCCAAATATGGTTATAAAGCCCTTACTTCGTAGACAATTTGTTTTTTTGTGCCTTAAAACGACGTGTTTGGCTGCACAGTCACCTGTGCTCTTCTGTGCCTTTCTTGACAAGGCGTTACTTGTATAGTGTAATTATTGTCACATTTTGCTTCGGCACGTATATTTATTCTAGATACACTTGTAAATATGCATGAAGAACCTGTGGTTTGGATATGGTAAGAGTGATTCACAGTGCCGAGCTCCAACCGTAGGGGCCGACTCCTCCGCCTTTGCTATCCGCCAAAAGCAGACTTTTGTCGTTAATATTCTTCAGGCGACCCGCCGAATTTCGACTCGGAGAAAAATGTTGAAAATTACAATTTTCATCAATTTAAAGCACTCAGGGGAACTTGCCCGCCCCCAAATATGGTTGTAAAGCCCTTACTTCGTAGACAATTTGTTTTTTTGTGCCTTAAAACGACGTGTGTGGCTGCGCAGTCCCCTGTGCTCTTCTGTGTCTTTCTTGACAGGCGTTACTTGTCATGTCATGTCATCTTCCAAACCGTTATCCTATATAGGGTCGCGGGGAGTTGCTGGAGCCTATCCCAGCCGTCAATGGGCGAAGGCAGGCTACACACCGAACTGGTCGCCAGCCAGTCGCAGGGCAGGCGTTACTTGTATAGTGTAATTAATGTTACTTTCTGCTTCGGCACGTGTTTATGCTAGATACACTTGAAAAAATGCATCTACAACCTGTGGTTTGGATTTGGCTGCATTGATTCGCAGTGCGGAGGTCCAACCGAAGGGGCCAACTCCTCCGCCTTGGCTATCCACCAAAAGCACACCTTTCTCGGTCATATTTTTCTGGCGACCCGCCGAATTTCGACTCGGAGAAAAGTGTTAAAAATGACAATTTTCATCAATTTAAGCCACTCAGGGGAACTTGCCGGCCCCCAAATATGATTGTAAAGTCCTTACTTTATAGACAATTTTGTGTTTTGTGCCTTAAAACGACGTGTGTGGCTGCGCAGTCCCCTGTGCTCTTCTGAGCCTTTCTTGACAGGCGTTACTTGTATAGTGTAATTAATGTCACTTTCTGCTTCGGCACGTATATTTATTCTAAAATACACTTGTAAATATGCAAGTAAAACCTATGGTTTGGATATGGTAGCAGTGATTCACAGTGCCGAGCTCCAACCGTAGGGCCCGACTCCTCCGCCTTTGCTCTCTGCCAAAAGCACACTTTTCTCGTTTATATTCTTCAGACGACCCGCCGAATTTCGACTCGGAGAAAAGTGTTGAAAATTATCATTTTCATCAATTTAAGCCACTCAGGGGAACTAACCCTCCCCCAAACATGGTTGTAAAGCCCTTACTTCGCAGACAATTTGTTGTTTTGTGCCTTAAAACGACGTGTATGTCTGCGCTGTCCCCTGTGCTCTTCGTGTGCCATTCTTGAAGGCGGTACTTGTATACTGAAATTAATGTCACTTTCTGCTTCGGCACGTATATTTATGCTAGATACACTTGTGAATATGCATGTACAAACTGTGATTTGGATTTGGCAGCAGTGATTCACAGTGCCGAGCTCCAACCGTAGGTGACTCCTCCGCCTTGGCTATCCGCCAAAAGCACACCTTTCTCGGTCATATTTTTCAGGCGACCCGCCAAATTTCGACTCGGAAAAAAGTGTTGAAAATTATAATTTTCATCAATTTAGGGAACTCAGGGGAACTTGCCCGCCCCCAAATATGGTTGTAAAGCTCTTCCTTCATCGACAATTTGTTTTTTTGTGCCTTAAAACGACGTGTGTGCTCTTCTGTGCCTTTCTTGACAGGCGTTACTTGTCATGTCATGTCATCTTCCAAACCGCTTATCCTATATAGGGTTGCGGGGAGTTGCTGGAGCCTATCCCAGCCGTCAATGGGCGAAGGCAGACTACACCCCGAACTGGTCGCCAGCCAGTCGCAGGGCAGGTGTTACTTGTATAGTGTAATTAATGTCACTTTCTTCTTCGAGGCGTATATTTATTCTAGATACACTTGTAAAAATGCATTTAGAACCTATGGTTTGGATATGGTAGCAGTGATTCACAGTGCCGAGCTCCAACCGTAGGGGCCGACTCCTCAGCTTTGGCCATCCGCCAAAAGCACACCTTTCTCGGTCATATTTTTCAGGCGACCCGCCGAATTTCGACTCGAAGAAAAGTGTTGAAAATTATCATTTTCATCAACTTAACCCACTCGGGGGATCTTTCCCTACCCCAAATATGGTTGTAAAGCCCTTAATTCAAAGACAATTTGTTGTTGTGTGCCTTATAACGACGTGTGTGGCTGCGCTGTCCCCTGTGCTCTTCCTGGGCTTTTTGACAGAGTCGTTTACATGTACACTGAAATTAATGCCATTTTCCATTTCAGCGCATGTATTTATGTTAGATACACATGTAGATATAAATCTAGCACCTTTTGCTTGGTTTTAGTAGGTTTTGGTTTTTTATGTCCAATTTGAGCTTTTCAGCTCCTGAAAATGACAGTTTGGCCACGTGCAGTTATTTTGATATGGGTTACGTGTAAACTGATTATGTCATTATATGCTTTCAGATGTATATTTATGATAGATACACGTGTAAATATGCATCTACAGCCTTTGGTTTTGATTTGGCAGCCTTTTGTTTTTTTTATGTCCAAAATGAGCGTTTCAGCGCCTGAAAGTGACAGTTTGGCCACGTGCAGTTATTTTGATAGGGGTTACGTGTACACTAAAATTAATGTCACTTTCTGCTTCTAGGCGTGTATTTATGCTAGATACACGTGAAAGTATGCATCTACAGCCTTTGGTTTTGATTTGGCAGCCTTATGTTTTTTTATGTCCAAAATGAGCGTTTCAGCCGCTGAAAGTGACAGTTTGGCCACGTGGAGTAGGGTTACGTGTACACTGATATTAATGTCATTTTTTGCTTTGGGACGTGTATTTATGCTAGATACATGTGTACATATGTATCCTTTGGTTTAGATTTGCCAGCGTTTTGGTTTTTATGTCCAAAATGAGCGTTTCAGCGGCTGAAAATGACAGTTTCGCCACGTGCAGTTATTTTGCGAGGGGTTACGTGTATAATGAAATTAATGTCATTTTTTGCTTCCAGAGGTGTATTTATGCTAGAGACACGTACAAATATGCATCTACAGCCTTTGGTTTCGATTTGGCATCCTTTTGGTTTTTTATGTCCAAAATGAGCGTTTCAGCGCCTGAAAGTGACAGTTTGGCCAAGTGCTGTCAATTTGATAGTGGATGCGTGAACACAGAAATGAATTTCACTTTCTGATTTGGAGCGTGTATAATTGCTAGATACACTTATTAATATGTATCTACAACCTTTGGTTTGGATTTGGCAGCTGTGATTCACAGTGCGGAGCTCCAACCGTAGGGGCCGACTCCTCCGCCTTGGCTATCCGCCAAAAGCACATCTTTCTCGGTCATATTTTTCAGGCGACCCGCCGAACTTCGACTCGGAAAAAAATGTTGAAAATTATAATTTCCATCAATTTAAGGCAATCATCGGAATTTGCCTGTCCCCAAAAATGGTTGTAAAGCCCTTACTTCGTAGACAATTTGTTTTTTTGTGCCTTAAAACGACGTGTGTGGCTGCGCAGTCCCCTGTGCTCTCCGTACCTTTCTTGACAGGCGTTACTTGTATAGTGTAATTAATGTCACTTTCTTCTTCGGCATGTATATTTATTCTAGATACACTTGTAAATTTGCTTGTAGAACCTTTGGTTTGGATATGGTAGCAGTGATTCACAGTGCCGAGCTCCAACCGTAGGTGCCGACTCCTCCGCCTTTGCTATCCGCCAAAAGCACACCTTTCTCGTTTATATTTTTCAGACGACCCGCCGAATTTCGACTCGGAGAAAAGTGTTGAAAATTATCATTTTCATCAATTTAAGCCACTCAGGGGAACTAACCCTCCCCCAAACATGGTTGTAAAGCCCTTACTTCGTAGACAATTTGTTGTTTTGTGCCTTAAAACGACGTGTATGTCTGCGCTGTCCCCTGTGCTCTACGTGTGCCATTCTTGAAGGCGGTACTTGTTTACTGAAATTAATGTCACTTTCTGCTTCGGCACGTATATTTATGCTAGATACACTTGTGAATATGCATGTACAAACTGTGATTTGGATTTGGCAGCAGTGATTCACAGTGCCGAGCTCCAACCGTAGGTGCCGACTCCTCCGCCTTGGCTATCCGCCAAAAGCACACCTTTCTCGGTCATATTTTTCAGGCGACCCGCCAAATTTCGACTCGGAAAAAAGTGTTGAAAATTATAATTTTCATCAATTTAGGGCACTCAGGGGAACTTGCCCGCCCCCAAATATGGTTGTAAAGCTCTTCCTTCATCGACAATTTGTTTTTTTGTGCCTTAAAACGACGTGTGTGCTCTTCTGTGCCTTTCTTGACAGGCGTTACTTGTCATGTCATGTCATCTTCCAAACCGCTTATCCTATATAGGGTTGCGGGGAGTTGCTGGAGCCTATCCCAGCCGTCAATGGGCGAAGGCAGACTACACCCTTAACTGGTCGCCAGCCAGTCGCAGGGCAGGTGTTACTTGTATAGTGTAATTAATGTCACTTTCTTCTTCGAGACGTATATTTATTCTAGATACACTTGTAAAAATGCATTTAGAACCTATGGTTTGGATATGGTAGCAGTGATTCACAGTGCCGAGCTCCAACCGTAGGGGCCGACTCCTCAGCTTTGGCCATCCGCCAAAAGCACACCTTTCTCGGTCATATTTTTCAGGCGACCCGCCGAATTTCGACTCGAAGAAAAGTGTTGAAAATTATCATTTTCATCAACTTAACCCACTCGGGGGATCTTTCCCTACCCCAAATATGGTTGTAAAGCCCTTAATTCAAAGACAATTTGTTGTTGTGTGCCTTATAACGACGTGTGTGGCTGCGCTGTCCCCTGTGCTCTTCCTGGGCTTTTTGACAGAGTCGTTTACATGTACACTGAAATTAATGCCATTTTCCATTTCAGCGCATGTATTTATGTTAGATACACATGTAGATATAAATCTAGCACCTTTTGCTTGGTTTTAGTAGGTTTTGGTTTTTTATGTCCAATTTGAGCTTTTCAGCTCCTGAAAATGACAGTTTGGCCACGTGCAGTTATTTTGATATGGGTTACGTGTAAACTGATTATGTCATTATATGCTTTCAGATGTATATTTATGATAGATACACGTGTAAATATGCATCTACAGCCTTTGGTTTTGATTTGGCAGCCTTTTGTTTTTTTTATGTCCAAAATGAGCGTTTCAGCGCCTGAAAGTGACAGTTTGGCCACGTGCAGTTATTTTGATAGGGGTTACGTGTACACTAAAATTAATGTCACTTTCTGCTTCTAGGCGTGTATTAATGCTAGACACACGTGTAAATATGCATCTATAGCTTTTGGTTTTGATTTTGCAGCCTCTTTTGGTTTTTTTATGTCCAAAATGAGCGTTTCAGCGCCTGAAAATGACAGTTTTGCCACGTGCAGTTATTTATATAGGGGTTACGTGTACACTAAAATTAATGTCACTTTCTGCTTCTAGGCGTGTATTTATGCTAGATACACGTGAAAGTATGCATCTACAGCCTTTGGTTTTGATTTGGCAGCCTTATGTTTTTTTATGTCCAAAATGAGCGTTTCAGCCCCTGAAAGTGACAGTTTGGCCACGTGGAGTAGGGTTACGTGTACACTGATATTAATGTCATTTTTTGCTTTGGGACGTGTATTTATGCTAGATACATGTGTACATATGTATCCTTTGGTTTAGATTTGCCAGCGTTTTGGTTTTTATGTCCAAAATGAGCGTTTCAGCGGCTGAAAATGACAGTTTCGCCACGTGCAGTTATTTTGCGAGGGGTTACGTGTATAATGAAATTAATGTCATTTTTTGCTTCCAGAGGTGTATTTATGCTAGAGACACGTACAAATATGCATCTACAGCCTTTGGTTTCGATTTGGCATCCTTTTGGTTTTTTATGTCCAAAATGAGCGTTTCAGCGCCTGAAAGTGACAGTTTGGCCAAGTGCTGTTAATTTGATAGTGGATGCGTGAACACAGAAATGAATTTCACTTTCTGATTTGGAGCGTGTATAATTGCTAGATACACTTATTAATATGTATCTACAACCTTTGGTTTGGATTTGGCAGCTGTGATTCACAGTGCGGAGCTCCAACCGTAGGGGCCGACTCCTCCGCCTTGGCTATCCGCCAAAAGCACATCTTTCTCGGTCATATTTTTCAGGCGACCCGCCGAACTTCGACTCGGAAAAAAATGTTGAAAATTATAATTTCCATCAATTTAAGGCAATCATCGGAATTTGCCTGTCCCCAAAAATGGTTGTAAAGCCCTTACTTCGTAGACAATTTGTTTTTTTGTGCCTTAAAACGACGTGTGTGGCTGCGAAGTCCCCTGTGCTCTCTGTGCCTTTCTTGACAGGCGTTACTTGTATAGTGTAATTAATGTCACTTTCTGCTTTGGCACGTATATTTATTCTAAAATACACTTGTAAATATGCAAGTAAAACCTATGGTTTGCATATTAGCAGTGATTCACAGTGCCGAGCTCCAACCGTAGGGGCCGACTCCTCCGCCTTGGCTATTCGCCAAAAGCACATCTTTCTCGGTCATATTTTTCAGGCGACCCGCCGAACTTCGACTCGGAAAAAAATGTTGAAAATTATAATTTCCATCAATTTAAGGCACTCAGGGGAATTTGCCTGTCTCCAAAAATGGTTGTAAAGCCCTTACTACGTAGACAATTTGTTTTTTTGTGCCTTAAAACGACGTGTGTGGCTGCGCAGTCCCCTTTGCTCTCCGTGCCTTTCTTGACAGGCGTTACTTGTATAGTGTAATTAATGTCACTTTCTGCTTTGGCACGTATATTTATTCTACATACACTTGTAAATATGCATGTAGAACCTATGGTTTGGATATGGTAGCAGTGATTCACAGTGCCGAGCTCCAACCGTAGGGGCCGATTCCTCAGCTTTGGCCATTCGCCAAAAGCAAACCTTTCTCGGTCATATTTTTCAGGCGACCCGCCGAATTTCGACTCGAAGAAAAGTGTTGAAAATTATAATTTTCATCAACTTAACCCACTCGGGGAATCTTTCCCTACCCCAAATATGGTTGTAAAGCCCTTAATTCAAAGACAATTTGTTGTTGTGTGCCTTAAAACGACGTGTGTGGCTGCGCAGTCCCCTGTGCTCTCCGTGCCTTTCTTGACAGGCGTTACTTGTATAGTGTAATTAATGTCACTTTCTGCTTTGGCACGTATATTTATTCTACATACACTTGTAAATATGCATGTAGAACCTATGGTTTGGATATGGTAGCAGTGATTCACAGTGCCGAGCTCCAACCGTAGGGGCCGACTCCTCAGCTTTGGCCATCCGCCAAAAGCACACCTTTCTCGGTCATATTTTTCAGGCGACCCGCCGAATTTCGACTCGAAGAAAAGTGTTGAAAATTATCATTTTCATCAACTTAACCCACTCAGGGGATCTTTCCCTACCCCAAATATGGTTGTAAAGCCCTTAATTCAAAGACAATTTGTTGTTGTGTGCCTTAAAACGACGTGTGTAGCTGCGCAGTCCCCTGTGCTCTCCGTGCCTTTCTTGACAGGCGTTACTTGTATAGTGTAATTAATGTCACTTTCTGCTTTGGCACGTATATTTATTCTACATACACTTGTAAATATGCATGTAGAACCTATGGTTTGGATATGGTAGCAGTGATTCACAGTGCCGAGCTCCAACCGTAGGGGCCGACTCCTCAGCTTTGGCCATTCGCCAAAAGCACACCTTTCTCGGTCATATTTTTCAGGCGACCCGCCGAATTTCGACTCGAAGAAAAGTGTTGAAAATTATCATTTTCATCAACTTAACCCACTCGGGGGATCTTTCCCTACCCCAAATATGGTTGTAAAGCCCTTAATTCAAAGACAATTTGTTGTTGTGTGCCTTAAAACGACGTGTGTGGCTGCGCAGTCCCCTGTGCTCTTCCTGGTCTTTTTGACAGAGTCGTTTACATGTACACTGAAATTAATGCAATTTTCCATTTCAGCGCATGTATTTATGTTAGATACACATGTAGATATGAATCTAGCACCTTTTGCTTGGTTTTAGTAGGTTTTGGTTTTTTATGTCCAATTTGAGCTTTTCAGCTCCTGAAAATGACAGTTTGGCCACGTGCAGTTATTTTGATATGGGGTACGTGTAAACTATTTATGTCATTATATGCTTTCAGATGTATATTTATGATGGACACACGTGTAAATATGCATCTACAGCCTTTGGTTTTGATTTGGCAGCCTTTTGTTTTTTTTATGTCCAAAATGAGCGTTTCAGCGCCTGAAAGTGACAGTTTGGCCACGTGCAGTTATTTTGATAGGGGTTACGTGTACACTAAAATTAATGTAACTTTCTGCTTCTAGGCGTGTATTTATGCTAGATACACGTGAAAATATGCATCTACAGCCTTTGGTTTTGATTTGGTAGCCTTATGTTTTTTTATGTCCAAAATGAGCGTTTCAGCCCCTGAAAGTGACAGTTTGGCCACGTGGAGTAGGGTTACGTGTACACTGATATTAATGTCATTTTTTGCTTTGGGACGTGTATTTATGCTAGACACATGTGTACATATGTATCCTTTGGTTTAGATTTGCCAGCATTTTGGTTTTTATGTCCAAAATGAGCGTTTCAGCGGCTGAAAATGACAGTTTCGCCACGTGCAGTTATTTTGCGAGGGGTTAAGTGTATAATGAAATTAATGTCATTTTTTGCTTCCAGAGGTGTATTTATGCTAGAGACACGTACAAATATGCATCTACAGCCTTTGGTTTCGATTTGGCATCCTTTTGGTTTTTTATGTCCAAAATGAGCGTTTCAGCGCCTGAAAGTGACAGTTTGGCCAAGTGCTGTTAATTTGATAGTGGATGCGTGAACACAGAAATGAATTTCACTTTCTGATTTGGAGCGTGTATAATTGCTAGATACACTTATTAATATGTATCTACAACCTTTGGTTTGCATATGGTAGCAGTGATTCACAGTGCCGAGCTCCAACCGTAGGGGCCGACTCCTCCGCCTTGGCTATTCGCCAAAAGCACATCTTTCTCGGTCATATTTTTCAGGCGACCCGCCGAACTTCGACTCGGAAAAAAATGTTGAAAATTATAATTTCCATCAATTTAAGGCACTCAGGGGAATTTGCCTGTCTCCAAAAATGGTTGTAAAGCCCTTACTACGTAGACAATTTGTTTTTTTGTGCCTTAAAACGACGTGTGTGGCTGCGCAGTCCCCTGTGCTCTCCGTGCCTTTCTTGACAGGCGTTACTTGTATAGTGTAATTAATGTCACTTTCTGCTTTGGCACGTATATTTATTCTACATACACTTGTAAATATGCATGTAGAACCTATGGTTTGGATATGGTAGCAGTGATTCACAGTGCCGAGCTCCAACCGTAGGGGCCGATTCCTCAGCTTTGGCCATTCGCCAAAAGCAAACCTTTCTCGGTCATATTTTTCAGGCGACCCGCCGAATTTCGACTCGAAGAAAAGTGTTGAAAATTATAATTTTCATCAACTTAACCCACTCGGGGAATCTTTCCCTACCCCAAATATGGTTGTAAAGCCCTTAATTCAAAGACAATTTGTTGTTGTGTGCCTTAAAACGACGTGTGTGGCTGCGCAGTCCCCTGTGCTCTCCGTGCCTTTCTTGACAGGCGTTACTTGTATAGTGTAATTAATGTCACTTTCTGCTTTGGCACGTATATTTATTCTACATACACTTGTAAATATGCATGTAGAACCTATGGTTTGGATATGGTAGCAGTGATTCACAGTGCCGAGCTCCAACCGTAGGGGCCGACTCCTCAGCTTTGGCCATTCGCCAAAAGCACACCTTTCTCGGTCATAT
The DNA here is from genome assembly GCF_054856515.1 of Filicampus tigris. Lineage (NCBI taxonomy): Eukaryota > Metazoa > Chordata > Actinopteri > Syngnathiformes > Syngnathidae > Filicampus > Filicampus tigris. The sequence continues at coordinate 29,590,017 of NC_141221.1, forward strand.
TTTTCAGGCGACCCGCCGAATTTCGACTCGAAGAAAAGTGTTGAAAATTATAATTTTCATCAACTTAACCCACTCGGGGAATCTTTCCCTACCCCAAATATGGTTGTAAAGCCCTTAATTCAAAGACAATTTGTTGTTGTGTGCCTTAAAACGACGTGTGTGGCTGCGCAGTCCCCTGTGCTCTCCGTGCCTTTCTTGACAGGCGTTACTTGTATAGTGTAATTAATGTCACTTTCTGCTTTGGCACGTATATTTATTCTACATACACTTGTAAATATGCATGTAGAACCTATGGTTTGGATATGGTAGCAGTGATTCACAGTGCCGAGCTCCAACCGTAGGGGCCGACTCCTCAGCTTTGGCCATCCGCCAAAAGCACACCTTTCTCGGTCATATTTTTCAGGCGACCCGCCGAATTTCGACTCGAAGAAAAGTGTTGAAAATTATCATTTTCATCAACTTAACCCACTCAGGGGATCTTTCCCTACCCCAAATATGGTTGTAAAGCCCTTAATTCAAAGACAATTTGTTGTTGTGTGCCTTAAAACGACGTGTGTAGCTGCGCAGTCCCCTGTGCTCTCCGTGCCTTTCTTGACAGGCGTTACTTGTATAGTGTAATTAATGTCACTTTCTGCTTTGGCACGTATATTTATTCTACATACACTTGTAAATATGCATGTAGAACCTATGGTTTGGATATGGTAGCAGTGATTCACAGTGCCGAGCTCCAACCGTAGGGGCCGACTCCTCAGCTTTGGCCATTCGCCAAAAGCACACCTTTCTCGGTCATATTTTTCAGGCGACCCGCCGAATTTCGACTCGAAGAAAAGTGTTGAAAATTATCATTTTCATCAACTTAACCCACTCGGGGGATCTTTCCCTACCCCAAATATGGTTGTAAAGCCCTTAATTCAAAGACAATTTGTTGTTGTGTGCCTTAAAACGACGTGTGTGGCTGCGCAGTCCCCTGTGCTCTTCCTGGTCTTTTTGACAGAGTCGTTTACATGTACACTGAAATTAATGCAATTTTCCATTTCAGCGCATGTATTTATGTTAGATACACATGTAGATATGAATCTAGCACCTTTTGCTTGGTTTTAGTAGGTTTTGGTTTTTTATGTCCAATTTGAGCTTTTCAGCTCCTGAAAATGACAGTTTGGCCACGTGCAGTTATTTTGATATGGGGTACGTGTAAACTGATTATGTCATTATATGCTTTCAGATGTATATTTATGATGGACACACGTGTAAATATGCATCTACAGCCTTTGGTTTTGATTTGGCAGCCTTTTGTTTTTTTTATGTCCAAAATGAGCGTTTCAGCGCCTGAAAGTGACAGTTTGGCCACGTGCAGTTATTTTGATAGGGGTTACGTGTACACTAAAATTAATGTAACTTTCTGCTTCTAGGCGTGTATTTATGCTAGATACACGTGAAAATATGCATCTACAGCCTTTGGTTTTGATTTGGTAGCCTTATGTTTTTTTATGTCCAAAATGAGCGTTTCAGCCCCTGAAAGTGACAGTTTGGCCACGTGGAGTAGGGTTACGTGTACACTGATATTAATGTCATTTTTTGCTTTGGGACGTGTATTTATGCTAGACACATGTGTACATATGTATCCTTTGGTTTAGATTTGCCAGCATTTTGGTTTTTATGTCCAAAATGAGCGTTTCAGCGGCTGAAAATGACAGTTTCGCCACGTGCAGTTATTTTGCGAGGGGTTACGTGTATAATGAAATTAATGTCATTTTTTGCTTCCAGAGGTGTATTTATGCTAGAGACACGTACAAATATGCATCTACAGCCTTTGGTTTCGATTTGGCATCCTTTTGGTTTTTTATGTCCAAAATGAGCGTTTCAGCGCCTGAAAGTGACAGTTTGGCCAAGTGCTGTTAATTTGATAGTGGATGCGTGAACACAGAAATGAATTTCACTTTCTGATTTGGAGCGTGTATAATTGCTAGATACACTTATTAATATGTATCTACAACCTTTGGTTTGCATATGGTAGCAGTGATTCACAGTGCCGAGCTCCAACCGTAGGGGCCGACTCCTCCGCCTTGGCTATTCGCCAAAAGCACATCTTTCTCGGTCATATTTTTCAGGCGACCCGCCGAACTTCGACTCGGAAAAAAATGTTGAAAATTATAATTTCCATCAATTTAAGGCACTCAGGGGAATTTGCCTGTCTCCAAAAATGGTTGTAAAGCCCTTACTACGTAGACAATTTGTTTTTTTGTGCCTTAAAACGACGTGTGTGGCTGCGCAGTCCCCTGTGCTCTCCGTGCCTTTCTTGACAGGCGTTACTTGTATAGTGTAATTAATGTCACTTTCTGCTTTGGCACGTATATTTATTCTACATACACTTGTAAATATGCATGTAGAACCTATGGTTTGGATATGGTAGCAGTGATTCACAGTGCCGAGCTCCAACCGTAGGGGCCGATTCCTCAGCTTTGGCCATTCGCCAAAAGCAAACCTTTCTCGGTCATATTTTTCAGGCGACCCGCCGAATTTCGACTCGAAGAAAAGTGTTGAAAATTATAATTTTCATCAACTTAACCCACTCGGGGAATCTTTCCCTACCCCAAATATGGTTGTAAAGCCCTTAATTCAAAGACAATTTGTTGTTGTGTGCCTTAAAACGACGTGTGTGGCTGCGCAGTCCCCTGTGCTCTCCGTGCCTTTCTTGACAGGCGTTACTTGTATAGTGTAATTAATGTCACTTTCTGCTTTGGCACGTATATTTATTCTACATACACTTGTAAATATGCATGTAGAACCTATGGTTTGGATATGGTAGCAGTGATTCACAGTGCCGAGCTCCAACCGTAGGGGCCGACTCCTCAGCTTTGGCCATCCGCCAAAAGCACACCTTTCTCGGTCATATTTTTCAGGCGACCCGCCGAATTTCGACTCGAAGAAAAGTGTTGAAAATTATCATTTTCATCAACTTAACCCACTCGGGGGATCTTTCCCTACCCCAAATATGGTTGTAAAGCCCTTAATTCAAAGACAATTTGTTGTTGTGTGCCTTAAAACGACGTGTGTAGCTGCGCAGTCCCCTGTGCTCTCCGTGCCTTTCTTGACAGGCGTTACTTGTATAGTGTAATTAATGTCACTTTCTGCTTTGGCACGTATATTTATTCTACATACACTTGTAAATATGCATGTAGAACCTATGGTTTGGATATGGTAGCAGTGATTCACAGTGCCGAGCTCCAACCGTAGGGGCCGACTCCTCAGCTTTGGCCATTCGCCAAAAGCACACCTTTCTCGGTCATATTTTTCAGGCGACCCACCGAATTTCGACTCGAAGAAAAGTGTTGAAAATTATCATTTTCATCAACTTAACCCACTCGGGGGATCTTTCCCTACCCCAAATATGGTTGTAAAGCCCTTAATTCAAAGACAATTTGTTGTTGTGTGCCTTAAAACGACGTGTGTGGCTGCGCAGTCCCCTGTGCTCTTCCTGGTCTTTTTGACAGAGTCGTTTACATGTACACTGAAATTAATGCAATTTTCCATTTCAGCGCATGTATTTATGTTAGATACACATGTAGATATGAATCTAGCACCTTTTGCTTGGTTTTAGTAGGTTTTGGTTTTTTATGTCCAATTTGAGCTTTTCAGCTCCTGAAAATGACAGTTTGGCCACGTGCAGTTATTTTGATATGGGGTACGTGTAAACTGATTATGTCATTATATGCTTTCAGATGTATATTTATGATGGACACACGTGTAAATATGCATCTACAGCCTTTGGTTTTGATTTGGCAGCCTTTTGTTTTTTTTATGTCCAAAATGAGCGTTTCAGCGCCTGAAAGTGACAGTTTGGCCACGTGCAGTTATTTTGATAGGGGTTACGTGTACACTAAAATTAATGTAACTTTCTGCTTCTAGGCGTGTATTTATGCTAGATACACGTGAAAATATGCATCACAGCCTTTGGTTTTGATTTGGTAGCCTTATGTTTTTTTATGTCCAAAATGAGCGTTTCAGCCCCTGAAAGTGACAGTTTGGCCACGTGGAGTAGGGTTACGTGTACACTGATATTAATGTCATTTTTTGCTTTGGGACGTGTATTTATGCTAGACACATGTGTACATATGTATCCTTTGGTTTAGATTTGCCAGCGTTTTGGTTTTTATGTCCAAAATGAGCGTTTCAGCGGCTGAAAATGACAGTTTCGCCACGTGGAGTTATTTTGCGAGGGGTTACGTGTATAATGAAATTAATGTCATTTTTTGCTTCCAGAGGTGTATTTATGCTAGAGACACGTACAAATATGCATCTACAGCCTTTGGTTTCGATTTGGCATCCTTTTGGTTTTTTATGTCCAAAATGAGCGTTTCAGCGCCTGAAAGTGACAGTTTGGCCAAGTGCTGTTAATTTGATAGTGGATGCGTGAACACAGAAATGAATTTCACTTTCTGATTTGGAGCGTGTATAATTGCTAGATACACTTATTAATATGTATCTACAACCTTTGGTTTGGATTTGGCAGCTGTGATTCACAGTGCGGAGCTCCAACCGTGGGGGCCGACTCCTCCGCCTTGGCTATCCGCCAAAAGCACATCTTTCTCGGTCATATTTTTCAGGCGACCCGCCGAACTTCGACTCGGAAAAAAATGTTGAAAATTATAATTTCCATCAATTTAAGGCAATCATCGGAATTTGCCTGTCCCCAAAAATGGTTGTAAAGCCCTTACTTCGTAGACAATTTGTTTTTTTGTGCCTTAAAACGACGTGTGTGGCTGCACCCCTGTGCTCTCCGTGCCTTTCTTGACAGGCGTTACTTGTATAGTGTAATTAATGTCACTTTCTGCTTTGGCACGTATATTTATTCTACATACACTTGTAAATATGCATGTAGAACCTATGGTTTGGGTTAGGGTTAGGGGGTTAGGGTTAGGGTTAGGGGTTAGGGTTAGGTGAGGGGAATGAACCGCCCACACCACCCCGAGGAGACTAAGCCCCTCGGCCGGTGAGGCAGAGGTGCACGGTCCTGCCTCCCGACCCCAAAACTCGTCCCACGGTCCACAAGCACCACTAACGCGCGTCTCTCTTGACTTTTGTTGTAGTTTATTTCACTCTTTGTATATTTTGTTTCTTCTGCATGCCATTCTTTAGCTTTCACTTATTTGTGTTCTCTCGGTTCTGCTTGATTTCGCCTTGGTTATATAAGTAATAAATGTTGTGCACTTTGTATTTTTCCGTTTCTTCTTTTTGGTTATGTTGATGCATCTCTATTTGATTTTCTAGGGATGGGGCCTGTCGCGACGTTTCGGATAACTATTTGTCCTTCCTCAGGCGAGGCCCCATCCTTCCCAATTTGGACTCTCCAATTTCCCGGTTTGGGCTGTGTTTCTTTTGTTCGTCATATTTTTGTTTTTGGTCATCTCTCTCGCATGTTTCTTTTTCTTCTTCTTCTGCATTTTTGTCTTCTCTTGTATGTGCTTCTATCATCTTTGCTTGGCTTTCCTACTTTTTATTTCTCATTTCTCTTGCATGTTTTCTTCTTCTGACTTTTTGTCATCTCCTGCATGTGCTTCTACCATCTTTGCTTGGCTTTTCTATTCTTTGTTTCTTCTTGCATGTTCTTCTTTGGTTCTTTTTATTCCGTATTTTTGGCTTTCCCTCCCGTTAGTTTGGCACCCCCATATCTTTCCCCATCCATATGCTACAGAAGCAGCCGTCCTTTACTATCCAACTTCCTTTAACCTCCGTCACCCATCCTCTCCCTTTCTCCCAGACCCCTACAACAATACTAGCACTCCCATCCCTCAATTTAAATGGCTCTACGAGGTACAGCTTCTCGGAGCGATCCTTTTTTGGTTTATACATTTGGTTTTATTATTCCCACCCTTATGGCACCCCCTATCACTCTCCAACTTTCCAGTGCTACTCTTATATTTTCGCCGTCCTTAGCTTTCCAACGTTCATAATCTGGGCTAGCATCGCGTAGGGACCCAAGTTTGAGTTCAGGGACAGGTAGACCTCGGTTCCCCATCCCCAAGTTTTACATCCTTTTTAATTTCGTTTAGATTCAGGGTCAATTTAGACATTAATTTCGTAGGCCAGATAGGGTTTAGTAGATTAGGGTTATTTCCGATTAGGGTTACTTCCGATTAGGGTTACTTCCGATTAGGGTTAGGGTTAGGGTTAGGGTTAGGGTTAGGGTTAGGGTTAGGGGGGTTAGGGTTAGGGTTAGGGTTAGGGTTAGGGTTAGGGGTTAGGGTTAGGGTTAGGGTTAGGGTTAGGGTTAGGGGTTAGGGTTAGGGTTAGGGTTAGGGTTAGGGTTAGGGTTAGGGTTAGGGGTTAGGGTTAGGGTTAGGGTTAGGGTTAGGGTTAGGGGGTTAGGGTTAGGGTTAGGGTTAGGGTTAGGGTTGGGGTTAGGGTTAGGGTTAGGGTTAGGGTTAGGGTTAGGGTTAGGGGTTAGGGTTAGGGTTAGGGTTAGGGTTAGGGTTAGGGGGTTAGGGTTAGGGTTAGGGTTAGGGTTAGGGTTAGGGTTAGGGGGTTAGGGTTAGGGTTAGGGTTAGGAGGAAGGGTCTGAGCCCTCCCCCTCACAGGATAGGGGAAAGAGTTCCCCCTCCTGGAGCGGGAGGATGGTGCACGGTCCTTCCTCCCTTGGCCACCCCAATCGCCAAAGTCCCCCTCACGGCGTACGGGCTGGCGACGCCGCCCATAGCGGACCTCCGTCCAGCCCCCATCCATTCTATACTATTTTTTGATTTTACTGTATTTTATATATATATCCAAATAGGAGTCGCCTTTGTTATTTAAGTATGAATAAAAATGCTATTTAATAATCAAATATGTTATTTTTACTTGTATTTATCCAATTAGGAGTCGCCTTTGTTATTTAAGTAATAAACAAAATGTCCCAAAAAAAATTGTAAAAGTAAAAGTAAACATAAAATGTTCTTAATTCCAAAACCAAGTTATTGTTTTTAAGAGTAAAATCGAATGAATATGTGTGCCTCAACAACGTTTCGGCTCATCTAGGAGCCTTCATCAGGTTTTTAGCACACTGTATTAACTGCTGATGTTGTCTCTTCCTTGTCTCCGTTCAGACTGAACAAAACCAAACTAATGTGTGTGTTTTATAGAAAAACAATGACGTCCACAAAAAGTGGAAACAAAAATGAAACTTTGCTAAAACAAATAACCAAGTTTTGCAAATTACATATATATTGTTATTAAATCAACCTTATTTGAACATTTTACGTTTTTATTATTTTAACAGTTTTATATATATTTTTGTTTGTTTTTTCTGTTTTATAGTATTTTTATTTGTATTTATTTGTTTATTTTTGGAAAAAATGACCGAACTAGAACGTAGGGTAGAGATAGGGGTTAGAAATTAGAGTTATATTAAGAATTAGGGTTAAGAGAATCAAAATTAGGGTTAGGGTTAGGGTTAGGGTTAGGGTTAGGGTTAGGGTTAGGGGTTAGGGTTAGGGTTAGGGTTAGGGTTAGGGTTAGGCGAGAAGGGTTGAGCCCTTCCCCTCACAGGATAGGGGAATTGCTCCCCCCTCCTGGAGAGAAAGGAAGGTGCACGGTCCTTCCCACCGTAACCCACCCCAGCACCCGGTCCCCGCCCCTGACGTGCGGGCTGGCGGCGCCGCCCATAGCGGACCACTGTCCACCCGTCTTCCATATATTTTATTTTTTAATTCAATAGTTTTTGTTTGTTTATAGTTTTGTTATATTTTATAATTATTCAATAGGGTTAGGGTTAGGGTTAGGGTTAGGGTTAGGGTTAGGGGTTAGGGTTAGGGTTAGGGTTAGGGTTAGGGTTAGGGGGTTAGGGGGTTAGGGTTAGGGTTAGGGTTAGGGTTAGGGTTAGGGTTAGGGGGTTAGGGTTAGGGTTAGGGTTAGGGTTAGGGTTAGGGTTAGGGGGTTAGGGGGTTAGGGTTAGGGTTAGGAAAGAAGGCAGGAGCCCCTCCTCTTCCACCTAAGCGGGAGGGGGGAAATGCACGGTCCATCCCCCAGTAGTCTCGCCCTCTCTGGTGCCAGGGTGGTCGGGCGTCACCTCCTCGCTGCTGACTGGGTGGACCGTAGCGTTGGCGACGCCGGCCATACCGAACCACGGTCCAACCATTGGGTTAGGGTTAGGGTTAGGGTTAGGGTTAGGGTTAGGGTTAGGGTTAGGGGTTAGGGGTTAGGGTTAGGGTTAGGGTTAGGGTTAGGGTTAGGGTTAGGGTTAGGGTAGGGTTAGGGTTAGGGTTAGGGTTAGGGTTAGGGGGTTAGGGTTAGGGTTAGGGTTAGGGTTAGGGTTAGGGTTAGGGTTAGGGGTTAGGGTTAGGGTTAGGGTTAGGGTTAGGGTTAGGGTTAGGGGTTAGGGTTAGGGTTAGGGTTAGGGTTAGGGGTTAGGGTTAGGGTTAGGGTTAGGGTTAGGGGTTAGGGTTAGGGTTAGGGTTAGGGTTAGGGTTAGGGGTTAGGGTTAGGGTTAGGGTTAGGGTTAGGTATAGGCATGATAACCACGATCAGCCACTGGCTAATCCTAATGAACCCCATTTACTCCTCGATGGTACGAGCTAGAGACTTGAAACTCGGTCCACCTGTGGACTTCCCCAGTGCGCTGCTGTGCTTCCATTTCGGTGGCCGCGTCACTTCCGGTTCCGGAGTTATACCGGAAAAACGGCAATATCTCCGGAGCGGACGGTCGTAGAGAGATGCGGACTTGACCAGCGTGTTCAGCGCGGGCGAATTACCCCAGGTAGGTCAAAGTCCCATCGTCCTAGGGCCCGTGGTTCCGGAGGGTTAGGGTTAGGGTTAGGGTTAGGGTTAGGGTTAGGGTTAGGGTTAGGGTTAGGGTTAGGTATAGGCATGATAACCACGATCAGCCACTGGCTAATCCTAATGAACCCCATTTACTCCTCGATGGTACGAGCTAGAGACTTGAAACTCGGTCCACCTGTGGACTTCCCCAGTGCGCTGCTGTGCTTCCATTTCGGTGGCCGCGTCACTTCCGGTTCCGGAGTTATACCGGAAAAACGGCAATATCTCCGGAGCGGACGGTCGTAAAGAGATGCGGACTTGACCAGCGTGTTCAGCGCGGGCGAATTACCCCAGGTAGGTCAAAGTCCCATCGTCCTAGGGCCCGTGGTTCCGGAGTTATCCGCATCAGATTGGGTTAGGGTTAGGGTTAGGGTTAGGGTTAGGGTTAGGGGACAGGTATAGGCATGATAACCACGATCAGCCACTGGCTAATCCTAATGAACCCCATTTAGGGTTAGGGTTAGGGGTTAGGGGTTAGGGTTAGGGTTAGGGTTAGGGTTAGGGTTAGGGTTAGGGTTAGGGTTAGGGGTTAGGGTTAGGGTTAGGGTTAGGGTTAGGGTTAGGGTTAGGGTTAGGGTTAGGGGTTAGGGTTAGGGTTAGGGTTAGGGTTAGGGTTAGGGGGTTAGGGTTAGGGTTAGGGTTAGGGGTTAGGGTTAGGGTTAGGGTTAGGGTTAGGGTTAGGGTTAGGCATGATAACCACGATCAGCCACTGGCTAATCCTAATGAACCCCATTTACTCCTCGATGGTACGAGCTAGAGACTTGAAACTCGGTCCACCTGTGGACTTCCCCAGTGCGCTGCTGTGCTTCTATTTCGGTGGCCGCGTCACTTCCGGTTCCGGAGTTATACCGGAAAAACGGCAATATCTCCGGAGCGGACGGTCGTAGAGAGATGCGGACTTGACCAGCGTGTTCAGCGCGGGCGAATTACCCCAGGTAGGTCAAAGTCCCATCGTCCTAGGGCCCGTGGTTCCGGAGTTATCCGCATCAGATTGGGTTAGGGTTAGGGTTAGGGTTAGGGTTAGGGTTAGGGTTAGGGTTAGGGTTTAGGGTTAGGGTTAGGGTTAGGGTTAGGGTTAGGGTTAGGGTTAGGTATAGGCATGATAACCACGATCAGCCACTGGCTAATCCTAATGAACCCCATTTACTCCTCGATGGTACGAGCTAGAGACTTGAAACTCGGTTCACCTGTGGA
>NC_141221.1:29610000-29616462 GCF_054856515.1 Filicampus tigris
TTAGGGTTAGGGTTAGGGTTAGGGTTAGGGTTAGGGTTAGGGTTAGGGTTAGGGTTAGGGTTAGGGTTAGGGTTAGGGTTAGGGTTAGGGTTAGGGTTAGGGTTAGGGTTAGGGTTAGGGTTAGGGTTAGGGTTAGGGTTAGGGTTAGGGTTAGGGTTAGGGTTAGGGTTAGGGTTAGGGTTAGGGTTAGGGTTAGGGTTAGGGTTAGGGTTAGGGTTAGGGTTAGGGTTAGGGTTAGGGTTAGGGTTAGGGTTAGGGTTAGGGTTAGGGTTAGGGTTAGGGTTAGGGTTAGGGTTAGGGTTAGGGTTAGGGTTAGGGTTAGGGTTAGGGTTAGGGTTAGGGTTAGGGTTAGGGTTAGGGTTAGGGTTAGGGTTAGGGTTAGGGTTAGGGTTAGGGTTAGGGTTAGGGTTAGGGTTAGGGTTAGGGTTAGGGTTAGGGTTAGGGTTAGGGTTAGGGTTAGGGTTAGGGTTAGGGTTAGGGTTAGGGTTAGGGTTAGGGTTAGGGTTAGGGTTAGGGTTAGGGTTAGGGTTAGGGTTAGGGTTAGGGTTAGGGTTAGGGTTAGGGTTAGGGTTAGGGTTAGGGTTAGGGTTAGGGTTAGGGTTAGGGTTAGGGTTAGGGTTAGGGTTAGGGTTAGGGTTAGGGTTAGGGTTAGGGTTAGGGTTAGGGTTAGGGTTAGGGTTAGGGTTAGGGTTAGGGTTAGGGTTAGGGTTAGGGTTAGGGTTAGGGTTAGGGTTAGGGTTAGGGTTAGGGTTAGGGTTAGGGTTAGGGTTAGGGTTAGGGTTAGGGTTAGGGTTAGGGTTAGGGTTAGGGTTAGGGTTAGGGTTAGGGTTAGGGTTAGGGTTAGGGTTAGGGTTAGGGTTAGGGTTAGGGTTAGGGTTAGGGTTAGGGTTAGGGTTAGGGTTAGGGTTAGGGTTAGGGTTAGGGTTAGGGTTAGGGTTAGGGTTAGGGTTAGGGTTAGGGTTAGGGTTAGGGTTAGGGTTAGGGTTAGGGTTAGGGTTAGGGTTAGGGTTAGGGTTAGGGTTAGGGTTAGGGTTAGGGTTAGGGTTAGGGTTAGGGTTAGGGTTAGGGTTAGGGTTAGGGTTAGGGTTAGGGTTAGGGTTAGGGTTAGGGTTAGGGTTAGGGTTAGGGTTAGGGTTAGGGTTAGGGTTAGGGTTAGGGTTAGGGTTAGGGTTAGGGTTAGGGTTAGGGTTAGGGTTAGGGTTAGGGTTAGGGTTAGGGTTAGGGTTAGGGTTAGGGTTAGGGTTAGGGTTAGGGTTAGGGTTAGGGTTAGGGTTAGGGTTAGGGTTAGGGTTAGGGTTAGGGTTAGGGTTAGGGTTAGGGTTAGGGTTAGGGTTAGGGTTAGGGTTAGGGTTAGGGTTAGGGTTAGGGTTAGGGTTAGGGTTAGGGTTAGGGTTAGGGTTAGGGTTAGGGTTAGGGTTAGGGTTAGGGTTAGGGTTAGGGTTAGGGTTAGGGTTAGGGTTAGGGTTAGGGTTAGGGTTAGGGTTAGGGTTAGGGTTAGGGTTAGGGTTAGGGTTAGGGTTAGGGTTAGGGTTAGGGTTAGGGTTAGGGTTAGGGTTAGGGTTAGGGTTAGGGTTAGGGTTAGGGTTAGGGTTAGGGTTAGGGTTAGGGTTAGGGTTAGGGTTAGGGTTAGGGTTAGGGTTAGGGTTAGGGTTAGGGTTAGGGTTAGGGTTAGGGTTAGGGTTAGGGTTAGGGTTAGGGTTAGGGTTAGGGTTAGGGTTAGGGTTAGGGTTAGGGTTAGGGTTAGGGTTAGGGTTAGGGTTAGGGTTAGGGTTAGGGTTAGGGTTAGGGTTAGGGTTAGGGTTAGGGTTAGGGTTAGGGTTAGGGTTAGGGTTAGGGTTAGGGTTAGGGTTAGGGTTAGGGTTAGGGTTAGGGTTAGGGTTAGGGTTAGGGTTAGGGTTAGGGTTAGGGTTAGGGTTAGGGTTAGGGTTAGGGTTAGGGTTAGGGTTAGGGTTAGGGTTAGGGTTAGGGTTAGGGTTAGGGTTAGGGTTAGGGTTAGGGTTAGGGTTAGGGTTAGGGTTAGGGTTAGGGTTAGGGTTAGGGTTAGGGTTAGGGTTAGGGTTAGGGTTAGGGTTAGGGTTAGGGTTAGGGTTAGGGTTAGGGTTAGGGTTAGGGTTAGGGTTAGGGTTAGGGTTAGGGTTAGGGTTAGGGTTAGGGTTAGGGTTAGGGTTAGGGTTAGGGTTAGGGTTAGGGTTAGGGTTAGGGTTAGGGTTAGGGTTAGGGTTAGGGTTAGGGTTAGGGTTAGGGTTAGGGTTAGGGTTAGGGTTAGGGTTAGGGTTAGGGTTAGGGTTAGGGTTAGGGTTAGGGTTAGGGTTAGGGTTAGGGTTAGGGTTAGGGTTAGGGTTAGGGTTAGGGTTAGGGTTAGGGTTAGGGTTAGGGTTAGGGTTAGGGTTAGGGTTAGGGTTAGGGTTAGGGTTAGGGTTAGGGTTAGGGTTAGGGTTAGGGTTAGGGTTAGGGTTAGGGTTAGGGTTAGGGTTAGGGTTAGGGTTAGGGTTAGGGTTAGGGTTAGGGTTAGGGTTAGGGTTAGGGTTAGGGTTAGGGTTAGGGTTAGGGTTAGGGTTAGGGTTAGGGTTAGGGTTAGGGTTAGGGTTAGGGTTAGGGTTAGGGTTAGGGTTAGGGTTAGGGTTAGGGTTAGGGTTAGGGTTAGGGTTAGGGTTAGGGTTAGGGTTAGGGTTAGGGTTAGGGTTAGGGTTAGGGTTAGGGTTAGGGTTAGGGTTAGGGTTAGGGTTAGGGTTAGGGTTAGGGTTAGGGTTAGGGTTAGGGTTAGGGTTAGGGTTAGGGTTAGGGTTAGGGTTAGGGTTAGGGTTAGGGTTAGGGTTAGGGTTAGGGTTAGGGTTAGGGTTAGGGTTAGGGTTAGGGTTAGGGTTAGGGTTAGGAGGTTAGGGTTAGGGTTAGGGTTAGGGTTAGGGTTAGGGTTAGGGTTAGGGTTAGGGTTAGGGTTAGGGTTAGGGTTAGGGTTAGGGTTAGGGTTAGGGTTAGGGTTAGGGTTAGGGTTAGGGTTAGGGTTAGGGTTAGGGTTAGGGTTAGGGTTAGGGTTAGGGTTAGGGTTAGGGTTAGGGTTAGGGTTAGGGTTAGGGTTAGGGTTAGGGTTAGGGTTAGGGTTAGGGTTAGGGTTAGGGTTAGGGTTAGGGTTAGGGTTAGGGTTAGGGTTAGGGTTAGGGTTAGGGTTAGGGTTAGGGTTAGGGTTAGGGTTAGGGTTAGGGTTAGGGTTAGGGTTAGGGTTAGGGTTAGGGTTAGGGTTAGGGTTAGGGTTAGGGTTAGGGTTAGGGTTAGGGTTAGGGTTAGGGTTAGGGTTAGGGTTAGGGTTAGGGTTAGGGTTAGGGTTAGGGTTAGGGTTAGGGTTAGGGTTAGGGTTAGGGTTAGGGTTAGGGTTAGGGTTAGGGTTAGGGTTAGGGTTAGGGTTAGGGTTAGGGTTAGGGTTAGGGTTAGGGTTAGGGTTAGGGTTAGGGTTAGGGTTAGGGTTAGGGTTAGGGTTAGGGTTAGGGTTAGGGTTAGGGTTAGGGTTAGGGTTAGGGTTAGGGTTAGGGTTAGGGTTAGGGTTAGGGTTAGGGTTAGGGTTAGGGTTAGGGTTAGGGTTAGGGTTAGGGTTAGGGTTAGGGTTAGGGTTAGGGTTAGGGTTAGGGTTAGGGTTAGGGTTAGGGTTAGGGTTAGGGTTAGGGTTAGGGTTAGGGTTAGGGTTAGGGTTAGGGTTAGGGTTAGGGTTAGGGTTAGGGTTAGGGTTAGGGTTAGGGTTAGGGTTAGGGTTAGGGTTAGGGTTAGGGTTAGGGTTAGGGTTAGGGTTAGGGTTAGGGTTAGGGTTAGGGTTAGGGTTAGGGTTAGGGTTAGGGTTAGGGTTAGGGTTAGGGTTAGGGTTAGGGTTAGGGTTAGGGTTAGGGTTAGGGTTAGGGTTAGGGTTAGGGTTAGGGTTAGGGTTAGGGTTAGGGTTAGGGTTAGGGTTAGGGTTAGGGTTAGGGTTAGGGTTAGGGTTAGGGTTAGGGTTAGGGTTAGGGTTAGGGTTAGGGTTAGGGTTAGGGTTAGGGTTAGGGTTAGGGTTAGGGTTAGGGTTAGGGTTAGGGTTAGGGTTAGGGTTAGGGTTAGGGTTAGGGTTAGGGTTAGGGTTAGGGTTAGGGTTAGGGTTAGGGTTAGGGTTAGGGTTAGGGTTAGGGTTAGGGTTAGGGTTAGGGTTAGGGTTAGGGTTAGGGTTAGGGTTAGGGTTAGGGTTAGGGTTAGGGTTAGGGTTAGGGTTAGGGTTAGGGTTAGGGTTAGGGTTAGGGTTAGGGTTAGGGTTAGGGTTAGGGTTAGGGTTAGGGTTAGGGTTAGGGTTAGGGTTAGGGTTAGGGTTAGGGTTAGGGTTAGGGTTAGGGTTAGGGTTAGGGTTAGGGTTAGGGTTAGGGTTAGGGTTAGGGTTAGGGTTAGGGTTAGGGTTAGGGTTAGGGTTAGGGTTAGGGTTAGGGTTAGGGTTAGGGTTAGGGTTAGGGTTAGGGTTAGGGTTAGGGTTAGGGTTAGGGTTAGGGTTAGGGTTAGGGTTAGGGTTAGGGTTAGGGTTAGGGTTAGGGTTAGGGTTAGGGTTAGGGTTAGGGTTAGGGTTAGGGTTAGGGTTAGGGTTAGGGTTAGGGTTAGGGTTAGGGTTAGGGTTAGGGTTAGGGTTAGGGTTAGGGTTAGGGTTAGGGTTAGGGTTAGGGTTAGGGTTAGGGTTAGGGTTAGGGTTAGGGTTAGGGTTAGGGTTAGGGTTAGGGTTAGGGTTAGGGTTAGGGTTAGGGTTAGGGTTAGGGTTAGGGTTAGGGTTAGGGTTAGGGTTAGGGTTAGGGTTAGGGTTAGGGTTAGGGTTAGGGTTAGGGTTAGGGTTAGGGTTAGGGTTAGGGTTAGGGTTAGGGTTAGGGTTAGGGTTAGGGTTAGGGTTAGGGTTAGGGTTAGGGTTAGGGTTAGGGTTAGGGTTAGGGTTAGGGTTAGGGTTAGGGTTAGGGTTAGGGTTAGGGTTAGGGTTAGGGTTAGGGTTAGGGTTAGGGTTAGGGTTAGGGTTAGGGTTAGGGTTAGGGTTAGGGTTAGGGTTAGGGTTAGGGTTAGGGTTAGGGTTAGGGTTAGGGTTAGGGTTAGGGTTAGGGTTAGGGTTAGGGTTAGGGTTAGGGTTAGGGTTAGGGTTAGGGTTAGGGTTAGGGTTAGGGTTAGGGTTAGGGTTAGGGTTAGGGTTAGGGTTAGGGTTAGGGTTAGGGTTAGGGTTAGGGTTAGGGTTAGGGTTAGGGTTAGGGTTAGGGTTAGGGTTAGGGTTAGGGTTAGGGTTAGGGTTAGGGTTAGGGTTAGGGTTAGGGTTAGGGTTAGGGTTAGGGTTAGGGTTAGGGTTAGGGTTAGGGTTAGGGTTAGGGTTAGGGTTAGGGTTAGGGTTAGGGTTAGGGTTAGGGTTAGGGTTAGGGTTAGGGTTAGGGTTAGGGTTAGGGTTAGGGTTAGGGTTAGGGTTAGGGTTAGGGTTAGGGTTAGGGTTAGGGTTAGGGTTAGGGTTAGGGTTAGGGTTAGGGTTAGGGTTAGGGTTAGGGTTAGGGTTAGGGTTAGGGTTAGGGTTAGGGTTAGGGTTAGGGTTAGGGTTAGGGTTAGGGTTAGGGTTAGGGTTAGGGTTAGGGTTAGGGTTAGGGTTAGGGTTAGGGTTAGGGTTAGGGTTAGGGTTAGGGTTAGGGTTAGGGTTAGGGTTAGGGTTAGGGTTAGGGTTAGGGTTAGGGTTAGGGTTAGGGTTAGGGTTAGGGTTAGGGTTAGGGTTAGGGTTAGGGTTAGGGTTAGGGTTAGGGTTAGGGTTAGGGTTAGGGTTAGGGTTAGGGTTAGGGTTAGGGTTAGGGTTAGGGTTAGGGTTAGGGTTAGGGTTAGGGTTAGGGTTAGGGTTAGGGTTAGGGTTAGGGTTAGGGTTAGGGTTAGGGTTAGGGTTAGGGTTAGGGTTAGGGTTAGGGTTAGGGTTAGGGTTAGGGTTAGGGTTAGGGTTAGGGTTAGGGTTAGGGTTAGGGTTAGGGTTAGGGTTAGGGTTAGGGTTAGGGTTAGGGTTAGGGTTAGGGTTAGGGTTAGGGTTAGGGTTAGGGTTAGGGTTAGGGTTAGGGTTAGGGTTAGGGTTAGGGTTAGGGTTAGGGTTAGGGTTAGGGTTAGGGTTAGGGTTAGGGTTAGGGTTAGGGTTAGGGTTAGGGTTAGGGTTAGGGTTAGGGTTAGGGTTAGGGTTAGGGTTAGGGTTAGGGTTAGGGTTAGGGTTAGGGTTAGGGTTAGGGTTAGGGTTAGGGTTAGGGTTAGGGTTAGGGTTAGGGTTAGGGTTAGGGTTAGGGTTAGGGTTAGGGTTAGGGTTAGGGTTAGGGTTAGGGTTAGGGTTAGGGTTAGGGTTAGGGTTAGGGTTAGGGTTAGGGTTAGGGTTAGGGTTAGGGTTAGGGTTAGGGTTAGGGTTAGGGTTAGGGTTAGGGTTAGGGTTAGGGTTAGGGTTAGGGTTAGGGTTAGGGTTAGGGTTAGGGTTAGGGTTAGGGTTAG
>NC_141222.1:2500-135000 GCF_054856515.1 Filicampus tigris
CTAACCCTAACCCTAACCCTAACCCTAACCCTAACCCTAACCCTAACCCTAACCCTAACCCTAACCCTAACCCTAACCCTAACCCTAACCCTAACCCTAACCCTAACCCTAACCCTAACCCTAACCCTAACCCTAACCCTAACCCTAACCCTAACCCTAACCCTAACCCTAACCCTAACCCTAACCCTAACCCTAACCCTAACCCTAACCCTAACCCTAACCCTAACCCTAACCCTAACCCTAACCCTAACCCTAACCCTAACCCTAACCCTAACCCTAACCCTAACCCTAACCCTAACCCTAACCCTAACCCTAACCCTAACCCTAACCCTAACCCTAACCCTAACCCTAACCCTAACCCTAACCCTAACCCTAACCCTAACCCTAACCCTAACCCTAACCCTAACCCTAACCCTAACCCTAACCCTAACCCTAACCCTAACCCTAACCCTAACCCTAACCCTAACCCTAACCCTAACCCTAACCCTAACCCTAACCCTAACCCTAACCCTAACCCTAACCCTAACCCTAACCCTAACCCTAACCCTAACCCTAACCCTAACCCTAACCCTAACCCTAACCCTAACCCTAACCCTAACCCTAACCCTAACCCTAACCCTAACCCTAACCCTAACCCTAACCCTAACCCTAACCCTAACCCTAA
This sequence comes from Filicampus tigris, assembly GCF_054856515.1. Classification (NCBI taxonomy): domain Eukaryota; kingdom Metazoa; phylum Chordata; class Actinopteri; order Syngnathiformes; family Syngnathidae; genus Filicampus; species Filicampus tigris. The sequence goes on from NC_141222.1 coordinate 3,165, forward strand.
CCCTAACCCTAACCCTAACCCTAACCCTAACCCTAACCCTAACCCTAACCCTAACCCTAACCCTAACCCTAACCCTAACCCTAACCCTAACCCTAACCCTAACCCTAACCCTAACCCTAACCCTAACCCTAACCCTAACCCTAACCCTAACCCTAACCCTAACCCTAACCCTAACCCTAACCCTAACCCTAACCCTAACCCTAACCCTAACCCTAACCCTAACCCTAACCCTAACCCTAACCCTAACCCTAACCCTAACCCTAACCCTAACCCTAACCCTAACCCTAACCCTAACCCTAACCCTAACCCTAACCCTAACCCTAACCCTAACCCTAACCCTAACCCTAACCCTAACCCTAACCCTAACCCTAACCCTAACCCTAACCCTAACCCTAACCCTAACCCTAACCCTAACCCTAACCCTAACCCTAACCCTAACCCTAACCCTAACCCTAACCCTAACCCTAACCCTAACCCTAACCCTAACCCTAACCCTAACCCTAACCCTAACCCTAACCCTAACCCTAACCCTAACCCTAACCCTAACCCTAACCCTAACCCTAACCCTAACCCTAACCCTAACCCTAACCCTAACCCTAACCCTAACCCTAACCCTAACCCTAACCCTAACCCTAACCCTAACCCTAACCCTAACCCTAACCCTAACCCTAACCCTAACCCTAACCCTAACCCTAACCCTAACCCTAACCCTAACCCTAACCCTAACCCTAACCCTAACCCTAACCCTAACCCTAACCCTAACCCTAACCCTAACCCTAACCCTAACCCTAACCCTAACCCTAACCCTAACCCTAACCCTAACCCTAACCCTAACCCTAACCCTAACCCTAACCCTAACCCTAACCCTAACCCTAACCCTAACCCTAACCCTAACCCTAACCCTAACCCTAACCCTAACCCTAACCCTAACCCTAACCCTAACCCTAACCCTAACCCTAACCCTAACCCTAACCCTAACCCTAACCCTAACCCTAACCCTAACCCTAACCCTAACCCTAACCCTAACCCTAACCCTAACCCTAACCCTAACCCTAACCCTAACCCTAACCCTAACCCTAACCCTAACCCTAACCCTAACCCTAACCCTAACCCTAACCCTAACCCTAACCCTAACCCTAACCCTAACCCTAACCCTAACCCTAACCCTAACCCTAACCCTAACCCTAACCCTAACCCTAACCCTAACCCTAACCCTAACCCTAACCCTAACCCTAACCCTAACCCTAACCCTAACCCTAACCCTAACCCTAACCCTAACCCTAACCCTAACCCTAACCCTAACCCTAACCCTAACCCTAACCCTAACCCTAACCCTAACCCTAACCCTAACCCTAACCCTAACCCTAACCCTAACCCTAACCCTAACCCTAACCCTAACCCTAACCCTAACCCTAACCCTAACCCTAACCCTAACCCTAACCCTAACCCTAACCCTAACCCTAACCCTAACCCTAACCCTAACCCTAACCCTAACCCTAACCCTAACCCTAACCCTAACCCTAACCCTAACCCTAACCCTAACCCTAACCCTAACCCTAACCCTAACCCTAACCCTAACCCTAACCCTAACCCTAACCCTAACCCTAACCCTAACCCTAACCCTAACCCTAACCCTAACCCTAACCCTAACCCTAACCCTAACCCTAACCCTAACCCTAACCCTAACCCTAACCCTAACCCTAACCCTAACCCTAACCCTAACCCTAACCCTAACCCTAACCCTAACCCTAACCCTAACCCTAACCCTAACCCTAACCCTAACCCTAACCCTAACCCTAACCCTAACCCTAACCCTAACCCTAACCCTAACCCTAACCCTAACCCTAACCCTAACCCTAACCCTAACCCTAACCCTAACCCTAACCCTAACCCTAACCCTAACCCTAACCCTAACCCTAACCCTAACCCTAACCCTAACCCTAACCCTAACCCTAACCCTAACCCTAACCCTAACCCTAACCCTAACCCTAACCCTAACCCTAACCCTAACCCTAACCCTAACCCTAACCCTAACCCTAACCCTAACCCTAACCCTAACCCTAACCCTAACCCTAACCCTAACCCTAACCCTAACCCTAACCCTAACCCTAACCCTAACCCTAACCCTAACCCTAACCCTAACCCTAACCCTAACCCTAACCCTAACCCTAACCCTAACCCTAACCCTAACCCTAACCCTAACCCTAACCCTAACCCTAACCCTAACCCTAACCCTAACCCTAACCCTAACCCTAACCCTAACCCTAACCCTAACCCTAACCCTAACCCTAACCCTAACCCTAACCCTAACCCTAACCCTAACCCTAACCCTAACCCTAACCCTAACCCTAACCCTAACCCTAACCCTAACCCTAACCCTAACCCTAACCCTAACCCTAACCCTAACCCTAACCCTAACCCTAACCCTAACCCTAACCCTAACCCTAACCCTAACCCTAACCCTAACCCTAACCCTAACCCTAACCCTAACCCTAACCCTAACCCTAACCCTAACCCTAACCCTAACCCTAACCCTAACCCTAACCCTAACCCTAACCCTAACCCTAACCCTAACCCTAACCCTAACCCTAACCCTAACCCTAACCCTAACCCTAACCCTAACCCTAACCCTAACCCTAACCCTAACCCTAACCCTAACCCTAACCCTAACCCTAACCCTAACCCTAACCCTAACCCTAACCCTAACCCTAACCCTAACCCTAACCCTAACCCTAACCCTAACCCTAACCCTAACCCTAACCCTAACCCTAACCCTAACCCTAACCCTAACCCTAACCCTAACCCTAACCCTAACCCTAACCCTAACCCTAACCCTAACCCTAACCCTAACCCTAACCCTAACCCTAACCCTAACCCTAACCCTAACCCTAACCCTAACCCTAACCCTAACCCTAACCCTAACCCTAACCCTAACCCTAACCCTAACCCTAACCCTAACCCTAACCCTAACCCTAACCCTAACCCTAACCCTAACCCTAACCCTAACCCTAACCCTAACCCTAACCCTAACCCTAACCCTAACCCTAACCCTAACCCTAACCCTAACCCTAACCCTAACCCTAACCCTAACCCTAACCCTAACCCTAACCCTAACCCTAACCCTAACCCTAACCCTAACCCTAACCCTAACCCTAACCCTAACCCTAACCCTAACCCTAACCCTAACCCTAACCCTAACCCTAACCCTAACCCTAACCCTAACCCTAACCCTAACCCTAACCCTAACCCTAACCCTAACCCTAACCCTAACCCTAACCCTAACCCTAACCCTAACCCTAACCCTAACCCTAACCCTAACCCTAACCCTAACCCTAACCCTAACCCTAACCCTAACCCTAACCCTAACCCTAACCCTAACCCTAACCCTAACCCTAACCCTAACCCTAACCCTAACCCTAACCCTAACCCTAACCCTAACCCTAACCCTAACCCTAACCCTAACCCTAACCCTAACCCTAACCCTAACCCTAACCCTAACCCTAACCCTAACCCTAACCCTAACCCTAACCCTAACCCTAACCCTAACCCTAACCCTAACCCTAACCCTAACCCTAACCCTAACCCTAACCCTAACCCTAACCCTAACCCTAACCCTAACCCTAACCCTAACCCTAACCCTAACCCTAACCCTAACCCTAACCCTAACCCTAACCCTAACCCTAACCCTAACCCTAACCCTAACCCTAACCCTAACCCTAACCCTAACCCTAACCCTAACCCTAACCCTAACCCTAACCCTAACCCTAACCCTAACCCTAACCCTAACCCTAACCCTAACCCTAACCCTAACCCTAACCCTAACCCTAACCCTAACCCTAACCCTAACCCTAACCCTAACCCTAACCCTAACCCTAACCCTAACCCTAACCCTAACCCTAACCCTAACCCTAACCCTAACCCTAACCCTAACCCTAACCCTAACCCTAACCCTAACCCTAACCCTAACCCTAACCCTAACCCTAACCCTAACCCTAACCCTAACCCTAACCCTAACCCTAACCCTAACCCTAACCCTAACCCTAACCCTAACCCTAACCCTAACCCTAACCCTAACCCTAACCCTAACCCTAACCCTAACCCTAACCCTAACCCTAACCCTAACCCTAACCCTAACCCTAACCCTAACCCTAACCCTAACCCTAACCCTAACCCTAACCCTAACCCTAACCCTAACCCTAACCCTAACCCTAACCCTAACCCTAACCCTAACCCTAACCCTAACCCTAACCCTAACCCTAACCCTAACCCTAACCCTAACCCTAACCCTAACCCTAACCCTAACCCTAACCCTAACCCTAACCCTAACCCTAACCCTAACCCTAACCCTAACCCTAACCCTAACCCTAACCCTAACCCTAACCCTAACCCTAACCCTAACCCTAACCCTAACCCTAACCCTAACCCTAACCCTAACCCTAACCCTAACCCTAACCCTAACCCTAACCCTAACCCTAACCCTAACCCTAACCCTAACCCTAACCCTAACCCTAACCCTAACCCTAACCCTAACCCTAACCCTAACCCTAACCCTAACCCTAACCCTAACCCTAACCCTAACCCTAACCCTAACCCTAACCCTAACCCTAACCCTAACCCTAACCCTAACCCTAACCCTAACCCTAACCCTAACCCTAACCCTAACCCTAACCCTAACCCTAACCCTAACCCTAACCCTAACCCTAACCCTAACCCTAACCCTAACCCTAACCCTAACCCTAACCCTAACCCTAACCCTAACCCTAACCCTAACCCTAACCCTAACCCTAACCCTAACCCTAACCCTAACCCTAACCCTAACCCTAACCCTAACCCTAACCCTAACCCTAACCCTAACCCTAACCCTAACCCTAACCCTAACCCTAACCCTAACCCTAACCCTAACCCTAACCCTAACCCTAACCCTAACCCTAACCCTAACCCTAACCCTAACCCTAACCCTAACCCTAACCCTAACCCTAACCCTAACCCTAACCCTAACCCTAACCCTAACCCTAACCCTAACCCTAACCCTAACCCTAACCCTAACCCTAACCCTAACCCTAACCCTAACCCTAACCCTAACCCTAACCCTAACCCTAACCCTAACCCTAACCCTAACCCTAACCCTAACCCTAACCCTAACCCTAACCCTAACCCTAACCCTAACCCTAACCCTAACCCTAACCCTAACCCTAACCCTAACCCTAACCCTAACCCTAACCCTAACCCTAACCCTAACCCTAACCCTAACCCTAACCCTAACCCTAACCCTAACCCTAACCCTAACCCTAACCCTAACCCTAACCCTAACCCTAACCCTAACCCTAACCCTAACCCTAACCCTAACCCTAACCCTAACCCTAACCCTAACCCTAACCCTAACCCTAACCCTAACCCTAACCCTAACCCTAACCCTAACCCTAACCCTAACCCTAACCCTAACCCTAACCCTAACCCTAACCCTAACCCTAACCCTAACCCTAACCCTAACCCTAACCCTAACCCTAACCCTAACCCTAACCCTAACCCTAACCCTAACCCTAACCCTAACCCTAACCCTAACCCTAACCCTAACCCTAACCCTAACCCTAACCCTAACCCTAACCCTAACCCTAACCCTAACCCTAACCCTAACCCTAACCCTAACCCTAACCCTAACCCTAACCCTAACCCTAACCCTAACCCTAACCCTAACCCTAACCCTAACCCTAACCCTAACCCTAACCCTAACCCTAACCCTAACCCTAACCCTAACCCTAACCCTAACCCTAACCCTAACCCTAACCCTAACCCTAACCCTAACCCTAACCCTAACCCTAACCCTAACCCTAACCCTAACCCTAACCCTAACCCTAACCCTAACCCTAACCCTAACCCTAACCCTAACCCTAACCCTAACCCTAACCCTAACCCTAACCCTAACCCTAACCCTAACCCTAACCCTAACCCTAACCCTAACCCTAACCCTAACCCTAACCCTAACCCTAACCCTAACCCTAACCCTAACCCTAACCCTAACCCTAACCCTAACCCTAACCCTAACCCTAACCCTAACCCTAACCCTAACCCTAACCCTAACCCTAACCCTAACCCTAACCCTAACCCTAACCCTAACCCTAACCCTAACCCTAACCCTAACCCTAACCCTAACCCTAACCCTAACCCTAACCCTAACCCTAACCCTAACCCTAACCCTAACCCTAACCCTAACCCTAACCCTAACCCTAACCCTAACCCTAACCCTAACCCTAACCCTAACCCTAACCCTAACCCTAACCCTAACCCTAACCCTAACCCTAACCCTAACCCTAACCCTAACCCTAACCCTAACCCTAACCCTAACCCTAACCCTAACCCTAACCCTAACCCTAACCCTAACCCTAACCCTAACCCTAACCCTAACCCTAACCCTAACCCTAACCCTAACCCTAACCCTAACCCTAACCCTAACCCTAACCCTAACCCTAACCCTAACCCTAACCCTAACCCTAACCCTAACCCTAACCCTAACCCTAACCCTAACCCTAACCCTAACCCTAACCCTAACCCCTAACCCTAACCCTAACCCTAACCCTAACCCTAACCCTAACCCTAACCCTAACCCTAACCCCTAACCCTAACCCTAACCCTAACCCTAACCCTAACCCTAACCCTAACCCTAACCCTAACCCTAACCCTAACCCTAACCCTAACCCTAACCCTAACCCTAACCCTAACCCTAACCCTAACCCTAACCCTAACCCTAACCCTAACCCTAACCCTAACCCCTAACCCTAACCCTAACCCTAACCCTAACCCTAACCCTAACCCTAACCCTAACCCTAACCCCTAACCCTAACCCCCTAACCCTAACCCTAACCCTAACCCTAACCCTAACCCAATCTGATGCGGATAACTCCGGAACCACGGGCCCTAGGACGATGGGACTTTGACCTACCTGGGGTAATTCGCCCGCGCTGAACACGCTGGTCAAGTCCGCATCTCTAACCCTAACCCTAATTTTGATTCTCTTAACCCTAATTCTTAATATAACTCTAATTTCTAACACCTATCTCTACCCTACGCTCTAGTTCGGTCATTTTTTCCAAAAATAAACAAATAAATACAAATAAAAATACTATAAAACAGAAAAAACAAACAAAAATATATATAAAACTGTTAAAATAATAAAAACATAAAATGTTCAAATAAGGTTGATTTAATAACAATATATATGTAATTTGCAAAACTTGGTTATTTGTTTTAGCAAAGTTTCATTTTTGTTTCCACTTTTTGTGGACGCCATTGTTTTTCTATAAAACACACACATTAGTTTGGTTTTGTTCAGTCTGAACGGAGACAAGGAAGAGACAACATCAGCAGTTAATACAGTGTGCTAAAAACCTGATGAAGGCTCCTAGATGAGCCGAAACGTTGTTTGGGCACACTAGTTTTTGATTAATCATTTTTTGACTGTTTATGTCTGTTTGTTTCATTTCTTTTCTGTTTATGATTAATTAAATAGCAAAGGCTACACCTATTAAAAATAAATATAAGTATAAAATAATAACTTATTATAAATAATACTACTAATTAGTGATTACTAAATATTGAAAAGAAAAAAATAACAACAAAACCAAACAAGAGAAGATGGACGGCGGCTGGACCGAAGTCCGATATGGGCGACGTCGCCAGCCCGCACGCCGAGACAGGGATGGTGGTGCTGGGAGGGGCCCGGGGTGGATGGACAGTGCGCCTCCCTCCCGCTCCAGGAGAGGGGAAAGATTTCCCTATCCTACGAGGGGGAGGGCTCAGCCCTTTTATCCTAACCCTAACCCTAACCCTAACCCCTAGCATAACTAAACCTCTGAAAGCAAAAAATGACATTAATTTCAGTTTACAAGTAACCCCTATCAAAATAACTGCACGTGGCCAAACTGTCATTTTCAGGAGCTGAAAAGCTCAAATTGGACATAAAAAACAAAAACCTACTAAATCCAAACAAAAGGTGCTTGATTCATATCTACATGTGTATCTAACATAAATAAATGCGCTGAAATGGAAAATGACATTAATTTCAGTGTACATGTAAACGACTCTGTCAAAAAGTTAAGGAAGAGCACAGGTGACAGCGCAGCCATACACGTAATTTTAAGGCACACAACAACATATTGTCTATGAATTAAGGGCTTTACAACCATATTTAGGGTAGGGAAAGATCCCCCGAGTGGGCTAAAATGATCAAAATGATCATTTTCAACACTTTTCTTCGAGTCGAAGTTCGGCGGGTCGCCTGAAAAATTTGAACGAGAAAGGTGTGCTTTTGGCGGATAGCCAAAGGGAGGAGTCGGCCCCTACGGTTGGAGCTCGGCACTGTGAATCACTCTGCCAAATCCAAATCACAGTTTGTACATTTATATTTACAAGTGTATCCGGCATAAATATACGTGCCGAAGCAGAAAGTGACATTAATTTCACTATACAAGTAACGCCTGTCAAGAAAGGCACAGAAGAGCACAGGGGACTGCGCACACGTCGTTTTAAGGCACAAAAAAACAAATTGTCTACGAAGTAAGGGCTTTACAACCATATTTGGGGGCGGGCAAATTCCCCTGAGTGGCTTAAATTGATGAAAATTGTAATTTTCAACACTTTTCTCCGAGTCGAAATTCGGCGGGTCGCCTGAAGAATAAAAACGAGAAAGGTGTTGTTTTGGCAGATAGCCAAGGCGGAGGAGTCGGCCCCTTTGGTTGGAGCTCGGCAATGTGAATCACTGCTACCATATCCAAACCATAGGTTGTAGATGCATTTTTACAAGTGTATCTAGCATAAATACAGGTGCCGAAGCAGAAAGTAACATTCATTTTAGTATAAAAGTTGCGCCTGTCAAGAAAGGCACACGGAGAGCACAGGGGACTGCGCAGCCACACAGGTCGTTTTAAGGCACAAAACAACAAATTGTCGATGAAGTAAGGGCTTTACAACCATATTTGGGGGAGGGGTAGTTCCCCTCAGTGACTTAAGTTGATGAAAATTATCATTTTCAACACTTATCTAATAGTCGAAATTTGGCGGGGCACCTGAAAAATATGACCGAGAAAGGTGTGCTTTTGGCGGATAGCCAAAGCGGAGGAGTCCTACGGTTGTAGCTCGGCACTGTGAATCACTGCTGCCAAATCCAAATCACAGTTTGTACATGCATATTTACAAGTGTATCTAGCATAAATATACGTGCCGAAGCAAAAAGTGACATTAATTACACTATACAAGTAACGCCTGTCAAGAAAGGCACAGAAGAGCACAGGGGACAGCGCAGTCACACACGTCGTTTTAAGGCACAAAACAACAAATTTTCTACGAAGTAAGGGCTTTACAACCATGTTTGGGGCAGGGTTAGTTCCCCTGAGTGGCTTAAAATGATGAAAATTATCATTTTCAACACTTATCTACGAGTCGAAATTCGGCGGGTTGCCTGAAAAATATGAACGAGAAAGGTGTGCTTTTGGTGGATAGCCAAGGCGGAAGAGTCGGCCCCTGCGGTTGGACCTCCGCACTGCGAATCAATGCTGCCAAATCCAAACCACAGGTTGTAGATGCATTTTTACAAGTGTGTCTAGCATAAATACACTAACCCAAGCAGAAAGTAACATTCATTTCAGTATACAAGTTGCGCCTGTCAAGAAAGGCACACGAAGAGCACAGGGGACTGCGCAGCCACACACGTCGTTTTAAGGCCCAAAACAAATAATTGTCGATGAAGTAAGGGCTTTACAACCATATTTGGAGGAGGGTTAGTTCCCCTGAGTGGCTTAAGTTGATGAAAATTATAATTTTCAACACTTATCTAATAGTCGAAATTTGGCGGGGCGCCTGAAAAATATGACCGAGAAAGGTGTGCTTTTGGCGGATAGCAAAAGCGGAGGAGTCGGCCACTACGGTTGGAGCTCGGCATTGGAATTACTGCTGCCAAATCCAAATCACATTTTGTACATGCATATTTCAAAGTGTATCTAGCATAAACATACGTGCCGAAGCAGAAAGGACATTAATTTCACTACACAAGTAAAGCCTGTCAAGAAAGGCACAGAAGAGCACAGGGGACTGCGCAGCCACACACGTCGTTTTAAGGCACAAAAAAAAATTGTCTCCAAAGTTAGGGCTTTACAACCATATTTGGGGGAGGGTTAGTTCCCCTGAGTGGCTTAAGTTGATGAAAATTATAATTTTCAACACTTATCTAATAGTCGAAATTTGGCGGGGCGCCTGAAAAATATGACCGAGAAAGGTGTGCTTTTGGCGGATAGCAAAAGCGGAGGAGTCGGCCACTACGGTTGGAGCTCGGCATTGGAATTACTGCTGCCAAATCCAAATCTCATTTTGTACATGCATATTTAAAAGTGTATCTAGCATAAATATACGTGCCGAAGCAGAAAGGACATTAATTTCACTACACAAGTAACGCCTGTCAAGAAAGGCACAGAAGAGCACAGGGGACTGCGCAGCCACACACGTCGTTTTAAGGCACAAAAAAAAATTGTCTCAAAAGTTAGGGCTTTACAACCATATTTGGGGGCGTTAAATTGCCCTAAATTGATGAAAATTATCATTTTCAACACTTTTTTCCGAGTCAGAATTCGGCGGGTCGCCTAAAAAATATGACCGAGAAAGATGTGCTTTTGGCGTATAGACAAAGCGGAGGAGTCGGCCCTACGGTTGGAGCACCGCACTGTGAATCACGGCTGCCCAATCCAAACCAAAGGTTGTAGATGCATATTTACAAGTGTATCTAGCATAAATACACGTGCCGAAGCAGAAAGTAACATTCATTTCAAGTTACGCCTGTTAAGAAAGGCACACGAAGATTACAGGGGACAGCGCAGCCACACACGTCGTTTTAAGGCACAAAAAAACAAATTGTCTACGAAGTAAGGACTTTACAACCATATTTGGGGGCGGGCAAGTTCCCCTGAGTGGCTTAAATTGATGAAAGTTGTAATTTTTAACACACTTCTCCGAGTCGAAATTCGGCGGGTTGCCTGAAAAATATGAACGAGAAAGGTGTGCTTTTGGTGGATAGCCAAGGCGGAAGAGTCGGCCCCTGCGGTTGGACCTCCGCACTGCGAATCAATGCTGCCAAATCCAAACCACAGGTTGTAGATGCATTTTTACGTGTGTCTAGCATAAATACACTAACCCAAGCAGAAAGTAACATTCATTTCAGTATAAGTTGCGCCTGTCAAGAAAGGCACACGAAGAGCACAGGGGACTGCGCAGCCATACACGTCGTTTTAAGGCCCAAAACAAATAATTGTCGAAGAAGTAAGGGCTTTACAACCATATTTGGAGGTGGGGTACTTCCCTTGAGTGACATGTTGATGAAAATTATAATTTTCAACACTTATCTGATAGTCGAAATTTGGCGGGGAACCTGAAAAATATGACCGAGAAAGGTGTGCTTTTTGCGGATAGCCAAAGCGGAGGAGTCCTACGGTTGTAGCTCGGCACTGTGAATCACTGCTGCCAAATCCAAATCACAGTTTGTACATGCATATTTACAAGTGTATCTAGCATAAATATACGTGCCGAAGCAAATAGTGACATTAATTACACTATACAAGTAAGTAACGCCTGTCAAGAAAGGCACAGAAGAGCACAGGGGACAGCGCAGTCACACACGTCGTTTTAAGGCACAAAACAACAAATTTTCTACGAAGTAAGGGCTTTACAACCATGTTTGGGGGAGGGTTAGTTCCCCTGAGTGGCTTAAAATGATGAAAATTATCATTTTCAACACTTATCTACGAGTCGAAATTCGGCGGGTTGCCTGAAAAATATGAACGAGAAAGGTGTGCTTTGGTGGATAGCCAAGGCGGAAGAGTCGGCCCCTGCGGTTGGACCTCCGCACTGCGAATCAATGCTGCCAAATCCAAACCACAGGTTGTAGATGCATTTTTACAAGTGTGTCTAGCATAAATACACTAACCCAAGCAGAAAGTAACATTCATTTCAGTATACAAGTTGCGCCTGTCAAGAAAGGCACACGAAGAGCACAGGGGACTGCGCAGCCACACACGTCGTTTTAAGGCCCAAAACAAATAATTGTCGATGAAGTAAGGGCTTTACAACCATATTTGGAGGAGGGTTAGTTCCCCTGAGTGGCTTAAGTTGATGAAAATTATAATTTTCAACACTTATCTAATAGTCGAAATTTGGCGGGGCGCCTGAAAAATATGACCGAGAAAGGTGTGCTTTTGGCGGATAGCAAAAGCGGAGGAGTCGGCCACTACGGTTGGAGCTCGGCATTGGAATTACTGCTGCCAAATCCAAATCACATTTTGTACATGCATATTTCAAAGTGTATCTAGCATAAACATACGTGCCGAAGCAGAAAGGACATTAATTTCACTACACAAGTAAAGCCTGTCAAGAAAGGCACAGAAGAGCACAGGGGACTGCGCAGCCACACACGTCGTTTTAAGGCACAAAAAAAAATTGTCTCCAAAGTTAGGGCTTTACAACCATATTTGGGGGAGGGTTAGTTCCCCTGAGTGGCTTAAGTTGATGAAAATTATAATTTTCAACACTTATCTAATAGTCGAAATTTGGCGGGGCGCCTGAAAAATATGACCGAGAAAGGTGTGCTTTTGGCGGATAGCAAAAGCGGAGGAGTCGGCCACTACGGTTGGAGCTCGGCATTGGAATTACTGCTGCCAAATCCAAATCTCATTTTGTACATGCATATTTAAAAGTGTATCTAGCATAAATATACGTGCCGAAGCAGAAAGGACATTAATTTCACTACACAAGTAACGCCTGTCAAGAAAGGCACAGAAGAGCACAGGGGACTGCGCAGCCACACACGTCGTTTTAAGGCACAAAAAAAAATTGTCTCAAAAGTTAGGGCTTTACAACCATATTTGGGGGCGTTAAATTGCCCTAAATTGATGAAAATTATCATTTTCAACACTTTTTTCCGAGTCAGAATTCGGCGGGTCGCCTAAAAAATATGACCGAGAAAGATGTGCTTTTGGCGTATAGACAAAGCGGAGGAGTCGGCCCTACGGTTGGAGCACCGCACTGTGAATCACGGCTGCCCAATCCAAACCAAAGGTTGTAGATGCATATTTACAAGTGTATCTAGCATAAATACACGTGCCGAAGCAGAAAGTAACATTCATTTCAAGTTACGCCTGTTAAGAAAGGCACACGAAGATTACAGGGGACAGCGCAGCCACACACGTCGTTTTAAGGCACAAAAAAACAAATTGTCTACGAAGTAAGGACTTTACAACCATATTTGGGGGCGGGCAAGTTCCCCTGAGTGGCTTAAATTGATGAAAGTTGTAATTTTTAACACACTTCTCCGAGTCGAAATTCGGCGGGTTGCCTGAAAAATATGAACGAGAAAGGTGTGCTTTTGGTGGATAGCCAAGGCGGAAGAGTCGGCCCCTGCGGTTGGACCTCCGCACTGCGAATCAATGCTGCCAAATCCAAACCACAGGTTGTAGATGCATTTTTACGTGTGTCTAGCATAAATACACTAACCCAAGCAGAAAGTAACATTCATTTCAGTATAAGTTGCGCCTGTCAAGAAAGGCACACGAAGAGCACAGGGGACTGCGCAGCCATACACGTCGTTTTAAGGCCCAAAACAAATAATTGTCGAAGAAGTAAGGGCTTTACAACCATATTTGGAGGTGGGGTACTTCCCTTGAGTGACATGTTGATGAAAATTATAATTTTCAACACTTATCTGATAGTCGAAATTTGGCGGGGAACCTGAAAAATATGACCGAGAAAGGTGTGCTTTTTGCGGATAGCCAAAGCGGAGGAGTCCTACGGTTGTAGCTCGGCACTGTGAATCACTGCTGCCAAATCCAAATCACAGTTTGTACATGCATATTTACAAGTGTATCTAGCATAAATATACGTGCCGAAGCAAATAGTGACATTAATTACACTATACAAGTAAGTAACGCCTGTCAAGAAAGGCACAGAAGAGCACAGGGGACAGCGCAGTCACACACGTCGTTTTAAGGCACAAAACAACAAATTTTCTACGAAGTAAGGGCTTTACAACCATGTTTGGGGGAGGGTTAGTTCCCCTGAGTGGCTTAAAATGATGAAAATTATCATTTTCAACACTTATCTACGAGTCGAAATTCGGCGGGTTGCCTGAAAAATATGAACGAGAAAGGTGTGCTTTGGTGGATAGCCAAGGCGGAAGAGTCGGCCCCTGCGGTTGGACCTCCGCACTGCGAATCAATGCTGCCAAATCCAAACCACAGGTTGTAGATGCATTTTTACAAGTGTGTCTAGCATAAATACACTAACCCAAGCAGAAAGTAACATTCATTTCAGTATACAAGTTGCGCCTGTCAAGAAAGGCACACGAAGAGCACAGGGGACTGCGCAGCCACACACGTCGTTTTAAGGCCCAAAACAAATAATTGTCGATGAAGTAAGGGCTTTACAACCATATTTGGAGGAGGGTTAGTTCCCCTGAGTGGCTTAAGTTGATGAAAATTATAATTTTCAACACTTATCTAATAGTCGAAATTTGGCGGGGCGCCTGAAAAATATGACCGAGAAAGGTGTGCTTTTGGCGGATAGCAAAAGCGGAGGAGTCGGCCACTACGGTTGGAGCTCGGCATTGGAATTACTGCTGCCAAATCCAAATCACATTTTGTACATGCATATTTCAAAGTGTATCTAGCATAAACATACGTGCCGAAGCAGAAAGGACATTAATTTCACTACACAAGTAAAGCCTGTCAAGAAAGGCACAGAAGAGCACAGGGGACTGCGCAGCCACACACGTCGTTTTAAGGCACAAAAAAAAATTGTCTCCAAAGTTAGGGCTTTACAACCATATTTGGGGGAGGGTTAGTTCCCCTGAGTGGCTTAAGTTGATGAAAATTATAATTTTCAACACTTATCTAATAGTCGAAATTTGGCGGGGCGCCTGAAAAATATGACCGAGAAAGGTGTGCTTTTGGCGGATAGCAAAAGCGGAGGAGTCGGCCACTACGGTTGGAGCTCGGCATTGGAATTACTGCTGCCAAATCCAAATCTCATTTTGTACATGCATATTTAAAAGTGTATCTAGCATAAATATACGTGCCGAAGCAGAAAGGACATTAATTTCACTACACAAGTAACGCCTGTCAAGAAAGGCACAGAAGAGCACAGGGGACTGCGCAGCCACACACGTCGTTTTAAGGCACAAAAAAAAATTGTCTCTAAAGTTAGGGCTTTACAACCATATTTGGGGCGGTAAGGTTGCCCTGAGTACCCTAAATTGATGAAAATTATCATTTTCAACACTTTTTTCCGAGTCAGAATTCGGCGGGTCGCCTAAAAAATATGACCGAGAAAGATGTGCTTTTGGCATATAGCCAAGGCGGAGGAGTCGGCCCCTACGGTTGGAGCTCCGCACTGTGAATCACAGCTGCCAAATCCAAACCAAAAGTTGTAGATACATATTAACAAGTGTATCTAGCAATTATACACGCTCCGAAGCAGAAAGTGAAATTCACATCTGTGTTCACGCAACCACTATCAAATTAACAGCACTTGACCAAACTGTCACTTTAAGGCGCTGAAACGCTCATTTTGGACATAAAAAACCAAAAGGCTGCCAAACCGAAACCAAAGGCTGTAGATGCATATTTATACGTGTTTCTAGCATAAACACACTTCTGGAAGCAAAAAATGACATTAATTTCAAAGTACACGTAACCCCTCGATAAGTAACGTGGCTAAACTGTCATTTTCAGCCGCTGAAACGCTCATTTTGGACATAAAAACAAAAAGGCTGGCAAATCTAAACCAAAGGTTGTAGATACATTTGAACACATGTATCTAGCATAAATACACGCCTAGAAGCAGAAAGGGACATTAATTTTAGTGTACACGTAACCCCTATCAAAATAACTGCACGTGGCCAAACTGTCACTTTCAGGCGCTGAAACGCTCATTTTGGACATAAAAAAACCAAAAGGCTGCCAAATCTGAACCAAAGGCTGTAGATGCATATTTAAACGTGTATCTAGCATAAATAAACCTCTGAAAGCATAAAATGACATTAATATCAGTTTACACGTAACCCATATCAAAATAACTGCACGTTGCCAAACAGTGACTTTCAGGCGCTGAAACGCTCATTTTGGACATAAAAAAACAAAAGGCTGCCAAATCAAAACCAAAGGCAGTAGATGCATATTTACGCGTGTATCTAGCATAAATAAACCTCTGAAAGCATAAAATGACACTAATTTAAGTTTACACGTGACCCCTATCAAAATAACTGCACGTGGCCAAACTGTCACTTTCAGGCGCGGAAACACTCATTTTGGACAAAAAAAAACAAAAGGCAGCAAAATTCGAACCAAAGAACCAAAGTGACATATACGTGTAAATGCATATTTACACGTATATCTAACATAACTAAACCTCTGAAAGCAAAAAATGATATTAATTTCAGTTTACAAGTAACCCCTATCAAATGCCTGCACGTGGCCAAACTGTCATTTTCAGGAGCTGAAAAGCTCAAATTGGACATAAAAAACAAAAACCTACTAAATCCAAACAAAAGGTGCTTGATTCATATCTACATGTGTATGTAACATAAATAAATGCGCTGAAATGGAAAATGACATTAATTTCATTGTACATGTAAACGACTCTGTCAAAAAGTTAAGGAAGAGCACAGGTGACAGCGCAGCCACACCAGTAATTTTAAGGCACACAACAACATATTGTCTATGAATTAAGGGCTTTACAACCATATTTAGGGTAGGGAAAGATCCCCCGAGTGGGCTAAAATGATGAAAATGATCATTTTCAACACTTTTCTTCGAGTCGAAATTCGGCGGGTCGCCTGAAAAATTTGACCGAGAAAGGTGTGCTTTTGGCGGATAGCCAAAGGGAGGAGTCGGCCCCTACGGTTGGAGCTCGGCACTGAAAATAACTGCTGCCAAATCCAAATCACAGTTTGTACATTTATATTTACAAGTGTATCTAGCATAAATACACGCTCCGAAGCAGAAAGTAACATTCATTTCAAGTTACGCCTGTTAAGAAAGGCACACGAAGATTACAGGGGACAGCGCAGCCACACACGTCGTTTTAAGGCACAAAAATACAAATTGTCTACGAAGTAAGGACTTTACAACCATATTTGGGGGCGGGCAAGTTCCCCTGAGTGGCTTAAATTGATGAAAGTTGTAATTTTTAACACTTTTCTCCGAGTCGAAATTCGGCGGGTTGCCTGAAAAATATGAACGAGAAAGGTGTGCTTTTGGTGGATAGCCAAGGCGGAAGAGTCGGCCCCTGCGGTTGGACCTCCGCACTGCGAATCAATGCTGCCAAATCCAAACCACAGGTTGTAGATGCATTTTTACAAGTGTGTCTAGCATAAATACACTAACCCAAGCAGAAAGTAACATTCATTTCAGTATACAAGTTGCGCCTGTCAAGAAAGGCACACGAAGAGCACAGGGGACTGCGCAGCCACACACGTCGTTTTAAGGCCCAAAACAAACAATTGTCGATGAAGTAAGGGCTTTACAACCATATTTGGGGGAGGGTTAGTTCCCCTGAGTGGCTTATGTTGATGAAAATTATAATTTTCAACACTTATCTAATAGTCGAAATTTGGCGAGGCGCCTGAAAAATATGACCGAGAAAGGTGTGCTTTTGGCGGATAGCAAAAGCGGAGGAGTCGGCCAATACGGTTGGAGCTCGGCACTGTGAATCACTGCTGCCAAATCCAAATCACATTTTGTACTTGCATATTTACAAGTGTATCTAGCATAAATATACGTGCCGAAGCAGAAAGTGACATTAATTTCACTACAAAAGTAACGCCTGTCAAGAAAGGCACAGAAGAGCACAGGGGACTGCGCAACCACACACGTCGTTTTAAGGCACAAAAAAAAAATGTCTCCAAAGTTAGGGCTTTCCAACCATATTTGGGGGCGGTCAGGTTGCCCTGAGTGCCCTAAATTGATGAAAATTATCATTTTCAACACTTTTTTCCGAGTCAGAATTCGGCGGGTCGCCTAAAAATATGACCGAGAAAGATGTGCTTTTGGCAGATAGCCAAGGCGGAGGAGTCGGCCCCTACGGTTGGAGCTCCGCACTGTGAATCACAGCTGCCAAATCAAAACCAAAGGTTGTAGATACATATTAACAAGTGTATCTAGCAATTATACACGCTCCAAAGCAGAAAGTGAAATTCACTTCTGTGTTCACGCAACCACTATCAAATTAACAGCACTTGGCCAAACTGTCACTTTAAGGCGCTGAAACGCTCATTTTGGACATAAAAAACCAAAAGGCTGCCAAATCGAAACCAAAGGCTGTAGATGCATATTTATACGTGTCTCTAGCATCAATACACGTCCCAAAGCAAAAAATGTTATTAATATCAGTGTACACTTAACCCCACTCCACTCCTATCAAAATAACTGCACGTGGCCAAACTGTCACTTTCAGGCGCTGAAACGCTCATTGTAGCCATAAAAAAACATAAGGCTGCCAAATCAAAACCAAAGGCTGTAGATGCATATTTACAAGTGTATCTAGCAAAAATACACGCCTAGAAGCAGAAAGGGACATTAATTTTTGTGTACACGTAACCCCTATATAAATAACTGCACGTGGCCAAACTGTCATTTTCAGGCGCGGAAACGCTCATTTCGGACATAAAAAAACAAAAGGCTGCAAAATCAAAACCAAAGGCTATAGCTGCATATTTACACGTGTATCTAGCATTAATACACGCCTACAAGCAGAAAGTGACATTAATTTTAGTGTACGCGTAACCCCTATCAAAATAACTGCACGTGGCCAAACTGTCACTTTCAGGCGCTGAAACGCTCATTTTGGACATAAAAAAACCAAAAGGCTGCCAAATCTGAACCAAAGGCTGTAGATGCATATTTAAACGTGTATCTAGCATAAATAAACCTCTGAAAGCATAAAATGACATTAATATCAGTTTACACGTAACCCATATCAAAATAACTGCACGTTGCCAAACAGTGACTTTGGGGCGCTGAAACGCTCATTTTGGACATAAAAAACCAAAAGGCTGCCAAATCAAAACCAAAGGCTGTAGATGCATATTTACACGTGTATCTAGCATAAATAAACCTCTGAAACCATAAAATGACACTAATTTAAGTTTACACGTAACCCCTATCAAAATAACTGCACGTGGCCAAACTGTCACTTTCAGGCGCTGAAACGCTCATTTTGGACAAAAAAAAAAACAAAAGGCAGCAAAATTCGAACCAAAGGCTGTAGATGCATATTTACATGTATATCTAGCATAACTAAACCTCTGAAAGCAAAAAATGACATTAATTTCAGTTTACAAGTAACCCCTATCAAAATAACTGCACGTGGCCAAACTGTCATTTTCAGGAGCTGAAAAGCTCAAATTGGACATAAAAAACAAAAACATACTAAATCCAAAAAAAAGGTGTTTGATTCATATCTACATGTGTATCTAACATAAATAAATGCGCTGAAATGGAAAATGACATTAATTTCAGTGTACATGTAAACGACTCTGTCAAAAAGCCCAGGAAGAGCAGCGCAGCCACACACGTCGTTTAAAGGCACAAAACAACAAATTGTCTATGAAGTAAGGGCTTTACTTACTTACCCCATATTTGGGGGAGGGCAAGTTCCCCTGAGTGGCTTGAGATGATGAAAATTATAAACAGGTTTCTCCGAGTCGAAATTCGGCGGGTCGCCTGAAAAATATGACCGAGAAAGGTGTGCTTTTTGCGGATAGCCAAGGCGGAGGAGTAGGCCCCTACGGTTGTAGCTCGGCACTGTGAATCACTGCTGCTTAATCCAAATCACAGTTTGCACATGCATATTTACAAGTGTATCCCGCATAAATAAATGTGCCGAAGCAGAAAGTGACATTAATTTCAGGAAACAAGTAACGCCTGTCAAGAAAGGCACACGAAGAGCACAGGGGACAGCGCAGCTACAGATGTCGTTTTAAGGCACAAAACAACAAATTGTCGATGAAGTAAGGGCTTTACAACCATATTTGGGGGCGGGCAAGTTCCCCTGAGTGGCTTAGGTTGATGAAAATCCTCAATTTCTACACTTTTCTTCAAGTCGAAATTCGGCGAGTTGCCTGAAAAATATGAGCAAGAAAGGTGTGCTTTTTGCGCATAGCCAAGGCGGAGGAGAGTCGGCCCCTACGGTTGGAGCACCACAATTGTGAATCACGACTGCCCAATCCAAACCAAAGGTTGTATATGCATATTTACAAGTGTATCTAGCATAAGTATACGTGCCGAAGCAGAAAAAGACATTAATTTCAGTAAACAAGTAACGCCTGCCAAAAAAAGGCACACGTAGAGCATAAGGCACTGCGCATTCACACACGTCGTTTTAAGGCACAAAACAACAAATTGTCGATGAAGTGAGGGCTTCACAACCATATTTGGGGGAGGGCAAGTTCCCCTGAGTGGCTTAAGTATATGAAAATTGTAATTTTCAACACTTATCTCCGAGTCGAAATTCGGCGCGGCGCCTGAAAAATATGACCAAGAAAGGTTTGCTTTTGGCGGAAAGCCAAGGCGGAGGAGTCAGCCCCTACGGTTGGAGCTCGGCACTGTGAATCACTGCTGCCAAATCCAAACCAAAGGTTGTATATGCATATTTACAAGTGTATCTAGCATAAATATACGTGCCGAAGCAGAAAAAGACATTAATTTCAGTAAACAAGTAACGCCTGCCAAAAAAAGGCACACGTAGAGCATAAGGCACTGCGCATTCACACACGTCGTTTTAAGGCACAAAACAACAAATTGTCGATGAAGTGAGGGCTTCACAACCATATTTGGGGGAGGGCAAGTTCCCCTGAGTGGCTTAAGTATATGAAAATTGTAATTTTCAACACTTATCTCCGAGTCGAAATTCGGCGCGGCGCCTGAAAAATATGACCAAGAAAGGTTTGCTTTTGGCGGAAAGCCAAGGCGGAGGAGTCAGCCCCTACGGTTGGAGCTCGGCACTGTGAATCACTGCTGCCAAATCCAAACCAAAGGTTGATGATGCATATTTACGAGTGTATCTAGCATAAATATCCGTGCCGAAGCAGAAAGTGACATTAATTTCAGTATACAAGTAACGCCTGTCAAGAAACGCACACGAAGAGCACAGGGGACAGCGCAGCCACACACGTCGTTTTAAGGCACAAAACAATAATTTTCAATGAAGTAAGGACTTTACAACCATATTTGTGGGCGGGCAAGTTCCCCTGAGTGGCGTAAATCGATGAAAATGATAATTTTCAACACTTTTCTCCAAGACGAAATTCGGCGGGTCGCCTGAAAAATATGACCGATAAAGGTGTGCCTTTGTCGGATAGCCAAGGCGAAGGAGTTGTCCCCTACGGTTGGAGCTCCCCACTGTGAATCACTGCTGCCAAATTGAAACCACAGGCTGTACATGCATATTTACAAGTGTATCTAGCATGAATATACGTGCCGAAGCAGAAAGTGACATTAATTTTAGTATACAAGTAACGCCTGTCAAGAAAGGCACACGAAGAGCACAGGGGACAGCGCAGCCACACACGTCGTTTTAAGGCAGAAAACAACAAATTGTCTATGAAATAAGGGCTTTACAACCATATTTGGGGGCGGGCAAGTTCACCTGAGTCGCTTGAGTTGATGAAAATTATAATTTTCAACACTTTTCTCCGAGTCGAAATTCGGCGGGTCGCCTGAAAAATATGACCGAGATAGGTGTGCTTTTTATGGATAGCCAAGGCAGAGGAGTCGGCCCCTAAGGTTGGAGCTCGGCACTGTGAATCACGGCTGCCAAACCCAAACCAAAGGTTGTAGATGCATATTTACAAGTGTATCTAGCATGAATATACGTGCCGAAGCAGAAAGTGACATTAATTTCAGTATTACAAGTAACGCCTGTCAACAAAAGCACACGAAGAGCACAGGGGACTGCGCAGCCACACACGTCGTTTTAAACCACAAAAAGACAAATTGTCTCTGAAGTGAGGGCTTTACAACCATATTTGGGGGTGGGCTGAGTGGTTTAAATGTATTAAAATTATATTTTTCAACACTTTTCTCCGAGTCGAAATTCGGCGGGTCGCCTCACAAATTTGACCGAGAAAGGTGTGCTTTCGGAGAATAGCCAAGGCGGAGGAGTCACTTTGATTCACGGCTTCCAAATCCAAACCAAAGGTTTTAGATGCATGTTTACACATTTCTGTATGTAGCAGAAATATACACTCCGAAGCAGAAAATGACATTAATTTCAGGATACAAGTAACGCCTGCCCAGAAAGGCACAGGAAGAGCACAGGGGACAGCGCAGCCACACACGTCGTTTTAAGGCACAAAACAACAAATTATCGATGAGGTAAGGGCTTTACAACCATATTTGGGGGAGGGCAAGTTCCCCTGAGTGGCTTAAGTATATGAATAGTTTCAGTGTACACGTAACGCCTTTCAAGAAAAGCACACGAAGAGCACAAGGGACAGCGCAGCCACGCACAGCGATTTAAGCCACAAAACAAAAATTTGTCTCCGAAGTTAGGGCTTTACAACCATATTTGTGGGCGGGCAAGGTCCGCTGAGTGGCTTCAGTTATGAATATTATAATTTTCAACACTTTTCTCAGAGTCGAATTTCGGCGGGTAGCCCGAAAAATGTGACCGAGAAAGGTGTTCTTTCGGCGGATTGCCAAGGCGGAGGAATCGGCCCCTACGGTTGGAGCTCTGTACTTTGAATCGCTCCTGCTAAATCCAAACCAAATGTGGTCGATGCATATTTACACATGTGTCTAGTATAAATACACGTCCCGAAGAAGAAAATGATATTATTTTCAGTGTACATGTAACTTCTATTAAGATAACGGCACGTGGCCAAACTGTCATTTTCAGGCGCTGAAATGCTCATTTTGGACATAAAAACCAAAACAGTGCCAAATCCATACCAAATGCTGTAGATGCATATTTACACATGCATGTAGCATAATAGACGTCCAGAAGCTGAAAATGACATTAATTTCAGTGTACACGTAACCCCTACCAAGTTAACGGCACGTGGCCAATCTGCACTCTTAAAAATGCTGGGACAATTTTTTTAACTCAACTTTTGGGGCAACACTCTTGGGTCAGCTGTTGGGACACTTTAATAAAATATTGGGTTAAAATTCCATAAAATTCTTAAATCATCCATTGGGTCAAAGATGCTCTGCCCACAACACACAAAATGCATTGATTTCAAGCACGAGAGTGCTTGTTGACTGGCCACGGAGTATGACCGGGCCATGGAACACGTTATAAAATTTGACATTGGAGGAGGAGTGGTGTGGCCGTTGGGCCAGTAAACTGAACTACATTTCATGAACTTGTTCATATTTCTCCTCTCTGAAGTATTGTATGAACGCGTAAAATTAGGCGTCTGAGTATGTTTGAAACTATTCAATTTCGCTCGAGAGCGAGCGGGGGGAACTGTAAAAGGCAGAAAAATTTTAGATCCCATCCTCTCCTTCCTGTCCAGTCAGAAGCTTCACCAGGGCCCGTGGCGGGTAGCGTGTAACACAGATAACTGTTTAAAAAAAATGTGACTAGTTCGTAAGTCTGTATTGGTGGGCACTGAAGTGGTTGTTATATGGCAACGTTGTATTTATGAAAATCTTATCTTATCCAACAGATTACCTAGAAAATGTCAGTGTTACATGCTACAATCCAAGCTTTAACTAAAAGTGCTAGTGAACACTCCAAGCATGGTGAGTTTACATTTTACGGAATAGGTTAGACTAAGTAAATTCATTCTTTGTTTGTTTTACAGTTTTAAAATATTTTTGTCTTATCCAGCAGATTTCTTTGAAATTCTCAGAGTTACATGCTACAATGCAAACTTTAACTAAAACTTCAAGTGGACACTGCAGGCATGGTGAGTTCACATTTTATGGAATAAGTTTGACTAAATAAATTCATTCTTCTATGTTCCTTAAACATTTTTTAAATATCTGTTTCTTATCCAGAAGATTTCTTCGAAATTCTCAGTTTTACATGCTACAATCAAAGCTTTAACTTAAAACTTCTTGTGAACGCTCCAAGCATGGTGAGTTTACATTTTACAGAATAGGTTTGACTAAGTAAATTCATTCTTTGTTCCTTATACATTTTTTAAAAATATCTTTGTCTTATCCAGCAGGTTTCCCTAGAAATTCTCAGTGTTACATGCTACAATCAAAGCTTTAGCCAAAACTTGTAGTTGACACTCCAAGCATGGTGAGTTCAGATTTTATGGAATGTGTTTGACTAAGTAAATTAATTCTTCTTTGTTCCTTATACCTTTTTATACCTTATTTTACATTTTTATTTGTATCTTTGTGTTATGCAGCAAATTTCTAGGGAATTCTCAGTGTTACTTCCTTACTCTATTGTAAAATATCTTATCTTATATCAAAACTGGAGAACTTCTGTTGTCTCCGAAGATCAGCACATGACCAGGAAGGAGAATATGAGCAACCTTCTTGCCGACATAGATTGGCTCTCAGCAGGTATGCACATGGCGCATGTCCCTTAAACTGGTTGTAAACATTGCTATGTATCAGGCCATCATCAGTGTTCAAGCGGTGTTTTGTGTGCGTGTGTTTTTTTGTATTAAAATCATAATCATACATTTTAAATGCATTCAGTTATACTTAACTTTAACTGCTGAGGTGCGGTCACAGATGCAATGACATGTGCCCCATATTGTTTTCGTTTTACCGATCACTACGCTGGGCCTGTGTCAGTTGTTTGTCTTTGATATTTTTTGGGCGGTGTGTCTCGTGCAGCATCTGCGTGTGATGTGAAGATTACGGTCTCGACGCGTATTGGCTGTCACCAACGAGGGATGGACTAGGACCACACGGGTCATCAGACAGGAACTCGGTGCAGCGGTTAGGCAATGCCCACCTCTGGTTAACTGTAGGAATTTAAAGAAAAATAGCACATTTACAATTTCACAGTGTGGCACAAATCGTCGCACTGTGAGCTTTCACCTCTATTAAAAAATAGCAGACATAGACATAAACAATAGCAGATCTACAAGCTTACAAATTATCTTCCTTTTCTTTTTTTTTTTTTTTTCATGTATAAAATTTACTACGTGGAAACGTTTATGATGATGCAATTGTGACTGTTCTACCTGTTGGATCACCTTGTATAAATTTTGTTCTTTTCTTTCCCGTTGTCTTCTTCAGCCTGGAACAAATCTGGTTCAAAACCTGAGCACAGCAACAACGCAGTACTCATTTGTTCTTTTGCTTGAGGAGGAGCATCAGTACTCACAAGCATGATGTGATAATAAATGGGGCAGCCTTGGCGCACCCATTCCTTTTGGTAAAGTTGATGGGTGCTTCAAAAACTTTATGTATTTGATATACATTACCCCAAACCATGCTGAAGAGGATTGGGAATTGATTCAGAATGTGATCTTTCACATATCAGGATAGCAAACCAGCAGCCAAGATGATGAGAGCACAACTTGCTTCAATGTAGTGAAGCTCACATGTAGAGGTGACTTAATGATTCATAGTTTAGACTAAAGATTACATTTAATTGCATTGCTGTTACTTGTTTTTTTCAAAATATTAAATTGTATAAATCCTAATTTTTATCCTCTCATCATTAAATATTCTCAAAATTCTGTAGTCATCCGTGAAAGCAGTCTGATTATTTTTGGTTTTAATCAAAACTAGACATTTGCAAACATCTGCTTTTGGTTTGGAAAAATAATAGTCAATAATTTTGACCATTTTCATCAGATTAATAAATGAAATAGTTGTTAGTTGCGACCTTCCTCACATGTAAGATGAATACAATGGATGATATTTGCTTGTTGGGTGTAATCACTTAATTGTGCCATTTTATTTAAAGCGGAAGTCAACCCAAACATATTTTTTTTAAGACTGTGTTCCCAGCCGGCCCACTACTTGAAACATGGCATTCTGGTTAATTTTGCGTTTGTGGAATATAAGTTAAGCAGCAACTTGCACTCGTCATCTTCAGTCGACAGAAGACAAAATGGCCGCCCCCAGAGATGGCTAAAAACAAGTGTCTTTTGCTTAAAGACACTTTAAGCAAAATTAACCAGAATGCCATGTTTCAACTAGTGGGCCTGCTGGTAACATATTCTTAAAAAAAAATGTTTGGGTTGACTTCCGCTTTAATGTTTACAAGTATAAATTCTAACTCCAAAACACTTTTCCAGAAATGAGTCATGTCATGTCATCTTCCAAACCGCTTATCCTATACAGGGTCGCGGGGAGTTGCTGGAGCCTTTCCCAGCCGTCAACGGGCAAAGGCAGACTACACCCCGAACTGGTCGCCAGCCAGTCGCAGGGCACACACAGACACCATCACTGAGCGGGAATCGATCCCACTCTGCCCGCACACAACTCGGGCGTGTGTACCACTACACTATCAGCGGACCTGCTCCAGAAATGAGTGTGGCTTGCTATGTTTTATGTTTAGGCCACAGGGAGCCCCAAAAGGTGGGGTTAATAATTAATTTCCATCCATCCATTATCGATACCGCTTCTCCTCACAAGGGTCGCAGGACGTGCTGGTGCCTATCCCAGCTGTCTACGGGCAGTAGGCGGGGGACATCCTGAATTGGTTGCCAGCCAATCGCAGGGCACACAGAGACAAACATCCGCACTCACAATCACACCTAGGGGTAATTTAGAGAGTCCAATCAACTTACCATGCATGTTTTTTGGAATGTGTAAGTACCCGGAGAAAACCCACGCAGGCACGGGGAGAACATGCAAACTCCTCACAGGGAGGCCGGAGCCGGGATCGAACCCACGATCTCTGAACTGTGAGGCGGACGTGCTAACCAGTCGACCACCGTGCCGCCAATAATTAATTTAATAATTGTAATTAATTATATTTCAAATCACTTTTGGGGTCACATTAACCCAATAGCAAAGTCGCTTTTGACCCAACAGCAAAGTCAAATTTGACCCAGCAGCGAAGTTACCGTTGACCCAGCAGCGGAGTCACCGTTGACCCAGCAGCGCAGTCACCGTTGACCCAGCAGCGGAGTCACCGTTGACCTAGCAGCTGGTTCAGCCTTGACCCAAGTAGCTGGTTCAACGTTGACCCAGCTGCGGAGTCACCGTTGACCCAGCAGCTGGTTCAACGTTGACCGAGCAGCTGGTTCTACGTTGACCCAGTAGTGGAGTCGGAGTCACCGTTGACCCAGCAGCTGGTTCAACATTGACCCAGCAGCGGAGTCACCGTTGACCCAGCAGCGGAGATACCATTAACCCAGCAGCGGAGTCATCGCTGACCCAGCAGCGGAGTCACTGCTGACCCAGCAGCGGAGTCACCGTTGACCTAGCGGCAGAGTCACCGTTAACCCAGAGGTGAAGTTACCATTGACCCAGCAGCAGCGCAGTCACATACAACCATATTTGGGGGCAGGCAAGGTCCCCTGAGTGGGTTGAGTTGATGAAAATGACAATTTTCAACACTTTTCTCCGAGTCGAATTTCGGCGGGTCACACGAAAAATGTGACCGAGAAAGGTGCAGCCACACAAGGCGTTTTAACACTAGAAAACGCAGAAGGCGGTCACTTATCACTTCTACCTACGGTGCCCTAAGAGCGGTCAGTTTTACACAAAGCTTTTAGTTAATATCCCACATCAAGGTGTGAACAGACGCTTTTGTTGTGGAAACAAGGCAATTACTGGCACGCGGAGGAGGTGGGGGGTTGCGCCAGCCCATTTGGGGTAAAGTTTAGGTGTGTAGTCACTTTGTCTTTGAATGAGTTACTACATGAATTGCCACTGAGAAACTTACATGAAATCAACACGTTTTTTCTGTTCTTGTTTATATTTATTGATTAGCTAAAATAGTATGTAACTGTCTGACAGATACAGTGTATACAAAGAAATTGAATTTGAAGTCAATCCAATCACAATTTTGTTTCTTTTTAGGAATACAGCAAGAACAAAATTACAAGTACCAGAATCCTAATAATTATAGAAAATATACTACGTGAATAAAAAATAGTACAATATATGTAAAACACAATGTTGAGCAGAGAGGTGTTGCTCTCATTCGTGTTCATTTGGCGTAGTCTTGTTTTGCTTTCATGATACCACGGGACAGGTAGGCTCTCGCTGTTCTCAGATGGGATTTATCCCCAGCTCTGAAGGTGACGTCTGGCCTTGCATCTCAAAACAATTGTACAAGTGTGCTCACTCTTTTTGTCGACAGAGGGCTCTATATCTGCAAAGCTATTTGCAGATATGTTTCCAATGCTTTTCGAGCCCTGACGAAACTCAACATTTTCTAAGATGCAAGCACACACCGTTCAATGAGATATACCCTTTAGGATACTCAATCATGGCTACTGCTGACAAAAGCCATGTCATTTTTTGCTTTTCGTTTCATCAACTTATTTTTGTTATTTTTGCCAAGCTATGTGTTTGTGAACAATAAAGTCTAAAGACAGGTAAGATAACTTTATTTAGGCTAGTCAATGTTGGCTTTCCCCAACACCCAGTGGAGGTCTGTTGGCTTCTGTTCAGTTGTTTGCAAGAAGTACACCTTTTATACAAAGCACCATAACGCCAGCCATTTGCATCTCAACAGAATTGCACAAGTGTGTTAACTTGTTTTTGACGACTGATGGCTCTATGCAATAGCTGCTTTGTACTTCTTTGCAAGAAGGACACTTTTTTATACAAAGCACCATAACAACGTTTGCATCTCAGAACAATTGGACGTGTGCTAACTTGTTCTTGCCGGCTGAGGGCTCTATGCAACAGCTGCATAGCAATTTGCAGTTATGCTTGCAATGCTGTTCGAGCCCTGATGAACCCAACATTTTCTAAGATGCAAGCACATGCTGCTCAATGAAATATGCCTTTTAGGCTACTCAATCACGACTACCGCTGAGTAAAAAAGTTCAATCAAAGATTGTAGTTTACTATTATTGCGCCTGATTTAAAAAAACAAACCAAAAAACAATAACAACTAGACGTGTGGACATGGCTAAAGTAATTTTTGGCTTTTCATTTTTGCTCCTTTTTTTGGGGGGTCAGTTTTAGCTTTTAATTTCTTCACCTTATTTTTGTTATTTTTTGCCAGGTTTTGCTATGTGGTTGTGATCAATAAAGTCAAAAGACAGGTAGATGACAATTGACAATGAGATGTGGTCTTTAGGCTACTCAATCATGGCGACCGCTGACAAAAATGCTCAACGGTGTTGTAGTTCAATATTTTTGCACTAGATTTAAAAAAAACAACAACAAGATGTGTGGACATGGCTGAAGTCATGTTTAGCTTTTCGTTTCTTCAACTTATTTTTATTATTTTTGCCAAGCTATGTGTTTGTGAACAACAAAGTCTAACGACAGGTAAGATAACTATTTAGGCTAGACTATGTTGGCTTTCCCCAACACCCATTGGAGGTCTGTTGGCTTGTGTTCAGCCCGGGGAGTGGTGATGCTTTTTATCTGGGTCACATCAAAAACGCACTTGGTGTTTAGGAGGTCAAGGTGTCTGTGTATTCATTATTGTCTATGTGGTAATGAAAGATCTAAATCTATATGACAAAACATTCCAACAGTAATTGTATTATTATTATTATTATTGGCTTTGGATGTCTTCAGAGTAGAGCTGGGGTGCTGTTGAGTTGGAAAATGTACATGTTGTTGAAGTTTTAGTCGGACAACCTTGAGATCAGTATGATTAACATCTCCAGTGAGGATGATGAAGCAATCAGGGTCTGAGTAACTTAGAAGAAATGAACACACGTTTTTTTTTTGTTGTTGTTGAATTTATTGATGAACTAGAAGAGTGTGTAACTGATCAGTGGTTGAAAACACCTAATGAATCAGATAAGATAAATGGTTTATTTCATTTTTACACAAAATGACACACTTGGACCCCTTGCTGGGAAAAAAAAAAACAGAATAAGACCTGCAACATACTGTACCTGAGTGCTTTTGGCAACTATTGAATGTGCCACTGAGATATGGACTTTTGGCTACTCAATCCCGCCTACCGGTCTGACATTCTAATATGAGGCATTGGGGAGGCTTTGGATGTCTTCAGAGTAGAGCTGGGGTGCTGTTGAGTTGGAAAATGTACATGTTGTTGAGGTTTGGGAGGACAGTCTTGAGATCAGTATGATTAAAATCTCCAGTGAGGATGATGAAGCAATCAGGGTCTGAGTAACAGATGAAATGAACACACGTTTTTTTTTCTTTTTGTTGATATTTATTGATGAACTAGAAGAGTGTGTGACTGACCAGTGGTTGAAAACACCTAATGAATCAGATAAGATGAATAGTTTCTTTCATTTTTACACAAAATGACACACTTGGAGCTCTTGATGGAAAAAAAACAGTGCAAGACTTGCAACATACTGTACCTGAGTGCTTTTGGCGACTATGTGCCAACTGAGATTTGGTCTTTAGGCTACTCAATCATGGCTACCGCTGACAAAATTAAGTGTTGTAGTTTTCTATTATTGTCATGTCATCTTCCACACCGCTTATATCCTGTACAGGGTCGCAGGGAGGTGCTGGAGTCTATCCCAGCAGACAATGGGCGAAAGGCAGACTACACCCTGAACTGGTCACCAACCAGTAGCAGGGCACACAAAGACACTGTCACTAAGTGCCACGCTGCCCGCACACAACTCAGGCGTGTGTACCACTACACCATCAGTGACTTAGTATTATTGTGCCAAATTAACAAAAAATATACAAGAGGTGCGGACATGGCTGAAGTCATTTTAAGCTTTTTGTTTCTTCAATTTATTTTTTGGGCCAGGCTGTGTTTGTGAGTAAAAATGTCTAATGACAGCTATAGATAACGTAATTTAGGCTAGTGAATGGTGGCTTACCCCAAACAAATGGTCAATGAAGAGTAGTCTGCCTTTCAAACCTGAGGGCTACCACTTCCCCCCGCTTTGCAATGCTAGATATCTTCCCCATAACCTCCCCCTACCCCCACACACCCCCCACAACCAATCCTCCCACTTCCCCACCCCGCCATGCTGCTTTTGCAAGTAATGGCCAATTCACATATGAAAGATCGTTAATTGTAGCCAGCAGAGTTGTTATATAAAACCTAGGTGATATTTGACCGTCTTTCTGGGCATTCTGGGCATTCAAGGAAAAAATCCTGGGTTTTCTAGTGTTAAGCCACAAAACAACAAATTGTCTCCAAAACGAGGGCTTCACAACCATATTTGGGGGCGGGCAAGGTCCCCTGAGTGGCTTAAATTGATGAAAATTATAATTTTCAACACTTTTCTCCGAGTCGAATTTCGACGGGTTGCCCGAAAAAATGTGACCGAGAAAGGTGTGCTTTCGGCAGATAGCCAAGGCAGGGGAGTCGGCCCCTGGGGTTGGAGCTCCACACTTTGAATCATGGCTACCAAATCCAAACCAAAGGTTGTAGATGCATATTTATACGTCTAGCATAAATACACGTCCCAAAGCAGAAAATGACATTAATTTCAGTGTACAAATAAGCCCTATCAAGATAACGGCACATGGACAAACTGTCATTTTCAGGCGCTGAACCGCTCATTTTGGACATAAAGCCCAAAAAGCTGCTAAATCCAAATCAAAGGCTTTAAATGCATATTTACACATGTATGTAGCCTAAATAGACGCCCGGAAGCCGAATCCAAATCCAAATCCAATGACATTAATATAAGTGTACACGTAACCCCTATCAAAATAACTGCACGTGGCCAAACTGTCACTTTCAGCCGCTGAAACGCTCATTTTGGACATAAAAACCAAAAGGCTGGCAAATCTAAATCAAAGGTTGTAGATGCATATTTACACATGTATATAGCATAAATACACGTGCCTAAGCAGAAACTGGCATTAATTTCAGCGAATACGTAACCCCTATCAAGATAACGGCACGTGGCCAAACTGTCATTTTCAGGTGCTTGAAACGCTCATTTTGGACATTAAAACCAAAATGCTGCCAAATCCAAACCAAAGGCTATAGATGCATATTTACACATGTATGTAGCCTAAATAGACGTCCGGTAGCCGAAAATATTATTAATTTCAGTGTACACGTAACGCCTTTCAAGAAAAGCACACGAAGAGCACAAGGGACAGCGCAGCCACGCACAGCGTTTTAAGCCACAAAACAAAAAATTCTCTCAGAAACGAGGGCTTTACAATCATATTTGGGGGCAGGCAAGGTCCCCTGAGTGTCTTAAGTTGATGAAAATTACAATTTTCAACACTTTTCTCTGAGTCGAATTTCGGCGGGTCGCCCGAAAAATGTGACCGAGAAAGGTGTGTGTCCACGGATAGCAAAGACGGAGGAGCCAATACAGTTGGAGCTCCGCACTTTGTATCATGGCTACCAAATCCAAACCAAAGGTTGTAGATGCATATTTACACGTGTATCTAGCATAAATACACATCCAGTAGCAGAAACTGGCATTAATTTCAGTGTACACGTAAGCCCTATCAAGATAATGGCAAGTGGCCAAACTGTCATTTTCAGGCGCTGAAACGCTAATTTTGGACATTAAAACCAAAATGCTGCCAAATCCGAACCAAAGGCTGTAGATGTGTATTTACACATGTATGTAGCCTAAATAGACATCAGGTAGCCGAAAATATTATTAATTTCTGTGTAGACGTAACCGCTATCAAGAAAAACACACAAACAGCACAGGGGACAGTGCAGCCACACAAGGCCTTTTAAGCCACAAAACTAAAATTTGTCTCCGAAACGAGGGCTTTACAACCATATTTAGGGGCGGGCAAGGTCCCCCGAGCGGCTTAAGTTGATGAAAATTACAATTTTCAACACTTTTCTCCGTGTTGAATTTTGGCGGGTCGCCCGAAAAATGTGACAGGGAAAGGTATGCTTTCGGCGGATAGCCAAGGCGGAGGAGTGGGCCCCTACGGTTGGAGCTCCGCACTTTGAATCATGGCTACCAAATCCAAACCACAGGTTGTAGATGCATATTTACACGTCTAGCATAAATACACGTCCCAAAGCAGAAAATTACAGTAATTTCAGTGTACAAATAAGCCCTATCAAGATAACGGCACATGGACAAACTGTCATTTTCAGGCGCTGAAACTCTCATTTTGGACATAAAGCCCAAAAAGCTGCTAAATCCAAATCAAAGGCTTTAAATGCATATTTACACATGTATGTAGCATAAATAGACGTCCGGAAGCCGAAAATGACATTAATTTCAGTGTACACTTAACTCCTCTCATGATAACGGCATGTGGCCAAACTGTCAGTTTTAGGCACTGAAACACTCATTTTGGACATAAAAACCAAAAAGCTACCAAATCCAATCCAAAGGCTGTAGATGCATATTTACATATGTATGTAGCATAAATAGACGTCCGGTAGCCGAAAATGACATATATTTCAGTGTACACGTAACCCCTTCAAGAAAAGCACAAGAACAGCATAGAGGACAGTGCAGACACACAAGGCGTTTTAAGCCACAAAACAACAAATAGTCTCCGAAGCGAGGGCTTTACAACCAAACATTTGGGGGTGGCCAAGGTCCCCTGAGTGGCTTAAGTCAATGAAAATTACAATTTTCAATACTTTTCTCTGAGTTGAATTTTGGCAGGTCGCCCGAAAAATGTGACCGAGAAAGGTATGCTTTCAGAGGATAGCCAAGGCGGAGGAGTTGGCCAATACGGTTGGAGCTCCGCACTTTGAATCATGGTTACCAAATCCAAACCAAAGTTTGTAGTTGCATATTTGCACATGTATGTCGGATAAATAGAGGTCCAGAAGCCGAAAATGACAATAATTTCAGTGTACACGTAACCCCTACCAAAAGGGCAAGCCTGAAATGCCACTTTTTACAGTGCTTCGGCCGCGTAGCTCCACCACGCCATAAGGCGGCGCCACCATTTTCAGATTTGTGATACTACCCCCCTTCCGCTAAGTGTGTGTGAATTTACAAGCTGTTTTGTCCAGGTTAACCCTGTCAAAACCCTTGCCAAAGCACAGGTCATGCAATGATAGGCTTCAAAATGGGCCTCCCCCACAAGGCAAGATCACCGGCCGTCGTGCGGACATGCGTCTCGAGCGGCTGTGACGCACCGTTTGGACGCTAGGGCTCGGAAGTCTTCCCGCCAAAAGCAAATTTGAACCATTTCGCGGCGAGCTTCATTTTGGTGTTTGATGCTTCAGGGTACGTGGTGTCTCTTACCGTTTTTTTTTTTTTTTTTTTTTTTTTTTCTGGTGCCATGCAGGGACAGAATTGCATCTACCGCTGTGAAATACTGCGGTTATAGTACAACAATAGTCAATACGTGTACGCTCGCTGGTCCCCTGTGTTTGTTAAAAACATTTCTTAAGATGAGTTAGTTGACCAACAAACGGCTAACATAACGCTAACGTACGTGCCGTTCACAGGTGCACGATGCACTTGGTAGTAATTACGGTGTGTGTGCATTGACTTCATATTCTTTATTTGAGTTATGCAGAAGGCTAAATGCGCACAAAGTTGTAATCTTGATGCAATTGCAGCACTGCAAAGTACTTGCTCTAAATTGGTGTATAGCGCAGGTGACAGCACTTGACGCGACATTAACATTAGAATTTAGCTTGGTAGGAAGAAAAACAAATTGGTCAACACCATTCTGTCCTTCAGCTTAATTTTTTTTTTTTTTTTAACTAGGAGCACAGTGGCCCATCACCTGAAGTTTCAGAGGAGCATGTTCAAAATTCTAGGGACCATGCCACAAACAGACTTCCATCCATTCATTATCCAAACCACTTATCCTGAAATTGGAAAGAAAAAAAAAGTCACTTTCTAAAATCTTAAGGGGAAGTGCCAACAGGCGTTGTAGTCCTGTAGTCCTGCATTATTGGCAGACATCATTTCTACAAGAACTACATAAGAGCAGTTGCTATTATTAATATTACTTATGATTTGCATAGTGGAAAATTTGCAGTACCACACTACCACACTGAAAAAATGGTCTTGAGTTTACTCAATTTTATTTTGTCAGTACAAACATTTCATTGTGCACTATATAAATTAAGATGTACTGGATTGTATTATAGGACATGTGAGTAGTGTACATAGCTACAGCACTTCTTACTGTGTTGCATGCACTTTTTTTTTCCCATCAGTGTTTTTATTATTATTTTTTTTCAGTCTCCCAAGAGCATCTTAAACAGCTCCTCAAGTTTTGGGTGGGTTGGGAGATAACCCATGCCCGATATGAAAGTGGACGGTGGTCAGAGTGGAACATCCCACTTCAGCAACGTGCTTCTGGAATTTAAGATTGCCTGGCCATTACAGAAATTATATAAAATTTTATGATGATTTAAAGGATTATACTATGTTTTTCCGCTGGGATTAGACAAATTTCAGATGACTTTACCAGGGCTCCAGAATGCTCCTAAAAGGTGGCATTTATGTCATTGATATTTAAGGCAGAATTAAATATAATACATATCTTCAGTTGTTGATTTGTGGTTTTAAATTGTTGTTGTTGTGCAATTGTGAATATATATGTTGCATATCAATTTGTGATGCATGTGGCCACTGATTTTTCTACTTGCACTACTAAAATTTCCGGTTATATCTATGCCTCGAAAAAATGTCTGGAGCCCTGGGCCTTACACATACAATGCTGTGCGTGTCCACTGCTGCTAAATATTTGTCTATTCCAAAGCATGTGGACGGCTTTGTTGGGTCCACAGCAGCATGAAGTCCAGCCAGTTCCTTGGGTCTCAAAGGGCAGTCAATCTCCGGGACATGGACACAAAAGCTGGAATCATTGGACACAAGGCCACTACTTTCCCAGTTAATCATAGGGATGTACAAACCTTGTAGGTCAGGGGTGTCAAACTCATTTTAGCCAATTTCAAGGGCCACATGGAGGAAAATCTATTCCCAAGCGGGCCGTACCGGTAAAATCATGGTATATGTCTTAAAAACAACAACTTCAGATTGTTTTCTTTGTTTTAATACTGTCCAAAATAGGACAAACACAAGATCACTATTAATAATAAAACAAGTCAAGTTTTTTGAAAATTCTGAGGAGAAAGAATACACAATGCCTCAGTGATTCAAAGAATCAGAACAGTATCACAGACCACAGAACTATATCAGGGTGTCATTTCTCAAGCAGAAATGTAGATAAAAATAATAAAATCCTGTTGCCCAAACAAGAGTCACAGTCACAAATCAAGAATAGGTTAAATATACAAATTAAATACATTAAATAAAAAACAATAGCAAATCAACGTAAAAATATATTAACATAAAGCTGGAACCTACGGAGCCCCTCTGGTGCCAGGGTATGAGAAAAAATATTTTTTTGCTAATCTGTACCCACAGTTTAGTAATCTGTACCCACAGATTAATAAACTGTACCCACAGTTTAGTAATCTCTTCCCACAGTTTACTAATCTGTACCCACAGTTTAGTCATCTGTACCCACAGTTACTATCCCACAGTTTAGAAAACCGCTTGCGTTCCGTCGTACACACAGCCGTATATCAGTCAATGTAAATTCAATCAGGAAGTATATTGTTTCTAGAGCGTAGTGCAATGCTTTGTGAATCAAATTTAGAGCAGTCATGGCATGGTTTATTTTCACTTTCATCCCCTTATATCAAATGAAAATACAATTTCTTGAGTTCTATGGTGTTGCTTAAGCAGTTTTAGCAGATACGAACGGCTACAATTAGCCAATATGTTTATTTTCATTGTTCGTGCGTCAAATTCATTCACAACCTTTTTTGCTGGCCACAAGCAATCACCCTATTATATTATAGGGTGGCAGAATGCAAGCGGATTGGTAAACTGTGGGTACAGTTTATTAAACTGTAGGTACAGTTTATTAAACTGTGGGTACAGATTAGTAAACTGTGGGTACAGATTAGTAAACTGTGGGTACTGATTAGCAAAAAAATGTTTTTTCTCATACCTGGCACCAGAGGGGCTCCGTAGGAACCTGAGGACAGTGTATCCAAAAAAGTTCAACTGCAACATGCTGTGAACACAGCAAACATACTGCTTTCCCATTCACTTCCGTGAAAAATAGGAGGATGACCATTTTTCTTGGATTACTCTGCACTCTACGTCCACTTTTCTCTTTTTTGACAGCGATGTATTGGGGTAATAAGGGTGACAAAGCATATAATGCTAATAGTATGGTGTGAACAGTTTGCATGCCTAACAGAATTGCTATTGCGTCATCCAGTGGACGCAATTGGAACAGCAGTTTAATGAAAAATTGCAGCTCATTTTTATCCTTTACATAATCATGTCGCGGGCCTGATCCGGCCCACGGGCCGTAAATTTGACACCCCTGCTGTTGGGTAATGTGTAATAATTCATTATGTTGCCTGAAAAACTGCATGTTTTGTTTACCAAAAGGACTCACGCAATCATTAGACTCCTGTAAATTGTGCTGCAGTCCTATGTGCCACAATTGGTTAGCGGTACCATTTCACTTAGTGCTCATTGGATGATTGTCCCAGCCATCTTTGAAAACATTGTTGGGCTTGTAAGCGGGGAACAAATACATTGACAGTGCTCCATTTGGTGCAGCACGGCATGTAGTGGAGTCAGGTGATTGCTACGTAGACATCTCGTCAGAGAAGTTCAATTCTGTCAAGTCCAAATTTAATTACTGGTAGTTCAGCTTTTAAAATACCCTTGTCTAGAAAGAAGATAAGTAGATATCATTGCAAACCATGTGAGTCATAAAAGAACAAATAAATCGAGGATAGATTCAAAGATGAATCTACTGATCGGCTATCAAATTAAGCTTTTAGATAATTGATTATTTTCATACTTGGTTTAAAATTTTCCAAATCCCTCAATTTTCACCCTCTCAACAGTAAATATTATGAGGTCTATTTAGCACCTATTTTTTGCTTCTTCAAAAATAAGACATTTGCAAACATTTGCTTTTTCTTAAATAAGAATGATCAACATTTTTCAATATGCTCTGATGTGCCAAAGACAAATCTAATCGCTGAATCCTAAAGAATTTGTGCATTTTCTGCACAAAAAAATTTAAAGCCATGGTTTAAAATGAAAGGATAGAAATAAAATGTTTGTTTTGATTCATAAGATTACTAAAATTAATTATTCAAATAGCATGAGTTGCAGCCCTACAGCAATTACATACCTGTCAATTTATACGTTTTTGATCATTTCAACTTGTGTACGCCGTATAACAATTTTTGTGCGGGATTTTTTAGACCGATTTCGTCTTGCCCATTTCAGCTCTAATCCGGATCGTCTTGGTCTTCACAGTGCGGCGGCCATCTTGGACAGGGACTTTAGCTAGACTGGGGATACTCACCTCGAGGTCTCCCCAGTGCGGCGGCCATTCTGGGCAGGCACATTAGCTAGACTGGGGATAGTCACCCCGAGGTCTCCCCAGTGCGGTGGCCATCTTGGACAGGGACATTAGCCAGACTGGGGATACTCACTCCGAGGTCTCCCCAGTGCGGCGGCCCTCTTGGGCAGGCACATTAGCTAGACTGGGGATACTCACCCCGAGGTCTCAGAAAGTGCGGCGGCCATCTTGGGCATTAGGTAGACTGGGGATACTCACCCTGAGGTCTCCCCAATGCGGTGGTCATCCAGGGGGAGGCCCCAAAATCAACAGGAAGTGACCCAAGTGACACGGAAATGGACAGGAAGTGACCCAAATGACCCGGAAATTAACCGGAAGTGACCCAAATGACCTTGAAATGAATCTGAGGTGACCCAAAATGACCCGGAAATAAACCAGAAGTGATCCAGAAGTAACCCAAATTACCTGGAAATGACCCGGAAGTCAAGTGTTTCCTTACTTCCTCTTTTATTGCTCCCCTTCTGTTTTTTATGTCCCTAGTACAGGCCATTCTACATTATTTGAGATCATTCAACTTCATTCCACTTTATTCAGTATTATTAAACTTCATTCCACTTCATTCAACTTCATTCATCTTTATTCATCTTCATTCCACTTCATTCAACTCACATTGGTTCAGCTTTTCAACACGCCTGCAATTCATACTTCCCAAAAATTCTAATTATTCAACCTTAAAAAAAACATTATATTCGCCATTCAGTCCCACTTCCACATTCAACATTTCAGTTTTACAGCCTTCCAGTTAGGTCCTTGATGGTCTTGTGGTACACACGCTGAGTTGTTTGCAGGCAGCGTTGGATTGATTCCCCCGCATTCCAAAACATTCCACGTTTTCATAGAGTTCATTCAACTTCATCCCAATTTATTCAACTTTATTCAGTATCATTCAACTTTATTCATCATCATTCAGCTTTATTCCACTTTATTCAACTTCATTCCACCGTTGTCAACTCCATTCATCCATCCATCCATCCATCCATTATCCATCCATCCATCCATTATCTGTACCGCTTATCCTCACAAGGGTTGCGGGGCGTGCTGGAGCCTATCCCAGCTGTCTTTGGGCAGTAGGCGGGGGACACCTGAATTGGTTGCCAGCCAATCGCAGGGCACACAAAGACAAACATCCACACTCACAATCACACCTAGGGGCAAATTAGACAGTCCAATCAACTTATCATGCATGTTTTTTGGACTGTGGGAGGAAACCGGAGCACCCGGAGAAAACCCACGCAGGCACGGGGAGAACATGCAAACTCCACACAGGGAGGCCGGAGCCGGGATCGAACCCACGACCTCTGAACTGTGAGGCAGACGTGCTAACCAGTCGACCACCGTGCCGCCCTACTCTTAGAATTATTGTAAGGTATTTATTCAGCATTATAAACTTGTTTTAATCATGTAAGTCGAAGTTGCTTGTAAAGAAAGTGGAATGTGAGAAAGACATAGCCGCAAAATAGGAACGATGCTGTTATCGAAGAGCATCCCGTGGTAAGACGCTGAGTCCTTGGGACAGAATATAACAATAATGAACTGTGCAAATGTAAGAAAAACAGAGGGGAATGTAAGAATAATAATCTTTATAATGATTCATGTGTCATGATGCCTTTGTCTCACATTTGT
Source organism: Filicampus tigris (assembly GCF_054856515.1). Classification (NCBI taxonomy): domain Eukaryota; kingdom Metazoa; phylum Chordata; class Actinopteri; order Syngnathiformes; family Syngnathidae; genus Filicampus; species Filicampus tigris. Next base: position 43,214 of record NC_141222.1, read on the forward strand.
ATTGTGAAGGATAGAGGTTTGATGATTAGCCTTGTTAGCTTTGTAGGAATAGCTGTTTAGCTTTAGCTTTGTTCTAATCTAGACCCAGCTTGCTTGGTGTGCATAATGACACCCCCCCCCCCACACCTAAAAAAAACAAGTGCATTGTGTTCCAGCTGCTTTTGCTCCCCTTTCCCTTAGAGCACGGACACTTTTGTTATCAGGGACTCCTAAGAAAATAAAAAGAGGAGGCGCAGGAGCCAGGGAGAGGGTTTTAGGAACTGTAATCGTACACTTCCCTGCGCTCTCCTTGCAAGTAAAAGGACAATGTTGTGTTGGGTGTCTTCTCTCCTCATTGTGTGCGTTGTTTACTAATGTTTCACTTGATGTGAACATGACAGAGAGTCATGTTGAATGCCAATATTGGTAGTGGCAGAATGTCCTGTGAATTTGTTGGGAAGACATGGCTTGTTGAAATTGGGCCTAGCCCCCCATCTCTCGTGGGGAACATGGTAGTGAGAAGGAGGCTGTTGCAGAAAGGACAGCTCCATGTATATCATGGAGTCCGTCCAACTTTCTACTATTACACCTCAAACTTGCCAAACAACCCTCCTGCAACTGTGAGTGACATCCTATTAAAGGGTCACGAAATGATTGACAAACAAGAAAGTAAAATGGATCCTGACTCATACACATAACAATGTGGTATAAAAACCCACAGGGATCAGATGAAAATTATGAGACCAAACTATCACAAAGGACCCCGACAACCATTACAGTTGATTATCTGTACTCAAATGGAGTTTCAACTGTAGCAGCCAGTGTTGTCAGATGAACTAATACACCTTTATAGAGAATGGCAGGTTCCATATGTTCCGCTCTATAAGAGTAATGACTTAGGATGGAGTGACTTGGGGGCCATTGTTCAAACAGCACAAAGTGCTACAGATTGGAGACCGACAGGAGAAGGCCTTGACTACAATGAGAAAATAGAAATGTACAGAATGACACTTTTTTGGACTGTGCAAGTGCAAATGGGCAGGGGTGCACATAATTTTTTTCATGCGGTACTCGCATGAGTACCAAGAGACTGTATTGGTACTTACTAGTGGTCCAACGGATCACATAGGTCACGGTTCACATCGGTCACGGATTTGGAGTCACAGATCGTATGTATGTATGTATGCATGTATGAGCAAAAAAAAAAAAAAAAAAAATGCTAAATAGAACTTTGTCTTTATATATTTTATAAAACACTTTTGCCCATAAAAAAAAAAAAAAAAAAAAAAAAAATCAACTCCTAATGTCTAATATGGCCATTTAGAATTTAAGAACACAATTTAACGCAATTTTGTAAGTGGTGCAGTGTATACATTTCAAAGTATCCTGCCAGACATTTTGAGCTGAATGTTTTAACAATTATTAGTCAAAATTGTTGTTATAAATTAAATGAAGAGAACGTTTTATTTTTATTTAATTTTTTTTCATACTGAAAAAGACCTGCCAGACATATTGAGCTGAATGTTTTAACAATTATTAGTCAAAATTGTTGTTATTAATTAAATGAAGAGAACGTTTTATTTTTATTTTATTTTTTTTCATACTGAAAAAGACCTGACGTGCAATTTAAGGCACCTTTCTTAAAACATGGACAGCACATTACAAAGTAATCTAGGTCCACAATATAGAAAAAGAAGTTTAATAAAAAGCAGCAGCTGTTGAACTACCAGCTAATGATAACAGCTGCTAGCCACTAACGCCGGAGACTTGTGCTGTATCATACAATGACAACGTAATTAACGCATGGTTTGTTCGTGTCCTAAATTAGCGACTAAATATGATTTCTTAACCAATGCTTGATCCTTACCAATCAAAGATGATTCGTTGCACTGCACCACTCGTGTGTACAGCAGGGGTGCCCACACTTTTTCAGCCAGAGAGCTACTTATGACATGACCGAGTCAAAATGATCTACCACCTACTAAAAATGCAAAACACATTATTTATATATATATATTGAGAAATATTTTTATATGTACTGTATATGCTGGTGTACCTTGCATGACTGCATCAACCTATATAGCACAATACATTACTTACTTACTTACAACCTATATAGCACATTACCTTACTCTAATGACTTGAACTGAATGGAATCAGCCAGGGACGCATAGTCCGGACAGTAGCTGCTGATAGCCAGCCTCAAGCAGATTTGCGGCAACAACAATCCGCCCATTCGCTCCATTTGGCGTCTAAAAAACAAATAAACTTTTTTGCATACTATGTTAATGCTAACAATATTGCTGGCCGCCGAGTGAACAGGACGCTGTGTGGCTGTGTGTGATTTAGTATGCCCGGCGCTGATTGGCTGCCGCGAGGCGAAATGGCCAAAAAGTTGACTTGTTTTATATGAGCCGAATGGAGTGAATAGGTGGATTTCTGGTGCTTCGCTCCGCGTCCCACCGCTCCAAATGCATTATTCGCGTTGCCCCGCATACTCAACATTCCCCACTACTGTTAGTCTAGTTTTATTTTTATCCAATGCTGTTCCTTACATTTCACTACAGCACTGCAGCACTGTCACTTAGAGTATTTTTTCCTCTGTACTATGTACAGGCCGAAATGAGTGTTCCTCATATTTTTTATGTAGATGTAGGTTGGTGTGTATACACATGTGTATATACACATGTTACTGCGTATATCTACATAGGTTTGATTCTAAATGTTTGCCGTCAATGTTATACATTAATGGCCACATTATGCCGCCGCCCCTGTGTGACCTATATCTTTGCTACTGTAACAATGAAAATTTCCCCACTGTGGGATCAATAAAGGCATTCTTATTCTTATTCTTATTCTTATGCCACCGCCCGCGCGAACTACATTGACTCCAATTGAAACGCGCCACCAGAAACACTCCCAATGCAGTTTGGTGTGAACGTAGCAATACAGTAGTGAGGACGGATGATAGGCTGGCGATCTACCCACAATGCCTTTGCGATCGACCAGCCAATCACGATCGACGTAATGGGCACCCCTGGTGTACAAGTACGCAAATGCGCATCGTGACCCAAACGCATCAATGATTTCTGTTGCGAATGCGTACCCCTGCAAATGGGTGTCTATTTGCACTGAACAGCCAGCTTCCCCATAAATTGCTATTAACGGGGGAGGAGGAAGGGATTTTGTGAAAAATACCAGAGAAATTATGGTCACAAGGGCCGTCTGATGTAGGATTGATTAAAGTCATCAGTTCAGTTCAAATAAGACCCAGAACAGATTATAGACCTTGTGTGCATCAGTATCCATTGAAACCAGACGCATACGAGGGAATAAGACCTGTAATAGATGATTTGATAAAAGCAGGTATAATAGTGGAATGTAATGATTCCCCTTGCGATACACCAAAATTTCCTGTCAAAAAGGTGCCACCTTCTGTTGGATGGAGGATGGTACATGATTGCAAGTGGTTAACCCAGCTGTAATCAGAAGAGCACCCTGTGTCCCAGATACCATATTTTCAGGAGTACAAGTCGCACCAGCCATAAAATGCATAATACAGAAGAAAAAACCTATATGTCGCAGGATAAGTCGCCCCGCCACCTCCACCCCCTCTCGGTGATCTCTGTCGCATAACGTCTAATTTAATGCATCAGAATATACATGTGACGGTGTTGCGAGACCGGGGAGGATGTTGTGGAATTTTTTCGAGCCGTAGGTCGGCTAATGGCGAACGCCGTCGATCGCCGGGAGCTCTGATAAGTAATGGCAGTGCTATACAGACACATAGGCACAACCAGTGGAACCAGTCGAACGTAATATTACATGGTTTGTAGACAATGATGACATTGACTTCTTTGTAACAGAATAGAGGATGGTAATTACCACTCGATTTTTTTCAAAATTAAAATAGTGCTTCTCTTGCACCGACACGTTATTTTTACATCTTCGATTGAAACAGTAAATAATAATAAATTCTGCCTGTATGAAAGCCACATGTCTAAGCTCTTTAATTCTTTTGGAATTATGTTTCTACTACAGGGGCTGTGATTTTAATCATTTTGTAAGTGTTGAATTTCTGGGAGAACTTCAGGTTTTCAAGGGTAATTCCAAAGGCGACCTTAGGTTTTAGGGAGGTGTTGAGAGAGGCGCTTTAGTCCTTAATGGGTTAAAAGACCAACCGTTAGAGGCGGGAACCACACTATTTGTTGATGGGGTATCAAAAAAAGATGTTCTTGGGAAGGCACAGACAGGCTACGCTGTTGTCACAAAAGATGAAGTTCTGAAAGCAGAACCATTGCTATCACATTATTCTGCGCAACCTGCTGTATTAGTTGCAGTGACAGAAGCCTGTAAACTAATGGGATACAAAGATGTCACTATTTACACTGATAGCCAATACGCATACCCGACAGTACACATCTTTGCACAATAGAGACATGACTACATCGATATGAAAAGCAGTAACACATGCTCAATTACTCCAACACTTATTAGATGCAGACAGACATTGTGTCCTTGGGGAAAGCCTTTGCAGAAAAAAACAGCTAGAGAAGTAGTTTTAAAACCCTTTATGGGATTATCAGACCACATTCTGACACACAAATATTAAATAACCAAACCTTGATAGACATGCAACAACAGAGTCCGCAGACAAAGAAATGTAGATAAGGTTGCAACCTTGCAAAATAGTGTTTATGCCAGCACAGAGGGAAAACCTATAATGCCAAAGAATTTGTTCAAGTGGGCGGCAATATTAAGCCATGGTGTGTCTCAGGGAATGGTAGCCCTTGTAAACAGACATTATACAACTTATGGGTTTAACCTACATATACTCAAAGAAAGAATTTTTGTAGGGCTTGTTTGACCTGTGCCCGACACAATTCACAAGGTAATTTGCGTCCAACACGAGGCCAGTTTCAACCGGCAACCTATCCTTTTCAAAGGATTCATATGGACTTATTGAATTAAACCAAAGTGAGGGAAAAAGGTACTGTTTGGTCATTATTGATGCATTCTCAAAGTGGGTTGAGATTTTTACATCCAAACAACCAGATGCGCTAACAGTGGCAAAAGCATTATGTAAAGACATTATACCGCTGTATTGTATTTTCTTTTGATGAGCAGGTCAGTCGATGCGTCTTTCCGGAGAGGACGCAAGGCCAGGCTGGGTTGATGATGAATAAAGTCTCCAAAAATCAGTTGATGGAAATAAGATTTTATTAAGATGATGTCAAAGAAGTTGCTCCCGAAGTTGCCGTGCGCGCACGTGTACGCCCCTTCTCGTGTCTTCCTTCTTATAGGGAGTAGGATGAATATTTAAACTTCGTAATTACATATGCATTGGTTACACTCGAATGGCTAAATCCTTTGTCTGTTTTCCCTCCGAAAAGTCCCCAAGAAAAAGACTACCCCTTCTGTCTAGTGGCATCGCCAAGTTTACTCCAAATTACACCCCCCTCAAATTTATCACCCAAAGAGGTGTCTATTTGCATCAGGCAAGGCCCAGGAATGTTTGTCCAGATGTCCACTTCCCGAGAGCCTCTTGCTCTCCTCTTGAAGAACCAGTGACCTATTGACCCCCTAGGTCTCCAGTCTCCTCCTCAGCTAGGAGCATTCCAGTGGTTTGATGGCGATATCTCCCATCTAACTATAAGGGCATTCCAGCTATGACTGTATTAATCTATCTTAAAATATACTTCATTCCCCCCTTCCACCTAAAGCAATAAAGCAACCATGACATCAGCATGTATTCAGAAATCTCATTCCAATCTTTTATATCTAACTATTAAGCTAAAATTTAGAAAAAAACTAATTAACAAAATCCTAAATAACGCTGAACACATGCTACTTAAGGTTATTTTAATTAAGAAAATCCTAATGTAATAAGGCCAAATCACTCCCTGACGTCTCCCAGAAACCCCCCTGTGCGACCACCAGATAAATTAATTCAAATCCCAACACCAGTTTACTGGTCACGGCAGAGTTTCCCATCCAAAAGCAAGCCCCCAAATTGAGCTGAGGATAACAGCAACAATTTAGCGTGGTCCACATGTGAGAATCAAGGACTCGCCGTACCTCCCTCGAGAAAAAAACTCTTTTGCGAATCAAAATAGAAAAAAAGGATGGAGATTCTTTCTAAACACATCAGTGACCCTTTTGTTCACAAGCCAATCAGAACAAAGGACCACTGTCACAAAGTCAAAACTTCATAAAAATCACAACATTCAAAACAAGAACTAAAGGTGAGCAAAAAACTAACTACTGAAAACGCCTTAACGGTTAACACATAAAATCACACACTTACAAATTAAACAAAACATTCACGCTATACGCTTATCAAAACAAAACACAGTAAACAAGTTTCTCCCCAGTGTTGCCCCCAGCATGTGTGAGCGATGCAGAGTCCAAAACACTGACAAAGCAGCGCATCTTCGAACAGGGTGAAACTGTCCAGGGCCCGCTGTCCATATTTCATAGTCCTCTAATTAGTCCAAGGTTGTCCATCGAATCCTATGCGGGATCCCCGAGCAGCCGCACGTGTTCTGCAGAAATAAAACATCTGCCACTAGAATGTGACAGTACACACAGATTAACACACATTTCATGAAAAAAAACATCACACTAGGCAAAGACAGTTATGTTCAGAGTAAATAAGCAATGAGCAAAATAAGACAAAATGACCATCAAGCAGTCAATAAATGATTAGTTCATAACACAACAAATGCAATAACTCAATCAGGGAATCGTAAAAAAAAACTTGCACCTCACCTCTAACCATAGACTGGACATGACTGACTCAGATGGGCAACACTGCATGACAAATAACACCAAATAAACCAAAATAAAAACATGACAATAAATCTAAATCCCAAAAAGAAAAGAACACTTTAAGATATTCAACGGGAATACTTGTCAATGAAAGTAGCAACCCCTAGATTCACCGCGTCATCCTCAATAGTTATCATAAGCAACTGAATTTTGTCTTAGAATTAACTTTCGCGAACGTTAATAGCACTATATAAAGGAAACACCGTACCATGGAAAAAGACCTATTCCCCATTTCTCACCCAAACTAATTCTCCAATGATATGATTCCAAATTGTGAAATTGTGCACGTCTTTCTTTCCTCTATTGTTCTTAACACTATGGTAAGCCTTCACGGGTTTCTTACTACTCTGAATTGTCATCACGTCATATGGGAATTTTCTCAGATTGTTCATACACCAACCACAGTAGCAAACTATACTGACAGGCACGTGCTACCGGCACTGGAATTGATTTAAACAGAAAGTTTTCTGAACAGGTGTCTGAACCTAGTACCAATGCTCCCCCCTTTGAATCATGTGGCACACCATTATTCAACATATCAGCCTCTTTTTATAGTTTATTTTACTTTATTTTAGTTATTCGTATATTATTCAATAGAATAAGTTCATTGGTGTCTTGATGTCTTTTGATGCTGCGCCTTATTTCTTCCTCCCAAAGCTCTTGTCCAACTTGGAGACTTTGTAGCATGTCTCCTAAGGAGACTTTGTCTAAATGCGTTATCTTCCTTCGCAAACACATGATCCTGTCGTGTAACTTCTTAGGTATTTTCTCTGCAAACGTGTTCCCTCAGGACGCTCTGTGCCTGGTCCGTACTAAACCCTGAGGTCACAAAACAGACCTTTACAATCTATCATCTAGATAAGGGGTCGCTATAAATGACAAGTCTAGTCCCATGCTAGACACTAAACCTTGCAACATTTCACAAAAACTTCTTCTGATTCATCCAATTACTTATTTAAGATATTTTCATTTTTTTGTTCTTTATTTTATGTCACTAACATATGCAGTCATTTTTTACAATTTGTATATATTTAGATCAGGTCTGTCAAACGATTAAAAATTTAAATCGAGTTATTCACAGCTTAAAAATAATTGATCATAATTATTCACAATTCGAACCATTTCAAAAATATTCCATATTTGTCTGCAAACCGCTGTTGGAATGGAAAGTAAATGCATCTCTTCGCCACAACAACAAATCCTCATGAGATGAAAATTAAAATTTCCAGATTGAAGCCATCAACACTCCTTCTGTAGTTGACAGCACCACTCATTCACCACAAAAACAAAAACGCAAAAGGGCCTCAGAGCAGTGACAGAAAAATTTGTGTAAATAAAGAATGTGTGTGTGTAATGTCCACATTTATACATGGCCCCTGTAATATTCTCAGAGTTTATGTTTTCCAAGTGGTACCTGAAGTGCACACGAACGTGATTGTCTGATGTCATGCTGTGCTATGCTGTAGGTGCTATCAGCACGTTGTGTGTTCCTTTTTTAAACTGACTTTATGAGCACAAAACACGACAGCCCTCTTCTTTACTCGTCCTCAGTCGCTGAGGCAAACCAATTTATTCACCTTTCTGAGATCTAAAGCTGCTATCTTCTTCCAAAATGCTTCTCTATACTCCCACGGGTGACACGCGTCCGCTCTACTGCGCACTTCTGAGTGGGATTATGCATCGGCGGTCATTCTGCGCCTGTGTTAAATGCGTCAAATATTTTGACGCGATCAATTACAAAATTTAATTACCGCCCGTTAACGCTGCATTCTTGACGGCACTAATCCAGATTTATAGTCTCACTGGGTTTTCCATATTTCCTTTCTGATAACAGTCTCTTGCCCAATATCCTTCTTTTACCACAACATCAACCTGATGTCACTCATCTTTCTTTGTCCTTCAACACATCCCTTTTCTCATTTCTCTTTCTTCTTTGTCTTTGCTCCTCTGTCCTCGTCCTTCAAAACAACATCCTCTTCTCCCATCTTGATAACAACTCAGTCCTCCACCTTTCATACTTATTTTCATCCAGTATTCTTTTCCTCACAACCATTTGTCTTAATCTTTTTTAGGGTTTCTACTCCGAGTTTTTAATGGTTGCTTCCTTCATCGCAGCTATTTTTTGTTTATTCAACCAACCATTAAAGCCGTAATTAGTAATCTATGTGTTTAAGCATTTTATTTTATCAAGATCCTATATTTTTTCTCTGACAAACTTCCACTCGTTAGACTGCAGTATATCCCTCGGTTATATTTGATCACTTCCTATCGGTATTTTGGAGAATTTGGTCCAGTTTATCAAGACCTTGAGTGTTCTAAAAACTGGTGTCTAATCAGTAGGACAGCAATTAAAATTTTCTGTTGTGGTAATACTCACTTCAACCTTTCCAGGTGGAGAATTCTTGCCTTTGCCTCCACACCAGTCTGCTGTTTCCAATCCCACTATATTATATTATATTACATGGAATTGAATACCCAGTGGTATTTCAATTCCCAATGAAAACTGTTTGCTCACACTTCACACACGGTTTTACTTACTAACGTGCGATGACCTCAGGTCATTCACTTCCCACTTCAAAGGAGTAGTCTCACCACTGTTGTCTTCCTTCTGTTGAACTGCCAGCACCCATCAGGTCCCAGTTGGCGGGTCGAGGTCCAGTCCTAGAAAAAAGGCTCACTCTAGGGAAAATGCCGTGGCCACGGTCTTTCTGGAGTCCACCACACCCTCTAGAATCCTTAGGTGTATTGGCATCCGGCTCGTGTCTCTCTTGTGTTTCATCTTGCTTCTGCCTGTTGGCAACACCTGTAGAAATGTTCCTGTGTATCCTTGTTAAATGCTTGACTTACACTTTCTCTTCGTCCTCCGTTGACAAACTTGGGCCCTTTTTCAGTTGTTTGCAAGCGCAGTGATGCACCTGCCTGTAATTAACTCGTGTCATATGCAACTCACGAAGTTCGCTAGTTCGACACACCATCGGTGCAAGTGGAAGCGTCACCCCCCCAGTTCAATCCTGTGTGCTGACAAATTTTAGCAATTTATTTTCTTTTTTTAAATTCCCATTCACTTTTTCACAAACACCTTGGCTTTACGTTTGATATATTACTCCTAATCGCTGTTTGATCCCTAATCCTTGTATGATAATTTTGACCGTTTTATCCACAAACTCTTTCTATCTTGAAGATATTCAATCAGGGAGCTCCCACCGGTTTATGACCTCCTGACACAAACACTTGGCAAAAGACTGAGTGTCTGTTTGTCTAGTGGGACATGCCACAAGATAAATTCCTCTTGAATCAAACTTAATTACAAAGTGGGTAGTTGCACAATATAGTACCACCTCAAACAAGAGAACTGCACAACGTAGTTTGTCAACCTCAGAAGATTAATGAAACTACAACACGCTACCCCCTTTTATCCCTTAGATTCATTCCAATGTTTAGTTGTAACTGTCTTACTAATAAATTAAACGCAAGTTTCCAATTTTAAATAGTAATTAGCAGTACACTATTAGGTATCTCATCTGCATATGTCCACCAAATGACCTCCAATATTAGTAACTGTTATTATTAGTATTATTTCTGTTTGGTTCTTTGTTTGGTTTCAGTAGAAAAACAGTTCCCTTGATCACAATGTGGCCTTAAATAATTTCTATGAATATTTGGAATAATATTTGGTTAAAACAGAGCCGTCTAAAACAATTGATACGTTTGCATCACTCGGAAGCCAAGATCATTAATACTAATCGCATGCCACAGTTCTGTAAGCAGGTGTGGGCCTATTTTATACAAAGAGTCTGTCGACGACGACCAGGCTGGCCTTAATTATGGAGACGCCCTGTTTTGCGACGCTTTCTCCCGGATGGCTGTAGACCCGATGCGTGTCTTCGTCCTCTTGGAAATGTTGTCCACAATTCTCAGCTTCTCATGCAAAGAGAAAAGGTGTCAGTTGAGAAAAATACAACATTGCATATTCAATCACTTCCTCATCAAAGGCACATGCCTGTATCTAAAAAATCTATCCATTGTCTCAAGTGCAGCGCCATCTAAATTCAAATTGTTACTATTAGTCTGTTACTACTCTCACAAGGCATTTCCACATAGCTCCGTGCACTACCACCCTTTCAATCTGCGATGCGGAGCCTCAGGATTAGAGCATTAGAATTCTAGCACTCCTAAATTCCTTACTCACATGGTTTTACTTAACGTATTTACTCCATACTTGTCAATACTGCCTTGCAATAACTTCATATAATAGCGGGTTATAAATTCTCATTTATTCACTCACACATTGCTCCAACACACCAGCATGACTGTTCCCCCCTCCCCACTGGGAGACGCGAGCTCGCCCCACGCAACATCACCAGAGCACCGCCCCTGCCACCGTAGCTGAGACGCTCCACCTCGCACAGCCACTTTGTCTTCCCAAAAAGGGCTCGGCCAACATGGAATCACTGCAGGTGTGCACCCCTGCAACGAGCATAGTCAGTAAACTGTATCCCCTCTGGTCACGACATGTCCGCGCAAGGACGCAATTCACCGTTCGGCCGCCAGCGTGCACCCGGAGACGGGCATAAGTGCCCCTTGCCGAGTCAAAATTTCACGCGACTTTGAACAGAACACATTTGATCTATGGACCCATCTCGTGTCATCGGAATTGAACCGGCCACGACAAGGAACCTCCGTAATGAGCCAGCGACACATGTAGCTCCTTGGCCCCGCCGTGAACACTTCGCTATGCACCTCAAATGCATTCCATGTGCGTGCTTTATCCAAACTTATATGTGGTGGCGCGCCCTAGTCTCTCTCTGTTCGGCTTCCATTTCCATTCCAATTCTGAACTCATCTGAACTTTCATGACGTCATCTCTTTTCTCTTCATCTTTCTCTTTTCATTCACACCAAACCTAAGATAGACATCCTGGCCAGGATCTATACTCAATTTATTCTTATGTCGTAATCGCATTCATATCAAATGTTCTCTCTTTCAGAACATTTTCCAACATCATCCAAAATGTTCACTTGCCCTGCAGAACATTTTCAACCTCCATATAAGATGTTAATTTCCTCAGAACATCACATCACACAAAAATGTCCACATGCCCTGTAGGACATTTTTCAACAACATCCCAAATGTTCATTCCTTAGAACATTTTTCAGTCACACTTCTCATACCTCATCATCTCATAGACATTTTCCTTTTTCCTGTGCACATTTCCTCCCCATTTAAAATCCTATTTTTTGTTTGCTCAATTTATTTTATTCTGATCTTATTTTATTATTACTTCTTACAATTATTTAGTTTCTAATTTAACGGGGGGCTTTCCCCCTTTTATTATTTATGGTTATAAAAATAAAAACTTAGGGAGCACATTTTCATGATCAACCAGACATCAGACCCGCTCACACACAGGCTCCTAACTGCCCCAGGACCCAAGGAGCCGCTTGGACACAGAAGTACAACATCCAAAGTGAGCAAAACCACTCACCTTATCTTTTTCGGCTGGATGTTGCAGGTCTATGTCCCAACGGGCCGTGGTTCTCGAGTGGGGCATGAATCCTGTTCGTGACACCAAATCTGTAGTATTTTTACTTTTGATGAGCAGGTCAGTCGATGCGTCTTTCCGGAGAGGATGCAAAGCCAGGCTGGGTTGATGATGAAAAAACTTTTCCAACAATCAGTTGATTGGAAATAAGATTTTATTAAGCTGATGTCAAAGAAGTTGCTCCCTAAGTTGCCGCGCGCGCACGTGTACGCCCCTTCTCGCGTCTTCCTTCTTATAGGGAGCAGGATGAATATTCAAACTTGGTAATTACATATGCATTTGTTATACTCGAATGGCTAAATCCTTTGTCTGTTTTCCCGCCGAAAAGTCCCCAAGAAAAACACTAATCCTTCGGGTGAGTGGCGTCGCCCAAGGTCTACAGTCTCCTCCTCAGCTAGGAGCATTACAGTGGTTTGATGGCGATATCTCCCATCTAACGATAGGGCCATTCCAGCAATGACTGTATTTATCCATCTTAAAATATACTTCACCGCGATATGGTATTCCGCAGACAATTTAAAGTGACAATGGAACACATTTTGTTAAGAGTTATCGAGAAAATAGGTATTTTGTTTCATATTGATTAAGAGATCATTGTTCCTGTCATCCACAAAGTGTCAGTCTAGTAGAGAGGATGGATGGAACTGTTAAGAATAGGTTGAAAAAGTGCAAAGAGAAAATGGGTAGACCTTGGACACAATGCATTGATCTTGTCAAATTGTATCCGGAGCATTAAGAAAAAACACTGGCACTCCTCCAAGTGGGAAGGTCCTTACCAGGTGTTGCTGACAACCCCGACAGCTGTGAAAATCGCAGAAAGAAAAACGTGGATTCATTTATCACATTGTAAGAAGGTCATTTCTGCTGACTAGTCCTCTGGGGAACATAAGCCAAAGTCTGGCAAGAAGGTGGGTGCAGATTTATAGTATCTGAAAATACTTGACGGTCAGTGAATAAATTGTAAGACACCAATCCCTTTAGAGGAGTTACAGCAGGAATGGCGATGCTAGAATCACTTAGAGATGCTATTGGGTGTTGGCAGCTACACTGAAGATTATTATTATATTTTTATTCATATGGTACCTGTGGGAACCCAGTAGAGGCCACCACTTAAATAATATTGTGACAAGTCACCCTTCTGAATACATAGAACTAGGTGCAACTCTTTCACATCATCTGGATCATTTGTTCCTTGGATTGTGTTTTGGTTTTATGTTTATTCTATCAGAATTACCGTGGCAACTAACAGCACGACAGAACTGAGACTTCCAATTGCAACCCTGAAAGGGTTTCTGAAAGGGTGCGGCGGCACCAAACAAATTACAGGGAAGGGATATGAGTGGTACCTCACTGGACATGTGTTAGATTTAAGTTTGAATTCTTTGATCACTAGACAACAGAGTAATTATTGGGCCCCGGGACGGAGCCGTGAAGCTAAGTATTTTCATAACAAAATATCTCTTTCAACAACGGGGTTAACACTCAACCTCAAGGTCACTATGGGGGGTGGCCCTTTCAGGCCTCCTACTGCAACTACTATCTTCAATACATCTTGTCAGGGTTTTCTTTTGTGGGCTTATTCATCAGGTTTTGACCCTTATTTTCGTATTATAATTTGTGAAAACACTACCATGTCCCCATCTGAGACTCCTCAAGTGAGTTCATATGTTAAACAAGCTAAAATAGTGACGAAACATATTCCTCAAACTGATTTTGGCTGGGAAATTACAAACAACAACAAATTACAGGTGTCATGGTTCAACATATCAACTGGATGTTATTGATGGAGACCGCTGCAAGTCGAGTCAACTTTAGTTGCATTACATGCATTGAACCGACTGCGTTATTACGTATCATACCCGCAGAAATAGATTACGTTTGTCTTATGGAAGTTATGACCAAAACAAATCTAATTCCACTTGCATTTCCTGGGATTCAATTTATCCACTTGTAAAAGCTGTTCAGGCTAAACCTATCTCTTCTACAATAGTTACGGAAAATAGATTTTCTTGTGTGAATCTCACCGGTACAGGCCCCCGTGTGGGATCCATCAACAACAACTGCTGTAGCACCTGTTGTAAATACCTGGATTTGCATTCTACACCTATCATCCCACGTAGTGATGTGTGGTGGTGGTGTTGTATCATTACTGTTACCTGTTGCTATTTTTCCATCTACTGCAGAGGACATCCAGAGGGCAGCTCTGACGCACACTTCATGAGAAAACTTCTTTAGGAGTCGGCACAGTGCTTCCTGGAGGGATGGAGATCCGACCTATATTGATTCGATTGACGTACCTCGTGGTGTACCAGATGTGTATAAACTGGTTGATCAGATTGCAGCTGGTTGGGAGTCTATTCTTATATGGATTACCCCCAATAGGTATGTTGATAGAATCAACTACCGTCACTACAATGTACAGAAAGTGGGTAACTATACTGAAGCAGGATTTCTTGCTATCAAAGAACAGCGGGCAGTCACCTCTTTCATGACGTTCCAGAACCACATTGCGGTTGACATACTCCTGGCGGAAAAAGGTGGAGTATGCGCGATGATTGGTGACCAGTGTTGCATGTTCATACCTGACAAAACGACCCCAGAGGGGTCCCTCACCAGGGCCATCGATGGCCTCCGCGTCCACAATCACAAGATGAAGGAGCACTCTGGTGTGAACGCGTCTCTATGAACAGAATTGTGGGATAAAACATTTGGTAAATATAAGGATTTGGCTTTCTCTATCTTAGCTTGTATAGCTGTGTTTTCAGCTATTCTTACATTGTGTGGATGTTGTTGTATTCCTTGTATTAGGGCGCTGCTCCGCTGGTTGATTACTACAGCTATTGCACCTACGAAGTCCAAATTAAATGAAGTGTATCCATTGTTGCTCTACTGTGCAGATGAGAGTGATGATAACACTTGCCTTGATGCTACTTGATGCTGACAGTTTTTCTCTTCCAGATCTGTTTCCAGATCTTGGAGGTTATGAGTAGATTGCTGACAATCTTGAGTGTAATTACATTTGTTTTCACAAGAATGATTCAGTGGATTAAAGCCTTTTTGGAGGGTCTATTCGATGACATGAGAATTTGTGCAGACAAACGGGGGAAATGTAAGAATAATGTATATAACGATTCATGTCTTATGATGCTTGCCATTTGTCTCACATTTGTATTATGCAGGATATAGGTTTGATGGTTAGCCTTGTAGGAATAGATGTTTAGCTTTAGCCTTGTTCTAATCTTGGCCCAACTTGCTTTGTGTGCGTTGCCTTCACACATGCCTGATAATGACACACACAGATACACTCTGACAAATCAAGTTCAGAGTGTTCCAGCTGCTTTCACTCCCCTTACCCTTAGAGTTGGAACACCTGTTTAATCGGGGACTCCTAAGAAAATAACAAGAGGAGGTGGAGGGTCTGATCAGAGCGTGGGGAGGAATTATAATTGTTCAGTCCCCTGTACTCTCCTCGCGAGTAAAAAGGCAATATTGTGTTGAGTGTCTTCTCTTCTCATTGTGTGCGATTAATGTCTCAAATGGTGTGAACCTGATAGAAACATAGTCTGAGTGACTGCTCATAAGACACCAAGTATGATTAATGTTTTTATAGATCATTTGTTTGTTCTGTTAATGGAAGCCATGTGAATCTGTTTTGATGAATGTGCCGTTTGGGAATGAATGGGGATTTTTATGTGTGACATGGACATTTTTGTTATGTTGAAAATCATTCCCATGGTTCCCAAGGTGAAGTGAATGAGTTCAATGTTTTGAACTTGAAATGGGAATCATGTAAATGTGTTTTGTTGAATGCGTCATTGGGAATTAATATGGATTTTTGGGGGGTTATTAGTGCATGTTGAATTTTTGGCAGATGGGACTTTTTATGTTGGAAATCGTTCCCAAGGTGAACTGAATGAGCTGAACCTTTTGAAATTTGAGCGGAAATGATGTGAATGTGTTTTGTTGAATGTGTCATTGGGAATGAACAGGATTTTTTTTCAAGTATTTCATTGGTGAAAAATGTAAAATATTGATGTCACAATTTTCGGAATGTTGAATAAATATGTTGACATTTTAATGGTGTGAATGTGGAAAAATAAGAGAATAATATCGAATGTTATTTTTTGGTGAAAAAATAATTAAAATACAAAAAAAAAGAAAAATTATATTAAATTTAAAATGTTCAATTTTTCCGTGTGGATTTTTTAAGTGTTGAAAAATGTTGATGAAGGTGAATTGAATGAGCTGAATATTTTGAATTTTGAGTTGGAACGATGTGAAAACTGTTGAATGTCTCAGTAGGAATGAATGGGAATTTTTGGGGTGGAAAATTTTTAATTTGAGGAAAACTGAAATTTTGCAATGACAAAAACAGTATCTCTGCAGGCAGAAATTTGGGGGATATGTTGAAGTTGGAATGGTGAGAATTAGTCACTAAATAGATAAGTAGAAGAATGCCAAAAAAGTGTTGAGGAATAAAATATAATTTTAAAACTAATGGTGTAGAACGCCTTCAGACAATAATTATAAGGAAGGAGTGCAGTGGAAATAAGAGCATATCATTTCTTCAATAGTCAACCATAAATCAGCTACACGGGTTGATGCAATATGTCTGGTTGTAATCTGGGAGCACCTGGTAAAGTGTTTAAAAAAAAAGCATACATTGGAAAGGAATAGGAAGATCCCAATCCCCCCTGAACCCCGATATTGCACCTCTGCTGGATAATCCAGCATTGACCATTATGCTGTCTTCCTGCAATAGGCCAATTAGTCATAACTATTTACATAGGGTGAGGTTGATACTGCATGTCACCATGTTGACTGTCTGACCAATTTGCAAAGATTAAATTGTGTAAAATGTCTTCAAAGATTTATTTCACACATTCTCAGAACAAGTCATATTTTACACAACACACTTTTACCTCATGCAGCCAAGGTCAAACAAGTCCATTTTATTTATGTATGACAAATTCTGCAACAAAAATAAACAAATATCAAAGGCAAAAAACAACAAAAAAAGAAAAAGATACAATTCAAAATACAGAACACAAAACAATAGTCATAGTTCAAAATTACTAAAATATGTGTGAAATGTGTGGATGGTGTAGTAGCAATAACACAATCCCAGTTATTAAGGTGTGCATACTTGCATAATCAGTTGTTTTATTTCTACTGTATGCCTCCATTCCTATTTACTAAAATGACAAATGAAAAATGGAAAGACACTTCTGATGAGACCACTTTTTTGCAAGATTATCCGCCATATTCATTCATTAGGGCAGATTAGCATCCATAGGTAGTTATTCTTTTGAATGACAATGCAATGGCCATGAAAGACCTCCCAATGGAACATTGTTCAACCCAAGACAAAATAATTCTTATCAACAACACAAACGTCTGCCGTCTGTTTGATCTTCAGCAGGTGCGAATGAAAGTTTAGTCTGACTCGCCAACCGCCGGCCGTTTAAGATTAGAGCTGGACCGGCGTATGGATTATTTTTTCTATTTTTTCCCCCCCGGAAAAAAAGGCGAATGATGGATGAAGGAAGGGAACCCACGCTGAAGACGGATACCTCTGTATGGGGTCAGGGTTCGGTACAGCAATAAGTCTCAAATGCCTAAGACTAGGTTGTTTTTTTAATTTACTTTTCACAGAGAGCAAGCTACAATTCAATTTGCTATAAAGCAAAAAACATTCCCTTTTATAAAAGCACAAAAGAGAATAAAAACTTGCGCATTAGCGTTGTTCATAATTAATAATAATAATAATGTTTGCTTTCACTTCTCCAGGCTGCTTAAAAGTAGCAGGGATAAGTTGTTGGTGCGTTTTTCTTTTTGCTACCCCCGGTAACTGTATTGGCGCGATGCCGTCTTACATGTGTTAGCATTGTAGCGTCTTCCAAGAACACGCCGTCAGACGTAGTTTAATTAACGCATTTTATTAGTCTAACCGGCTACTGTAGGCCGTAGCCGACGCCAATACAGTACAACAACCGTTAAGTTGACAAAGTGTCACGGCTCCCTTTCCTTCGTCCTCCGCTCCTCCTCTCTCGCCCGTACCCCCTCCCATCTAGCGAGCTGCGTGATGCATTCATTAGCCTCGGAAAAAAACAACTCGGCAAAACACAAATTCACAACACAACAGAGATAACCCAATTCGTTACAGCATGTCTGAAGTGTAACCTGCAGCATAGCGCAAGGAGGTTGAACAACGCCAACACAGTTGAACAACTAATGTGGCGGTCGCTTGGTCTCAGGCGTTGACATTTTTTTTTTCTCCCATCAGACATATTCGTCGTATGACTGCGTGAAGCCCATACCGAGATGGTACGGGACGAATACAAAAACCGTTACACCCCTAATATATATATATATATATATATATATATATATATATATATATATATATATATATATATATATATATATAAAGTTTAAAAAAAAAACATTAAGCCGAGAGGCAGCTGTTTAACTACCAGCTAATGATAAGAGCTGCTAGCCACTAACGCCGGAGACTTGTGCCAAATCATACAATGACAGCATAATTAACCAGCGGTTTGTTCGTGTCCTAAATTAGCGACTGAAAATGATTTTGAGACAGCCTTGTGTTGGTGTTAGTAGCAAGCGTTAAAACAGCCGATAAGTTGAAAACGGAAGTCAAGTTAGCCTTTACGCTACCACGCGGGCCAACTACAAAGTAAAGTTCACTAAAGCTATTACATTGGCATTAATGACTCAATGTATTATTTGGTAAGCTTTGGTAAGCTTTATTTTGAAATCAGTGATCTTGAGGGTATTCAACTTCCTCTACTGAATGCAAACTAATCACGCTGCCTTATTGTGAACGCACATTTTTTTTCACTAACCATTCTGCGGATCGTGCCCATCCTGAACCGATGTTTAATCCCTACCAACCAAAGATGATTCATTCCACTGCACCACTAGTGTTTTTTTTTCCGGACTATAAGCCACAACTTTTTTCCTTGGTGTGTACAGGACAGGTACCTGCGTACCAGTTATATATATATATATATACATACATACATACATACATACATACATACACCGTATTTTCCGGACTATAAGCCACAACTTTTTTCCTAGGTTTTGAGCCATGCGGTTTATAGTCCGGTGCTGCTATTCTGTGGATTATTCTTCCATCGCTCGGGGCGCTCTAACCGGAATTACAGTACAATTCAATACAATACATTTGCCATTAACTGGGTGTGACTGCAGGGGGAGGAGTTCACCAGGCGAGGGCGCTATACACTAGGTTATTGCATTAGGTGCTGTAATGCTTTGATTTGATGTTTTCCGAAAGGTCCCTTAAGTGCACATGAATGCGTATGTTCTGTTGTTTCGATGTGAAATGCTATTGTTGATTTAGTACAGTTGGCAGCAGATCGTGTGTTCGATTGGCTGACTTTATTAACATAAAACAAGACATGTGCATATGTAGAATGTAGTAGAACAATAGATTCTGTGGCTTATAGCCCGGAAAATACAGTACATGTGTGTGTGTGTGTGTGTGTGTATATATATATATATATATATATATATATATATATATATATATATATATATATATATATATATATATATATATATATATATACACACATATATATATACATATATATATACACACACACACACACACACACACACATGTATATACACATATATATATTAGGGGTGTAACGGTACGCTATATCACATTTCGGTTCGGTTTTGGGGAAACTTCGGTTTGGTATATTTTCGGGACAAAAAACTGATTTAAAAAAAAAATGTTTATTTTGAAAAGATGGCAAGTAAATGGTAAATTTTTTAGAAAAAAACAAATAAAAGCGAACCATCCTGGTGATATTCTAAGAAATTACACCAGGATAAAAAATGCACATAGCAATAAAGACCTCAAGTTGTACTTGGATTAATAAAAACGTGATCATTAAGCTACGTCTGACAGTTCCTGGAAAACGCTACAATATGATAAATCTCGCTATTTAAATTTGACATTTTGGGCTAAAAAGACTGCTTGCTTCCTCGTCTAAGAAATATTCACAGTCGGATGATAACATGCATGTTAGACGTGCTAGCTGCAACATAGCCGCCGATCTCATGTAGCAATGTCGGCACACAACTTTTGGACTGATCCACGGACCTTTCCCCATCGGCGATGGGGAACAGGAAAGCAAGAATGTTCCCAAACAGGAGACCGCAGTGTACGCGTGACCTTCGAGCTCTGGCTCTTTTCTGGCTCTCTCTTTTGTGCCGCTACCCTCCTCTACCGCGAGCAACAGTCAATAGGCTCCCCGACCCAATCAAGGCTGCGCTCCAACCCTCCGCAAATGCGCTATATAAATAAAATTGTGTTGTATTATTTTGCTCTGGACACGTCACGTGGAAGCAGTGACAGGCTCCGAGGAATGCTGCAAGTGACAGCCGAAACTGTCAGCATAGTAAGAGAGTTTCTCTTCACAAAAAATAGAAAGATCATTGTCATTGTCGAAACAAAAGAAACTTGAAACTCATGTAACGAATAAGAAGACAGGATGAACATTATTGGATCATCTTGTTCATGTCTATGAAAATACATGTGTATGTAATGCATAGATTGACAGTATTTTCTGTTTCTTGTGCAGGTTTACAATTTAAACAGGCAACTTCGCTGCACACCTAGAGTCTGTGGAGTTTGTTTGTGAATGTTTAGCTGTTTGGATAAGCTGGCTTCCTCAACTAGCAAGGCCTTAACAGTCAAATTGTCTTTCGATCATACGGTACTATTTTAATTACTTGTTTAACAAAACATTAGATTTTAACACGTTTGAATTATTCATGAATTTTAATATCTTTTAGGATGTATCTTATGTTTCTTTATATGGGTTACAATGACGTGAAATGATGTTCAAGTAATTGTCATGGCTTGTTAGTGCTGATTTGTATTTATGATGTTTTGCCTCCCTCTGCAGGCGCTTTAGTACTAACGCGCCTGCAGAGGGAGACAAAACATCATAATTACAAGTCAGCACTAACAAGCCATGACAGTAATGTGTTAATAATTTCACATATAAGTTGCCCCGGAGTATAAGTCGCACCCCCGGCCAAACTATGAAAAAACTGCGACTTATAGTCCGGAAAATACGGTACTCAGTTAACTAATTTCCATTTTCTTCCTGTGGCAGCTGACCTCTGTTCAATTTGCTGCCAAACTCTGAAGAGAGTCACTGGCCCATAGACAGACAAAGACTGACTTTTACGTAGTTTTACTTGAAAAAGTTGCTTGTCGGCTCATTGAAGAAATTCCAAATAATTTGTGCACTTTGCAAAGCCAAATTCAAATAACATATTAGTTGTACGTTGTTTCGTTCAACTGTTGTATTTTCCAGGAAAAGTATCGTATTGAAGGATCAAAGAATGCTATTAGAATATTCTACAAATCAAAATGTACTTTTAATATTTTTCCCCACATTAATTCCAAGATTTTACTCAAGAAAATATCTGTTACAGGCTTCATAGAAAATTGTAGTTGAAAAATGTGATTAATGGTGATCAATTATGGAAAATGTTGCGATTATTTAGTTAAAAAATTGTTGGTGGTCGGTGTTGGTGTTACCCTAATGGTTGAGAAACGTCTCTAGTCACGCACAGTCTTGCAGTAAATATCCCAATAACACAGCATTAGTCTGCATATTTACTTAGGTAATTAGGTAATTTCACCAGGTAATTAACTAGTTTTAACTACAAAAGGCAGCCAGTAGTCCCCTTTTGCATTGTGACATGCAAGCAAGCTTAACTTGTCAAAAACATCTGATGGAGAAGCATTTTTTATTTTTGTCAAACAACAACCACTTAGTTTAGACACTGGATGACCTTCTCCTCGATCATACAGTACACGGCGATGTCAGACAGGTCAGAGATGAAGGCGTTGCAGGCTTGTATACTGATGTTCTTGCAGCCTCTTATGTCCAGAAGAGTCAAAGAGGAAATACGCTTCAGATAGGACATGCATCCATCACTCAACTGACAACAACCTGTTTTGACACACAGACAGAAGCCACTCAATTGTTTGGTCAGTTTTCTTACTTGTTACCCAAGCCATAGTTCAGTAATATAGTGTATAAAAGGTATGTACTCATTCGACATTGTATAAGGTATTTTCATGTAACTGTGACGTGAACAAATAGGTAAAGCAGTAGACAAAAAAAGGCCCTTTTCCACCAACAAGCCCAGGAACATAGGTTCCTGGTAATGCAAAGTTCCTGTGGCTGAGGTGGTTTGCATTTTCACTGCAACTGATAGTTCTTGGTAAATCACGCAAATGAGACTGATGACGTAACAGTGAGAGGTGTTGTGTTACTTTGTTACTCATCACTGACACTCTATGGCTCTTAAACATCATTGCAGTTAGAGAATAATTCAGTGACCTTTAAAACTATTCTATTGTGTATCTAAATCTAAGATTAATATATATTGGATAACTTTAAAATATACTATCAATATTCAAATGTGTCAACATGAAAATTAGAGTGAAAGTGTTAGCTAAATGCTAATGTAAAGTTGTCTTTTTATTTACACTTTACCTCGATGAGGCAGTTGAAAACTAATTCTCATTTGCAATGTCATCCAAGCTGCAAACAGTCTTTGATTTATATATATATATTTTTATATAGCATTGCAAACACCTTACCTGGATAAGTAAAAGTTAAATAAATGAAATAAATACATGACTTCATTGACATCTTACAGGGTTTTTAATTACAACAGCGTGAAGCTAGTTTTGGAGAAAAAAAACCCAACTAACATTGCGACTTTTTATTAGCGCACATTAAAATCAAAACAAAAACAGCCAGAAGCTGAGTCTTCTAGTCCTGCACTCAAATCAACTTGGCATTGTCCGCAAATTGGAAAAGTGTCTGGCTTGACACACGTAATTTTCTGCCACAGTGAACTCCCTCCATGAGCCGTCACCTTACCATGGTGGAGGGGTTTGTGTGTCCCAATGATCGTAGGAGCTAAGTTGTCAGGGGCTTTATGCCCCTGGCAGGGTCACCCATGGCAAACAGGTCCTAGGTCAGGGACCAGACCAAGCATGGCTCAAATGACCCCTTATGAAGAATAAAATGAATGGATCACATTTTCCCTTGCCCGGACGTGGGTCACCGGGGCCCCCCTCTGGAGCCAGTCCTGGAGGTGGGGCTCGTTGGCGAGGGCCTGGTGGCTGGGCCTGCACCCATGGGGCCCGGCCGGGCCCAGCCCGAAAAAGAAACGTGGGTCCCCCTTCCCATGGGCTCACCACTAGTGGGAGGGGCCAAAGGGGTCAGGTGCCGCGTGAGCTGGGTGGCGGTTATAGAAAGGGACCTTGGTCCGATCCCTGGCAACAGAAACTAGCTCTTGGGACATGGAATCTCACCTCTCCGGCAGGGAAGGAGCCCGAGCTGGTGTGTGAGGCTGAGAAGTTCCGACTAGATATAGTTGAGATATAGCTTCGGCTCTGGTACCACTCCTCTCGAGAGGGGCTGGACACTCTTCCACCCTGGAGTTGCTCAAGATGAGAGGCGCTGCGCAGGTGTGGGCATACTTATTGCCCCCCGGCTTGGCGCCTTACCCCGGTAGACGAGATGGTAGCCTCCCTCCGCCTTAGGGTGGGGGACGGGTCCTGACTGTTGTTTGTGCCGATGCACCCAACAGCAGTGCAGAGTACCCACCCCCTTTTTGGAGTCCTTGGAGGGTGTGCTGAGATTGCTCCACCTGTGGACTCCATCGTTCTGCTGGGAGACTTCAATGCTCTCGTGGGCAATGACAGTGAGACCTGGAGGGGCGTGATTGGGAGGAATGGCCCCTCCGATCTGAACTTGAGTGGTGTTTTGTTACTGGACTTCTGTGCTCGTCACAGATTGTCCATAACGAACACCATGCTCAAACATATGAGTGTCCATGTGTGCACTTGGCACCAGGACACACTAGGTCGCAGTTCGATGATCGATTTTGTAGTTGTATCATCGGATTTGCGGCCGCATGTTTTGGACACCCGGGTGAAGAGAGGGTGTTGGCTCTGATGGTGGAGGAAGATGCCGGTCCGACCTAGCAGACCCAAACGTATTGTGAGGATTTGCTGGGAATGTCTGACAGATTCCCCTGTCAGAAGGAGTTTCAACTCCCACCTCCGGCAGAACTTTTCCCACATCCCGGGGGAGGCGTGGGACATTGAGTCCGAGTGGACCTTGTTTCGTGCCTCCATTGTTGAGGCGGCCGATCAGAGCTGTGGCCACAAGGTGGTCGGTGCCTGTCGTGGCGGCGATCCCCGAACCCGTAAGGGATCCTGTCCAGCTGAAGAAGGAGTCCTATCTGGCCTCTTTTGGCCTGCGGGACTCCGCAGGCGGCTGACAGGTGTCGGCTGGCCAAGCGGAATGCAGCTTCGGCGGTTGCTAAGTTAAAAACTCGGGTGTGGGAGGAGTTCGGTGAGACCATGGAAAATTACTTCTGGACGGCTTCGAGGAAATTCTGGTCCACCATCCGGTGTCAAAAAATGTCTAAACACTTTTGTATGTTCTCCACTATTATACAATAGTATAACTTTCAATAGTATTCTTGACAGTGTTGGTTAAATGCTCTATTTACTATTTTGCAAAAACTGCAGACCTCACACTGGCACATCCTAGTTCCTGCCAGATCGCTTCAAAAATCAAAGCCTTTCACACTTAAACGAGAAACAATAATTCCTAGACCCCCCTCCCCCCCAAAAAACGGATAACATTTTTTCAATAACTTTTTTGTTTTGTGATGCCAACAAAATACGAAATGCATCCAATTATTCAAACCCATTCAATGACAGGAGCAAAATCAGAAGGGTGAGGGGTCGCTGGGGGAAAGAGATGGATATGTCTCAACATGCCCCGGGCCTCCTACCGGTGGGACATGCCCGGAACACCTCACCAGGGAGGCGTTCAGCAGGCATCCTAATTAGATGCCCAAGCCACTTCATCTGGCTCCTCTTAACGTGGAGGAGCAGCGGCTCCTTCTCGGATGGCCGAGCTTCTCACCCTATCTCGAAGGGAGAGCCCGGACACCCTGTGTAGGAAACCCATTTTGGCCGCTTGCATCCGGAATTTTGTACTTTTGGTCACGTCCCACAGCTCGTGACCGTAGGTGAGGGTAGGAACATAGATTGACGGGTAAATTGAGAGCTTCGCCTTTCGGCTTAGCTCCTTCACCCCGGCAGGCCAATACAGGGTCCACATCACCGCAGACGCTGCACCATTGATCTCCTGTTCCATCCTACCCTCACTTGTGAATAAGACCCCAAGATACTTATACTCCTCCACTTGGGGGAGAATCTCATCCACGACATAGAAAGGGGACTCCACCCTTTTCCGACTGAGGACCATAGTCTCAAATTTGAAGGTGCTGATTTTCATCCCAACCGTTTCACACTCGGCTGCGAACCTCTCCAGTGAGAGTTGGAGATCACGGCTTTAAGACGCCATCATCTGCAAAAAGCAGGGATGCAATACTGAGGCCACCAAACCGGACCCCCTCAGTGCTTTGGCCTAGAAATTTTGTCCATAAATGTTACGAAGAGAATCAGTGACATAGGACAGCCTTGGAAGAGTCCAACCCTCACTGGAAACAAATTCAACTTACTGCCGGCAATGCAGACCACACTCTGACATCGGTGGTACAGGGACCAAGCAGCCCGTATTAGGGCTCCATACTCCCGAAACACGCCTCACAGCACTCCCCGAGGGACATGGTCGAAACGACTTCTCCAAGTCCCCAAAGCACATGTACACTGGTTGGGTGAACACCGATGCACCCTCAAGGACCCTGCCGAGGGTGTAGAGCTGGTCCGCTGTTCCATGGCTCGGACGAAAACCACATTGCTTTTCAATTGAATCACAGATTCGACCTCCAGACTCCTCCTCCTATCCGGCACCCCTGTATAGACTTGCCAGGGAGGCTGAGGAGTGTGATTCCTCTGTAATTGGAACACCCTTTCCGGTCCCCCTTTTTAAAAAGGGGGACCACCACCCCAGTTTGCCAAACCAGAGGCACTGTCCCTGATGTCCATGCATGTTGAGGAGGCGTGTCAACCATGACAGCCTCACAACATCCAGAGCCTTTAGGAACTCCGGGCGGATCTCATCCACCCCCGGGGCTTTGCCACCGAGGAGCTTTTTAACCACCTCGGTTACTCAGTCAACCCCAGAGATAGGAGAGCCCACCGTGGACTCTCCAGGCTCTGCTTTCTCAATGGTAGGCGTGTCGGTGGAATTGAGGATGTCTTCGAAGTACAGTAAGTATTCTGTAGTAAGGAATCATATTTGCAATGTTCAATCTTTCCTTATAACAGAATTTCCTTATGTGGGAAACGACTACGGTACATGTCCTGTATGAACGTGCAAGTATGTTAACAAAATACATGTGTAACAACACAAGCAATATAATGCCCAAAAAATATTTTGCCCCAAATAATTATTAAATAAAAACTAAACTATAAAGTACAGGTATATGAACAAAATACAGTACAGTATAACAAAGATGGTCCAAATACTGTTGAAAAAATACTGTAAATACTGTAACAGCAATGCAGTACAATACTTAACTACAGTAAACTGCAGTATTTTATGTCTGGAGATGCTTGTGCATACAAAAGCATTTTTCATGCCATTTCAATAGCTCTCTTGCTGGACGGTGGCTATACATCAGGACTTTTCTCGTAGATTTGAGTTTTTCCGACTCCAAGTGTCTCCTGGATGTTTTTTACTTTGTGCCCAGCTTCGCATAATCAGATGCATTTCACTCTCTCTTTCACAGTCATTACCGTTCTTCTTCGTTTAGATGCCATGAACTACAGACGAAATTTTAAATGAATTAAAAAATGTTCGCAATTTCAGTAAAATGCATGCCAAAGAAGCAATTTACATGTCGCCGTTTTGGATCCGATGATGGCGGAGCGGTCAGAGTTTTTCCATAGTATGAGTGGGAGCTGCTTGACTCGACTAACGTTACTTCGTCTTCAGCTGTGTCAGCCGCTTCTTGATTTGAACCATCAGCCATTTTCCTCATTATCTATCTCTCTTCTTGTTCAGACTGGATGCGTGGAGTCACATGACTACATGCTGTACACAGTCTTAAAGGGCAATGAACATAGCCTACCAGCAAACACAGTCAAAACATAAAAACAACTTTATTTTCTCTTTTCTTAAAAGACCGAATTTACCGACATGGTAAAATGACTTCGGTTATTGTAGTAAATTTCGGTAACAGTAAATTTTCGGTTTATCGCCCAGGCCTATCGGATACCTATCAGATTTTCTGCAATGCGACCGCTGTCTGAACCGCCATGTTGCATACATCTGACATTGATGTCAGGAGCCCAAAATGCGCTGCGCGTGGGCGGAGGGATCAGTGCTGGCAGCGGGGAGATCGAATCTGCAGTTGTTTTGAGTAACGGTAGTGACTTTATATTTGATTTTAATTTAATCCCACTTGAGACATGAAGTGGGCAATTATGGTGATAGTACTAATTCAGCTACGGCTCAGATCGGCTCATTTTTTTTACATGCGGTAATGATGTGACATCATATTTAGTGACATCTCCATGAAATGAGATTGAAAATCCTCGCCTCATCGTTTCCCCTAAATACTGTATTTCTACATCCTACCGAATCCCTCCACTGTAGAAATGCCCTGACACGCTGGACCACATTTACTTCCGTAAACACTACGTCATGAGTGATGTCGTCTCTTCCTCTGCGCATGCGAGCCGCTTTCAGGCGCATATGTTCACACACAAATGAGACAGAGGTCGCATTTATAATGTAATATGAATGCTTACACAAAAGAAACAGAATTTTACCAAAAAAGACGTCAGTTTACAGTCAGGCGTAAAGATCAAAGTGACTTCCTTACAGTCCTGATTTGCAGACGCTGGGCTGTTCAGGAGCAGAAGTCTCATTAACCAGGAAAAATAAATATTCAGGCAGTTATTTTGCAAATATTTATTTTCATTGTTCAGTGAATTAGTGCTCGTTTTTCCATTGTATTTTTAAATTCAGGTCTAGGCTACACGCTCTGAAAGCCCAAAGGATGACAGCTCACGGCATTTTTGTTTGCTAGATGGATAATTTGAGTTCAGCTTTTTAATTAATTTGAAAGAGACCTTCAACTCTTGTATTTTCTACAGTGCAATTTATCATGCTATTTTTTTACAGCGAGTGGGTGATTCCAAAGACGGCCTTAGGTTTTAGAGCTATCCAGGCGCTTTAGGCTTTAATGGGTTAAACAAGAGAGAAATGTTAATGATGAGGTTTACAGCCTTAAAGAACACAGTATAATAATTGCAAAAAAAGAAAAAGTTTCCTACTTCGCGGATTTCACCTATCGCGGGTTATTTTTGGAATCAACCCCCGTGATAAACAAGGGGACCACTGTATTTAAAGTCCAAACATACGATGCATAGCAACAGGGTTTCCATACCAGGTGTATTATAAATCAACATGTCATTCATTACATATCACTGTCAATATTCTATTTCCCGTTTTGCACAACTTGAGTAAATACTGCTGTAGCGTAATTTGAGTATAGTATATATACCAAAGACCAAAACCTTAATCTTCTGTTTTTTTTTATCTTGTTTGGATGATATATTTACTCAATTTTTAAATTCTCCCAAATGTTAACATTCTATTTTCTTTCACTTAGTCTTTCTGCCTCTCTATCTTCTATATGTCTTGTCCATCCAACCGATAGACCAACCTCTCACTCTGTCTTCTACTTTTTTTTTTTTATATGATGTTCTTACTTTTCATTGCACTGTGCATTGTTTTTATATTTGTGTAGTGCCACGCTAGTGCTTTACAAAAACATGTATTGGAATCAGAAATATTTTGCCTCTGATGCGTGGTCAAAGGTGAACCCCACTTTTTACTCAGTGCGACTGGTGGAATGCCTGTTTTGCATAATTGAGGCATTTCCTCTGTTAACCCATTAAGGCCTAAAGCGCCTGGCTCAACAGCTCCCCAAAACCTAAGGTCTAGTTTGGTCTTTGTTGATACCCCATTAACAAATAGTGTGGTTTCCGCCCCTAATGGTTGGTCTTTTAACCCATTAAGGACTAAAGCGCCTGTCTCAACAGCTCCCCAAAACATAAGGTCGCCTTTGGAATTACCCTTGAAAACCTGAAGTTTTCCCAGAAATTCAACACATACAAAACGATTAATATATCAGCCCCTGTAGCAGACAGAAACATAATTCCAAAAGAATTTGAGTGCTTAGACATGTGGCTTTCACACAGATTCGAGTTTATTCATCTTTACTGTTTCAATCGAAGAGGTAAAATTAAAATGTCAGTGCAAGAGAAGCACTGTTTAATTAAAAAAAAAAAAAAACGAGTGGTAATTACCATCCTCTTTTCTGTTACAAAGACGTCGATATTGTCATTATCTACAAACATATATCTTAACCATATCATGTTCGACTGGTTCTACTGGTACAAAGTCCACAATCGCGTAATCTATATCACAGCCGTTATTCATTTCAGAGATCCTGCGATCGACAGCGTCCGCCATAACTGCTCGAAAAAATTAGGGATATCCTCCAACTACTCACGACACTGTCACATGTCTATTCTGACGCGTTTTATTGGTTAAGAGACAGAGAATTAAATAATAAATAGAAAATTACGTATACGCCCTCCCGGATTTAAGGGTAGAAAGACGCAACAGCGCTCCCGGCTCTAGTGGTAGAAACGCAGTTATGCGCTCCCGTCCTTAATGGTTTAGGGAGCTCCTGTCCTTAATGAGTTAAGGCATTGTATCATCGGATTTGTGGCCCCTTAATGGGTTAAGAACGGGAACGCATAACCGCGTTTCTACCGCTAGAGCCAGGAGCGCTGTTGCGTCTTTCTCCCCTTAAACTGGGGAGAGCGTATGCGTCATTTTCTATTTATTATTTAATTTTCGGTCTCTTAACCAATGAAATGCATCAGAATAGACATGTGATGTCGTGAGCCGTCGGAGGATATCCGGAATTTTTTTGAGCAGTAATGGCAGCACAATTGATCATGGGTGCTCTGATATAAGTCACGACAGTGATATAGACGACGCAATTGTGGATTATGAACGAGTAGAACCAGTCGAATGTGATATATGTTTAAGATATATGTTTGGAGACAATGACAATATCAACGTCTTTGTAACAGAAAAGAGGATGGCAATCACCACTTCTTTTTAAAAAAAATAAAAGTAGTGCTTCTCTTGCACTGACACTATTTTTACCTCTTCGATTGAAACAGTAAAGATGAATAAATTTGGGTCTGTGTGAAAGCCACATGTCTAAGCTCTCAAATTCTTTTGGAATTATGTTTCTGTCTGCTACAGGGGCTGAGCTATTAATTATTTTGTAGGTGTTGAATTTCTGGGAAAACATCAGGTTTTCAAGGGTAATTCCAAAGATGACTTTAGGTTTTGGGGAGATGTTGATCCAGGCAATTTAGGCCTTAATGGGTTAATGGCAACGATCAACAGGATCCTTACTCTTCTTCAAGCAATTGGTTTAATGACATATGCTAAAACATACATATTCATTTCCAGTTTTTGGATGCATACTGGTAGCTGTGTATTTTCTCTCCACACAATTATTAATCTGACTACTAATCTACTATTTATAGTTGGTTATTCTGGTGTCTGTTTTTATTTCTTTGGATCTTTCTATAAAAATCTCAGTATGGGAAACTATTTTTTTTTTTTTTTACAAATTTTAATGTGCTGTATTAAACAATAAAATATTTATATCGCAATGAACGGTTTCTCGAATTGATACACATTAACCGAGTATTCTCCTTGATTTAGCATTATGCTTTGAAAATCTTCCGGGCAGGGCGATATCGTGAAGAAGGCGGATATGACGTCATCGAGTGACCAATACCTATCAATAGCTTGTCATTGCCATTTTCTGAGTCCGAAGACAATGAGGCTCGCCAGTGACGTCAGACACGCACTGGGCCAAATGGCCATTGGGCGGACCCAGCTCATCCAAATATCGAGTTTTCTGCATCTTTTTGAGGCCTTTTCATTACGGTTTTACCAAAGTAATCATTGGAATCGCAATTTGTACTTGTACTCCTTAAAAAAGTCTTTAGGGTAACTTTTTTTCGTGTCCCATACACTTTAAGTAGTCAATCTAAGTGCAGAGCACAGATAAGATATGAATCTTAACAGCCACTCAGGGCCCTCAACGCCACCGTGTTAAGCATGTTAAACATTAGCCCCTTTTCCACCGCAGGAACCTTTCACTTTACCCTGGTAAAGTGGTTCCGCCTTTTGTTTCCACCCGAAAAAATTCCCAGGGTAACGAAATGGCCCTGGGCCATTAGTGGGGCCATTTCGGCCCCGCAAGCGGCCAGGGCCATTATGGACCAGAAGGAACTCATCGCGGGGGCGAGCTGCGCTGATAAACGCAGATTGCTCGGTCGAACTTAGGGGGGCGGTTTTCACGACGCCATTAGCCTTTAGCTCCGGTAACTGCTAACTGTGCCATCACTGTGCTTGCTTGTCCAATATTTCAAATGTTAAAAAAGTGAATGAATATCTAGACTGACGTGCAGGCTCTTGTGAGCATTTTCGGGGGACAACTCTGAATCAGCGACAAGGAGCGACCAGTATGTACCAACTTATTACTGCCGAGCAAGGCAAGTTTAAACTCTTCGCACGGCAAAACAAGTCAGTGGAAGACTCAAGCATCGCCAGTCCTGGTAAATTTCATTTTACAATAATTTGTAGGGCACTTAAATTATTTACTGTTACTCATTTTGCTTTTGTATGTCAATGTGTAAGCGGAAAAGGAGACCAATCAATTCTTCCTGGATGTACTGCGCTGCTGTTTCTGAGGCATAAAGGTAAAATACCTGTTGTACTCACAGAAATACTTTGTGGTTTTATTTAGTTTGTCCACTGTTACAGCAATTATCAGCAGCACTTTTTAGTTACTTATAGAAATAACAGGCTGATGCCAAAGATAAGGCTCTGCCTCCTCAACATCGCTTGCACCTTTATAAACTCAAGTACAGTACTCAAGAAAAAAAGAAAATATTGCACATTAAATAAAAAACTGCACCTGAATAAATATATAAAAAAACAACAACTGTTGAACATAAAATGCAAACGTCTGCATAAATCACTGATTTATATCCACTACTACTAAACTATGACGGGTCACTGATAGTGTAGTGGTACACACGCCTGAGTTGTGTGCGGGCAGCGTGGGATCGATTCCCGCTCAGAGATGGTGTCTGTGTGTGCCCTGCAACTGGCTGGCAACCAGTTCGGGGTGTAGTCTGCCTTCGCCCGTTGACGGCTGGGATAGGCTGCAGCACCACCCCGCGACCCTGTATAGGATAAGCGGTTTGGAAGATGACATGACTAAACTATGACATTTTTCTGCACGTTTTTTGATTTGCAGCTGTTGCACATGCTGAATACGTTTCCAATGCAAGTGTGAGCTTTCAGGCTACCAAGAAGCAACCCTCAACCAGCGTTTGCCTGTATCAGTAAGTTGTTTCACTTACAGTAACTTGTAGGATAATTCCGTTATTAAATTAGCGTTTCTATCAGTCAATAGGAAAGTGCGTAGGGGATGGGACCTTGGATTCAATCGCAGAAATGGAAATCGCAAGCCAGGATTTCACTGTGGCAGAAAATGATGTGTGGCAAGCCAGACACTTTTCCAAGTTGTGAACGATGCCGAGTTGGTCCCGGTGCAAAACTAGAAAATTCAGCCCGGCTTCTGGCCGTGTGTATCTTGTCTTTTAATGTGCACAAATAAAAAGTTGCAATGTATAATTTTTTTTTTCCAAAGCTTACTTTACACGCTGCTTTAATCAAAAACTCCATAAGAGCTGTCAATGAAGCCATGTATTTATTTCAGTTATTTATGCAGGTACGGTATTTGCAATGCTGACCAGGCTACAGACAGCAGATTAAAACATGGCAAAATAAAAACAAATACATATACTCATATAAAAACAACATGATATACTCACAAGCTATATCTTACGTACATATTACTTTCAATGACAGGCTACAAATATGTTAAGCTGTTATGTGTATAAGGGAAAAGCTTTCATAAAAAATATGTACCGGTACATAAATAGGTCTGTAAATCACTGCCTCAAAGACTGTTTTCAGTCTGGACGACATTGCAAATGAGAATAGTTTTCAACTGTCTTATTGAGATAGAGTAAATAAAAAGCTAAGTTTACATGTACATTAAGCAACAATACTTTCACTCTGATTTTCATGTTGACACACTTTAATATTGATTGTATATTTTAAAGTTAACCAATATTACATTTATATTATTAATATGCTAGCTTTAAAGGTCACTTAATTATTTTCTACCTGCAATGATGTTGATGTAGGGTGTCAGTAATGAGTAGGGAAGTAACACAACACCTCCCACTGATGTGTCATCAGTCTCATTTGCATCATTTACCAAGAACTATTTGACGCTGTGTGGAGACGCAAACAACCTAGTCCACAGGAACCTTTGTTACCAGGAACTTATATTACCAGGAAACAAAAGGTTCTTGGGCTTGTGGGTGGAGAAGGGGCTATTGTCGTACATCAATGTGAGCTGATCATTTGGATGCTCTCCATTCAATTTGACTTGAACTTGACTGAGCTTCAGCTATTTTGCAAAGAGGAACAATCACAGCTTTGAGATAAGCAAAACGGTGGGATACACACCAAGCTAGTTACGCATGAAAACTGTGTGAAGCAACATGAAAAAGGTCTAAGAGTTAAATGCAGGCCCTTTGGACTACTACAAAATGTAAATAAAATACCTGATAGAATGAGTTCATTGAGGTTGTTGCGAGTGTGAGTGCCCCCTGCTGCCAACAAAGCTATTGAAGAATCTCTAATGTTCTTGCAGTGAGCCAGATCCAGCTTCTCCAAGTGCGGCATATGATGCTGAATAAGTCTCAAAGTGGACTCATTGATATCCAAACCAGACAGGTACAGTGCCACTATGTTCTTTAGTCTCCAGCAAGATGACTCCGAGCCTAAGATGGGAGGAAACAATTGCCTTGTTGTCAGTGTAAAGAACTGTGGAAAATCTGTGAGCCTGCTCGGTTCTGCTGAATCTGACCATGATGGGTGAGGAGCTCTTTAAATTGGGTATCTTTAATGCCTTCACACCAACGCAGATCCAGTAGCCGAAGAGATGGAAGAGTTGGGGAGACCAATGCTGATAGGCAAGACCAGGACAGGCCTGCAACCCTTAGCTCTTGAAGACCTAAAGTAAGAAAGAGAGTAAATCTGAAAAAGAAATGGGCAGAATAATCTGGGAATCAACGTTAATGTTAGTATCGGCTTGGCCAAAAGGTAGTTGATGACTTTCCTTGCCCTGGGTGGAGCTTGTGAATGTCATGTGACCAAAACCAGAAAAGAGATGGCCGTGATGTTCGCAAGCTAGGCATTGTGATGTCATTTTCAGTTGACAGCAAGTGGCAATGCAAGGAAAAATGGTAGCCCAGACATATTATTTCACATATAATCCTTAAAAGGAGAAATCAACCCAAACTTTTTTTTTTCTCAAGAATACATTCTATGCAGACCCAGTGGTTGAAACAAGGACCAATCATGGCTCAGCTTTAGAAAACAGGTGAGCTGTGATTGGTCATTACCTCAGCCCTGAGCAACTGTTATGCCATTTTCAGTTGACAATGAGAGCTGGCCTTTGGGTTACACAAAAAGATAAGGACATCATCAGCATACAAAGTTATCTTATGATGTCGTTCCCTGACCTGAAGACCATATATAGTAGCCTTCATTCTGGTTGCTTGGGCCAGTGCGTCTATGGATCACTAAGCACAGTTTACAATGTTCAAAAGGGAGTAGGAGGAAGCAATAACTTATCTAGTACTTCTTTATGTATTTTGACTTGTTTCAAAGTAATGCAGT
Organism: Filicampus tigris; assembly: GCF_054856515.1. Classification (NCBI taxonomy): domain Eukaryota; kingdom Metazoa; phylum Chordata; class Actinopteri; order Syngnathiformes; family Syngnathidae; genus Filicampus; species Filicampus tigris. Next base: position 78,530 of record NC_141222.1, read on the forward strand.
AATAGGTCATTCATGTAGTATGTCTCATAAAGAACAGAAAAAGGAAAAACTACTCATGTATGCAACTGCACCAACCCTTTGACATGCATATGCCTACATACATGCATTACTTAAGCACACACTCTGGTACATTTTTGTATCATTATACTCTCTTCTCTCACTCTTTTTGCTCAATCTGTTTGCGGATTGTTAAATCCGGGGACAGGGGAGATTAACGGCCCAAATTCTGTATATTGTATCATTCCTGAACTTTGGAGATAAAGGAACAGAGAAAAAAAATCAAGCCTGTGTAGGTTTCTTAATTGCTATTCCTTTTGAAGAATAAAGCAAACACGGAAGTGGGTGAGTTTGGCAATAGTTTATGATTGCAAATGTAGGCCTGGGCAAATTTAAATCATATTCCAAAAACACAACATTGATCACAATACTGTGTTTAGAATAGTGGGGGCACATATATATTATTGTAACGAACTAGGCCTGTCACAATTACTATATCGACTTATCGCTTGATGAGCGAAAACTGACAATAGTATTTTTGGACTTGACACTCATTTAGATGCGATTTTGTTTACATACGTTATCAAAATTCAGTGGTGCTGTTTCGTTCATTCTCCAGTCAGTCATCTTGCTTGCTGCTGCGTGAGTGTGAGCACTCACACATACGCATCCACACAAGGGAAGAAACAGCCTTTGAAACCAGGTTTAAACGGTTCGGTTTGACTGTTTCAGTGTGGTCCGCATTTGCCCCGTCGGTTCATAGGCATGCGAAACTCTTCCTCATGTATTACTGAGAGATAGCATTTAAACAGGAGCGCTAACGCTAGCCGGCAAAACCATGCAATTGGCTAACAACGCAACAGTACTATTTCATGGCTTATTAATACAATAAAGGAAGTCATCAACTTAATAGGTTCAGAGAGGCTGTTTGTAAATGGAATTATTTGTAAGTTGAGACACACTAAATTTCTTTTTAAAATTAATCTTTATTAATTCACTAGAGAATGCAATTTCTGGAGAAATTGCTTGTGAAGGTGAAGGAAGCTGAAAAGAAACTGGAATGTGTTGGAATAAAGTTGAATGAAGTTGAATAAAGTAAAATGATACTGAATAAAGTTGAATGATACTGAATGAAGTTGAATAAAGTTGAAGGAAGTAAAATAAAGTGGAATAAAGTTGAATGATACTGAATACAGTTGAATGATACGGAATTAAGTTGAATAAAATGGAATGAAGTTGAATAAAGTGGAATGAACTCTATGAAAAATGTTAGAATGAGCAGGAATCGATCCAGCGCTGCCCACTCACAACTCGGCATGTATACCACTACACCATCAGGGACTTAACTGGAAGGATGTGAAACTCAAATGGTTAATGTGCAAGTGGGACTGAATGGCGAATTTGTTAAGCAATCACTTCAGTAACACTGTGGAGACCTCGGTGTGAGTATCCACAGTCCTACTAATGTCCCTGTCCAAGATGGCCACCGCACTGGGGAGACCTCAGGGTGAGTATTCCCAGTCAATCACAATCAATCAATCAATCAATCAATCAATCAATCACATTTTATTTATATAGCACTTTTCATACATAAAAATGCAACTCAAAGTGCTTTAAAACATTCAAAGCAAAACATAGAATTATTTTCAATCAAAAGAAAAGATAAATTATTTAAAAGTTGTTGAAAGCCAAACTAAAAAGGTGTGTCTTGAGCTTCCTCTTAAAAATATCAACAGTCTCTGCAGACCTGACATCCTCTGGCAGGCTATTCCAAAGGTGAGGACCAAAATGGCTGAATGCAGCCTCGCCATGCATTTTGGTCCTCACCCTTGGAATAAATAAAAGGCCGGCGCCAGAGGACCTCAGGATCCGCGAGGGCTGGTATGATAAAAGCAAATCAGATAAATAAGATGGCCCAAGACCATTAACACATTTATAAACTAATAAAAGTACTTTAAAATCGATCCTGAAACACACAGGGAGCCAATGCAGCAATTTCAAAACTGGCGTAATGTGCTCCCGCCCTCTGGTTCTCGTCAGCACCCGAGCGGCTGAATTCTGCAGTAGTTGCAGTGGTGAAATGCTCTTTTTCGGGAGGCCAGAGAGCAGGGCATTACAGTAATCTAAACGACAGGAAATAAAGGCATGCATCAGCACTTCCGTGTTAGCCTGAGAGAGAAACGGGCGGACTCTGGCGATATTCTTAAGGTGATAAAAACCAATCTTGGTTACATTTTTAATATGAGGAATAAAACTGAGCTCAGAGTCAAAAATGACGCCAAGGTTCTTCACACAGTGTGAGGGATTAAAAATGTGTAGTTTTGGTAAAAGCTTCTCTCTCTGACCTTCGGGACCGATAACTAAAACCTCAGTCTTGTCCTCATTGAGCTGTAGGAAATTATCTGCCATCCATGACTTGATATCTAAAATGCAATTTAAAAGGGTATCAATGGGTCCTGTGTCATCAGGAGACACGGCAATATACAGCTGCGTGTCATCAGCATAGCTGTGAAAGCTGATGCCGTGTCCCCTGATGACATCCCCGAGGGGAAGCATATAAAGATTAAAAAGTAAGGGGCCTAAAATCGAACCTTGAGGAACCCCACATTTGATTTCATGAGTTTTAGAGGAACAAGTATCCATACTTACAAAGAAATATCGGTCTGTGAGATAGGAATAAAACCAGTCAAAAACAGTACCAGAGATGCCCACTAGATTTTTAAGTCTATTTAATAAAATTTGGTGATCTACTGTATCAAAAGCAGCGCTTAGATCCAGTAGCACCAAGACTGTGAGTTTTCTCACGTCTGCAGTGCACCTAATATCATTTAAGATCCTTAAAAGAGCAGTCTCCGTACTGTGGTTCATCCTAAAACCAGATTGATATTTCTCAAAAATATTATTTGTATTTAAAAAATGATTCAACTGGATGAAAACCAGTTTTTCTAAAATCTTACTTAAAAACGGTAAGTTGGATACGGGTCTGTAGTTATTAAAAACGCTCGGGTCAGAACCGCTCTTCTTCAGAAGGGGCTTCACCACCGCCGTTTTAAAGGCAGCGGGGAAGACGCCTGTCTGAAGAGAGCAATTGACTATATTTAAAATTTGTTCTTCAAAAAATCCATAAAATGTCTTAAAAAGAAATGTGGGAATTGGATCCAAAAGGCAGGTTGTTGGGTTTACCTGGGAGAAAACTCGAACAAGTGTCCTTGCATCAACCAGGGCAAAACTTTCCAGTGTTTCCTCATGTAAATATGATTGTCCGGGTTTATTAAAACTTGTGTTTTGACGGGCTAAAAGACTGGATCTTATGTCATCGATTTTACTTCTGAAGTGGTCTGCAAAGTCCTCACAGAGAGCATCTGTTGGTCTCTGTGGGGACTTATTAAAATCAGAACTAGTTAAAAGTTCAAAGGTGGAGAAGAGAACCCTGGGGTTGTTTTTATTGACTGTAATGAGGTTTGAGAAATAGGAAGATCTTGCCAGTTTTACTGTTTTATTGTAAGATTTCAGTTGTTCGCATAAAATTTCATAGTGTACTGTAAGTTTACTTTTTCTCCACCTCCTCTCTGCACTCCTGCATTTTCTCTTTGATATTTTGATAGCATTGTTTCTCCACGGGGGTACAGTCTTTGTTTTTGTTGTTTTAATTAAAAGTGGAGCTACTGAATCTAATGATGATTTAAGATGTAGGTTAAAATTGTCAACAATAAGATCACAGGGTGCAGGTAAAATGTCAGCAGGAGTGTTTTTTAAGATCTCGATAAAATTTGCTGCCACCTCAGAAGATAGGTAGCGTTTCTTCACTGTTCTGACCGGGACTGCTAGATGGTTAAAACTGGCGATGTTAAAATAGACACAGTAGTGGTCTGACACTGCCAAGTCAACAACAGAGGACACACCAGCAGACAAGCCATAGGTTATAACCAAATCCAGGGTGTGTCCTCTGTTGTGAGTTGGCTGCAAGACGTGCTGTTTAAAATCCAAGCAGTTTAAAAGGTTTGAAAAATCTCTGGATAGTGGGTCCGAGATGTTGTCCATGTGTATATTAAAATCGCCAGTTATTAATATCCTGTTATAACTGGAATATAAAATGGATAAGAATTCTGAAAATTCTGTAATAAAAGAAGTGGAATGATGGGGAGGTCTATAGACGGTAATGCAGAGAATAGGGGGACTGCTAAAAACAAAGGCATGGTGTTCAAACGATAAATAGCTGCTAAAAATGATCTCCTTTGATAAAAGAGTATTAATAAAAATTGATGCAGTCCCGCCTCCTCTTTTGCCATCCCTTGTAGAAAATAAAAAGTTAAAATTCGGTGGGCAAGCCTCGTTGAGAGCAACTGGAGCATCTGTACCAAGCCATGTCTCAGACAAAAGTATACCATGTAAATCATTGTCTAAAATCAGGTCGTTTATGATAAAAGTTTTGTTTAAAAGGGAGCGCACGTTCAGCACGGCCAGATTAATTATTGTGCTGGACGTGCGCTCATGGTGGTACGAATGAGCAGTATTAACATATACTAGATTACCACTGTTAAAACCACGTTGTTTGTGTGTGCAAGGGAAGCGTCTGCCGGTGATGGTTTCAATGGGAAAATTGTCCGATAGTGGTAATGATAATGAGGGCCTGCAGGGGGAGCTAGTGAGGGTGGTGGTACTGTGAGCAGCTGGTATTGGCCTGTAAGTGATGGTAGTGACATTGTCATTGCAGCGTTTATGAGTAGAAGAAGAAATATGATTGGTAAACAAGAGTCAGCTGGGAGTGGAATTGGTTACGACATGGTGGATGTTAGCGGCTAAAATCTTGCTACCAAGAGAGTTCGGATGAACACCATCCGGCTGGTAAAAAGACGGGCGATTCCAGAATAGGTTAAAGTTGTCAATAAATGCAAAGTCAAGGTGGCCACAAGTGCGTAGGAGCCACGTGTTCAAGCTTAAAAGGCGGCTGAAGCGCTCGGCTCCGCGAGACAATGCCGGCAAAATGCCACTCACCCAGACCGAGAGATCGCAGGTTCTTAACAAGGCAAAGAGGGCGTGAAAGTCTCTCTTCGTCTGCTCAGACTGTCGGCGTATTGTCTCGTTTGTCCCAACGTGAACGATGAGCCGGGTAATGGATGATGGCAGAGAGTCAAGAACACCCGGCAGGATGTTAACTATGTCCATGACTTTCGCTCCGGGAAAACAGCGGGTGACGCAGCCGGGATAGTGAGTACGTCTAATGGTGCTGTCGCCAATTATAACGGTGGTCGGTGGGTGACGTGAGGAGGGAACGCCAAGGGACTCACCACCGGCGGAAGATTCACGACCCCACTGTCCAGGATGGCTCCGCCGAGGCCGAGTGAAGACGGTGGATGACACCGATGAGTGTCGCCGATGATGCTGGTGATGACGACCACCCTTGTACCGGGACACCGCGTCCCGGAGCAGCCCGACGCGTGAGTGGACGGCCGTGTCACCGGCGGACCCGCCCAACATGGGGTTCCCGGCCGAGGTCGTCGCCGTGGGTGGCGGGGAATCCGAGGGAGCCCCTGGGAGCACAGCCCCAGCGTCGGACGCAGCAGTCGGTGTCTCCGACTGCTGTAGTGCAGTGATGGGAACAGGAGACTCACTCGCCAGGGCGGCGAACCGATTCCCCAGGACCAGTTGGGGGCGGTGGGGTTGCTCCCCGGCCCTCCGGCCGCGGGACACCACCTTGACCCAGGTGTCACTCTGCAACGGTGTCGAGCAGGATGGCCCCGGGCAGGCAATTGGATCCCACTTCGCCGTGTCCGAGAGGCCAGCCGCCTCAGCCGTCATTGTCGCCGACAGGATTTCACGAGCGCGCCTTCTCATGACCACCGCGGAGAGTTCGGGGAAACGGGTCGCGAAGCAAGAGATGACCGATTCCTTCTCATGGAGCTCCTCTGAGAGACGACGAATATCCCTTCTTAGGTCAGAGATTGTCTTATTTGCCTTCTCCAGTAGGCCATTGTGTTCGTCGCTGTCGTCTGAAGGCATTTTAATACACTAGCTCCAAGCTAGCCCCAAGCTAGCCCGTTTCCGTCTCACGCTAGCTGTATGCTAGTCCGCGAGATCAAGCGACCCAGAGATTAACAAAAATTTAAATAGATAAAAAATAAGATAAAAATAGTCTCCAAAAATTAAAAAGAGTAAAAACGCAACGCGCAGGTGAGGTAGATTCGAAGGCGAAAGTGCAGAAGTGCAATCGATACCATCCACGTCCAAACTCTGACGTGGCAGGAGAAACGCAAACGGAAGTGACCAGTCGAGCTAATGTCCCTGATGGCCGCCGCACTGGGGAGACCTCGGGCTGAGTATCCCCAGTCTAGCTAATGTCCCTGTCCAAGATGGTTGCCGCACTCGGGAGACCTCGGGGTGAGTTTCCACAGTCTAGCTATTGTCCCTTCCCAAGATGGCCACCGCACTGGGGGGACCTCGGGGTAAGTATCCCCAGTCAAGCTAATGTCCCTGCCCAAGATGGCCGCCGCACTGGGGAGACCTCTGGGTGAGTATCCCCAGTCAAGCTAATGTGCCTGCTCAAGGTGGCCGCCGACTGGGGATACGTCGGAGTGAGAATCCCCATTCAAGCTAATGTCCCTGTCACAGATGGCCGCCGCACTGGGGAGACCTCGGGCTGAGTATCTCCAGTCGAGCTAATGTCCCTGTCCAAGATGGCCGCTGCACTGGGGAGACCTCGGGGTGAGTATCCCTAGTCTAGCTAATGTCCCTGCCCAAGATGGCCGTCGCACTGGGGAGACCTCTGGGTGAGTATCCCCAGTCAAGCTAATGTGCCTGCCCAAGATGGCTGCCGTACTGGGGATACCTCGGAGTGCGAATCCCCATTCTAGCTAATGTCCCTGTCCAAGATAACCGCCGCACTGGGGAGACCTCGGGCTGAGTATCTCCAGTCTAGCTAATGTCCCTGTCTAAGATGGCCGCCGCACTGGGGAGACCTCTGGCTGAGTATCTCCAGTCTAGCTACTGTCCCTGTGCAAAATGGCTGCCGCACTGGGGAGACCAACGGGCAATAACACTGGTCCACTGGAAATGAATGGTGAAATTGTGTGGCTTTTTTAAGTGTGAATGAGTTTAATGTGTGGGAAGTAGGAATTTTGGGGGTGTTGAAAAGCGGAATGTGAGTTGAATGAGTTGAATGACTCGAATTTGTGGAAATTGGGAAGGTGTAAATTTGAACGTTCCAATGGAACTGAATAGTGAATAGTTGAATTTTTGTGGCTTTTTTAAGGGTGAATGAGTTGAATGTGTGTGAAGTAGGAATTTTGAGGGTGGTGACAAACTGAATGTGAGTTGAATGAGTTGAATTTTTGGGAATTGGGAAGATGTAAATATAAAAAGTTGAACGTTCCAATGGAAATGAATGGTGAATAGTGTAATTTTTTGTGGGTTTTTAAGTGTGAATGAGATGAATGTGTGGAAAGTATGATATTTGGGGGTGTTGAAAAGCTGAATGTGAGCTGAATGAGTTGAATGACTTGAATTTGTGGAAATTGGAATGCTGTAAATGTGAAAAGTTAAATGTGCAAATGGAAATGAATGGTGACTAGTTGAATTTTTTTGTGAGTTTTGTGGGTCTTTAAGTGTGACTGAGTTGAATGTGTGGAAAGTATGATATTTGGGTGTGTTGAAAAGCTGAATGTGAGCTGAATGAGTGTAATGACTTGAATTTGTGGAAATTGGGAAGGTGTAAATTTGAAAAGTTGAACGTTCCAATGGAACTGAATAGTGAATAGTTGAATTTTTGTGGGCTTTTTTAAGCGTGAATGAGTTGAATGTGTGGGAAGTACAAATTTTGGGGGTGTTGAAAAGCTGAATGTGAGTTGAATGACTTGAATTAGTGGAAATTCTGCAGGTGTAAATGTGAAAGGTTGAACGTTCCAATGGAAATGAATGGTGTGAATTGTTGAATTTTTGTAGGTTTTTTAAGGGTGAATGAGTTGAATGTGTGGGAAGTAGGAATTTGGGGGCTGTTGAAAAGCTGAATATAGTTCAATGACTTGAATTTGTGGAAATTGGGAAGATGTAAATGTGAAAAGTTGAATGTTCCAATGGAAATTAATGGTTAGTAGTGGAATTTTTGTGTTTTTTTTTCAGGGTGAATGAGTTGAATGTATTGCAAGTGGGAATTTGGGGGTGTTGAAAAGTTGAATGGGAATGGGAATAAATGGTGAATAGTTGAATTTGTTTGGTTTTTTTTAAGGGTGAATGAGTTGAATGTGTGGGAAATAGGAATTTTGGGTGTGTTGAAAAGCTTGACCAATATGAGTTGAATGAGATGAATGTTGTGAATTTCAAATTGGAATGGTGGAAATGGGAAATGTTGAATGTGCCATTGGAAAAGAATGGGATTTTTGAGGTGAAAAACGGGGAATTTTGGGGAAACCGTAAATTTTCTCGGCGAAAAAAAAGGAACCCATGCTGGTGTGAAATACAGTTGCGTAAATGAACGTGTTCTTTTGTATGCACAATAATCACGGGACATCAGTGATGATCAATGGGACAGTTACTTGCAATTAGCAAATAAACTGTATGATACGCAGACAAACATTTTCATACAGCAAAGAATGAAGCCAACACAACAACTCAAAATAGACTCATTTTTTCCTATGTCTGAGAAAAGTCTAAACTAAAATACACTCTAGTTAAGTACAGCACTGTACTACTGTACTGCATTGGTGTTACAGTATTTTTTTCAACAGTATTTGGACCATGTTTGTTAAACTGTACTGTATTTTGTTCATATACCTGTACTTCATAGTGCAGTTTTTGTTTAATAAAATGATTATTATTATTATTATATTGCTTGTGTTGTTAACTTGTTACGCATGTATTTTGTTAACATACTTGCACGTTTATACAGGACGTGTAGCGTAGTTTCCCACATAAGGAAATTCCGTTATAAGGAAAGATTGGACTATGCAAATATGATTCCTTTCTAGAGAATACTTACTGTATATCACTGCCGTTACTTACTTTAATCAGAGCTCCCGGCGATCGACGGCGTCCGCCATTAGCCTACCTACAGCTCGAAAAAATTCCACGACATCCTCCGCGGTCTCGCAAAACCGTCACGTGTATATTCTGATGCATATAGTTGGCTAAGAGACGGAGAATTGGATTAAAAAAGGACAGTGACGTATCCGCTCTCCCGGTTTGAAAGGTAGAAAGACGCAACAGCGCTCCCGGCTTTAGTGGTAGAAACGCGGTTATGCGCTCCCGGGCTTAATAGGTTAATTCAAAGGGAGAAACACCAAAATGCCAAAAAGCCTAGCAGACACACAGAGTACAAGCGAAGAGTTAAGAATGACCCAGTGAAATCCGAAGAATATTTAATACAGGAAAGAGAAAAAATAAGAGATGGAAGAAAGAAGGAAGTCTATCAATGCATTATCCAGCACAGAGCAAAGGAAAGTCAAAAGAGCATGAAGGAAAAGACAATACCACCGATGTCTCTAAAAAAACAGAGAGATGGAGATGTTTTGCTGGGCTTCCTCGCCACATAGCACCTCGAGTGAAGGTGGTGAGATACCAGCGCCTAGGTCTAATCGAGCCCCCCGAAAAAATGACAGAGGCATGTCCAAATCTGCCACGCTGTGCTTGCAGCACTGTGCGAGAAACAATCTTTGAATAGGTTTTGTTAATTTTTTCAGTAATCTTCGAACGTATCACACGATTATTTTCTTTTTCTATTGTTTTTTTTTTCTTTGTTTTAAGGTAGAGTCTACTGTGAGAGATGTACCCTTCCTGTACAGGTCACAACATTCCATGTTTTTGTACTTTGTAAATGTTAATTGCAAAAAAACGTGAGGAGCGGGATTTGGACACAATAGCAGACGTGACACGGAAGTTGAAAAGTAACAGTGTTTATTAACAAAAATAAAAAAATAACTACCAAGAGCAGGGGTCTCACTTATCAATGCTGCGTACGCACAAAACGGGGCCTGAAAGATGCGTATGCAACTTCCTCCGCAAAGTAAGACCTATCAAAAAAAAATACATATATACAAAAAAACCATATATACACACATATATATATATATATATATATATATATATATATATACATACATACATACATACACATACATACATATATATATATATACATATATATATATATACATACATATACATATATATATATATATATACATATATATATATATATATATATATATACATACACACATATATACATACACACACACATATATATATATATATACATACATACATATATACATACACATATATATATATTGAAGGGTTTTATTATTAGTTTGTGAAGACATATACATGTATGGCTAGTGAAGGGTTTTATTATTAGTTTGTGAAGATATATAAATGTATGCTAACCATTTATTAATGATTCAAAGTTGTATCAAATGATTAGAAGTAGAGCTGTTTCAAGGTTGCAGTATCAGGGGAGCGGATGTATCAGAGGAACACAATGTGTGGGCGGTTTGATGGTACCAGGTGCCGTACCAGGTGCCGCCAGTGAAAAACAGGGAGACAAAGGCGGGGGCCACAGTTTCTCTGAAGGCCCCGGCCTCTTGGAATGCAGATAACTTGGTGTCTTCAGGAGCTACAACCCGGCGAGTCATGTGCACAAGAAAAGGCGTCATCTGAGACGGCGGGGGAAAGAGAACCAATCAGCATCTGAAGAAATATATTGCAGATACCATGTAACTAATGAAATGATAGTGGCTAGTGTTTTTGGTGTGTTTAATTTGCATATTGTTTTCTATAACTGTTCGGGGCAACTCGGGTGTGGTGTCGCTCTCTGATGACCACAGCAGCGCACAGATCTGTATTGAGAGGGAACCAAGCCCCCGATACTGTATTAGCTTTTGCTGTTAGGAATAAAATCTCTGTGATTCGGCTGATTTGATCTTTCTGGTCTTCTCTCTTCCGGAACGAGCATGCATAATTGTTAGGTAAGGTGAAGCTAAGGTTAATGTCGGTTCAAATAATAAATATATGGTAAATAATTTGGAGTCAGATAATTAGGGTAAGTATCGTGATTTAGACCTTAAACCAAACAATTTTCTGGTGACCCTGACGTGATCCTAAGGGAGAATTTCGGCGGGCTTCAGGACACCAATCGGAGTCTGGGACTCTGTCTCCAAGGTCTGGGACCTTTTGTTGAATTGTGTGACGTGCTGACAGCTGGCCATTGGTGTGACACTTCCTTTCTCGCGAGATCAACTAAAAGGTATGCAGAATACCTGTTGTCTATTCAAAATTCTGCATATTGGCTGATTTATAAATCTGAGGGAAGTGTTGTGTCAATTATTGGTTTGTCATATTATACGGTAGTGAAGTCTGGGACTTACGTATAATATTTGTGACAGGATTATACGGTAGTGAAGTCTGGGACTTACGTATAACCTTTGTGATAAAAGTGTATGATAGTGAAGTCTGGGACTTGCATACACTGTGTTGAATAGGTCAGGGACCTAATGCTTCGTCGTGGTGGACAACTACAGTGACGACTGTAGTTAAATAACTGGAATGTAGTGAGATCTCCGGGAGAAGTGAGGCCTCCTAAAAATACATTTGTGAAGACGTAATCCTTCTGTGAGAGAGTCGATTGCTAACATTGATCCAAAATGAGTGTCAAAACAGATAACACATGACTCAGTAATAGGAAGTCGAGAAAGAGGTGACAAGGTACCAGAAAGTGTATTGTTGAAAAGTCAAGATAATGATTGTGAGAGTAAGTATGAGGATGTTGGTGGAACATTGAGACAGCAAGAGAACATAATGTTGAAATTGGTGACTGGCCAGGGGTGTCAGAGGAACTCAGCAGCCAGAAGAAAGGACAAGCTGAGACAAGAAGACGAAGATAGTGAGAATGAGGAAGATACACAGATAGCGCAGCAGAGACAGATATTGAAGGACGTCAATAGAAGTGAGAAGAGAAGAGAAACAGGGAAATATGATGACAGGGTGGCTGTGTGTGGCTATGATTTAAGAGGGAAAAAGCATCAGATGGTACAAAAAGAAAAGGGTGAGGTAACTACGGCAAGGGGTGTTCATTATGAGCCTGTGGTGTTACGTGATTTAACGGCAATGATGGAAAAAATGCCCCCACTCCACAAAGGAGGAAAGGCATGGTTGTCTAAATTTTTGGCACTCATGAGTGGACAAAGCTGCGCTCTGGGTGATATTCGTCAAATGTTGGCTGGTGCTTGTTCATTGGTCCAGATTGGGGCACTGGAGGAGGCGGCTGGTACCTCCCATTTGGGTGGGGACACACCGCTTCCCCATGTGGCAGCTCAGCTTTTCCAACAAATCAAGCTGACTTTTCCTCAGCCAAATGACTTGGCACCTGCAATGTTTCCATATGACCGCAAGATGTCTCCCGCACAGCATTATTTGACATGTGTGGAGAATTGGATTGAGTCTACAGGGAAACACCCTGGTTTGGCGGCGGAAGCAGAAACACTCTTCCGCACAGCTATTATAGATGGATTACCTTCAGAGGTCAAAAAGACACTGATGAGTGATCCAGATATTTTGGTGTGTCCAGAACAAAGGTTTAAGCGCCATTTGATGCGTCATTTTCTGAGGAACAAGCTAAAACTGAAAGTGAAGAAAATAATCTAGCCAAGCAGCTGCTCAAAATGCAGCTAGCTAAAATGCATGGTGAGGCCAAAGCTGAAAAGAGTAAGAAAAAGGAAGTGCAGATGTTTCAAACTCCAGTGGCGGCTGGTAGGGGGCGTGGTCAGTTCCGTGGTGGATACAGGGGAAGGGGAGGGAATACCCTGCCACAGCAACGAGGATTCTACCCGCTGGGTACATGCTTTTTGTGTGGGGATCCAAACCACTGGGCCAGGGAGTGCCCTAACAACCCCAATGGCGGGTCCCATTTTGCCTCCACATTTGCCCCCATGACCCATCCCACCCAGCGGTCCTGTCCAACCTGGAGGGAACCGTCCATGGCAGGTGCCCCAGCAACCAGGGGCCCAACCACAGGTAGGTCAATACTGTCAAAGTATTGATCAGTGGGATGGACAATACCAATAGGGAGGCCTGGGAAGCTCGGGAAGCAGTGGCCAGGCAGAGCCCATGCTTCAACTAACAGTGGCAAATCAACCCGTCGAGATGCTAGTGGACACATGCGCAACATACTCTTCCATTAATTTGCCACTGCCTAAAGCAGCATTGTCCCCTCGCAGTACAACGCTGGTCGGCTTCTCGGGACAACCACAGACTCTGCCTTTCACAAAACCTCTTGAGACACGAATCAACAAAACTGGACAGCATTTATGGCATGAATACATTCACGCCACAGGAACCCCCATTAATTTAATGAGGAGAGACATGTTGATGGCAGTCAAAGCACAAATTATGTATGGACCAAAAGGACTTACGGTCACGTGTCCGGACGGCCAGACCATTCAGTGTCAACAGGCGCTGCGAACTCATGGCCAATGGCCAATGGCTAATGGCCCCGCTTCCAGCGGAAAACAACACTGCAACCATATATTAGCAGTGACTCCATTTGGCAGTGGTGTCTTTTCTACTTTCCTCATGTGGAAACCGTGGATTTGTTCCATAGCCCCATATCACCCGCCAGTGGATCCCCTGCATTGTACATTGTACTATGACAGGGAGCATGATGATGTCTATAGAGATTCATTTGAAGAAATTAAGGGAAACATTTGGACGTTGGCCTCTTCATGTATTTTGATTGGTAAGGAAGGCGTAGCAGCAGCTGTTGATTTGGCCCCTGAGCAAATGGCATGGTTTAAAATGACGTCGGAGGGCGCTCCTCATGTTTCATTGGCAGTGGCACCTGAACATGAACCCCGCCAGTTGAGCCCCATGGTGAAACGATTGCTTCAAAGTACAGATTGGCGTGTGACTCACATCCCACATTTGTTTTGGTCACCATCAAACAAAACATACAAAATTATGCAACCGATGAAAGATGAAGGGAATTTGGAAATGTTGTTGTTGTCAAGGACACATGGCAGAGAGTTTACAGATCACGAACAAGCTGATGACATGCTAAAATGTTTACCAGAAGAACTGTGGTCCAAAGGCCCTTTTGATGTTGGAGAGTGTCATACTGTTGCCCCCATTCAGTTGCAAATTGATGAAAATCAAATTGTCCGAAGGCCCCAGTATAGATGGCCTAGAGAGGCAGACGAAGGCATGGAAGAAACTTTGTGTGGCTTGTGGGATGCAGGCGTTTTGGAAGAATCAATTTCACAGTGGAACACCCCATTGAGACCCGTTCAAAAGGCTGACAAAAAGACATATCGAATGGCTCATGATTTGAGGCCAGTCAACGATGTCACATTGACCCCAGGGTGACTACCAGATCCTCACAGGATTCTGACAAGTTTAAGTCCCATGTACAAGTGGTTCACAGTGATTGATTTGGCCAATGCGTATTTTTGTGTGCCGTTGGATCCCAACATTCGTCATGTGTTTGCATTTTCTTACAAAGGGTGTAAGTTGCAATACAACAGATTGCCACAGGGGTTCAAGAACTCCCCTGGCATTTTCAACCAAGTTTTGAAAGAGCTTCTGGGACCATGCGAGATTCCAGAAGGCTCCATTTTGTTGCAATATGTGGGCGATTTATTGATTGCAGCAGCCAGCCAGGAAGGATGTTTGGAAGCTACTAAGAGGCTGTTGACCAAACTGCATGAGTTGGGTTTCAAGGTGTCAAAGAAAAAGTTGCAATGTTGCAGACAAAGGGTTACATTTTTGGGAAGAGTGGTGTCCGCCCATTGGCCTCACCAGATCACAGGAATTCCATTCTTCATCACAAACGCCCAACCACAGTCCAGGAAATGTTGTCATTTCTGGGCTTATGTGGATACAGCAGAAATTATTTCCCATGTTTTGTGGACAAAACAAGTGTCCTTTGTGACCTTGTCAAAGTAAAAGGGCCACGAAACCTCAAAAGCACACTTAGAGTGGACTGTAGAAGCTACACAGCTTTTTGTGACTTTGATTCAAGAACTCGCCTCAGCGGCTGCTTTGGCGACCCCAAATTATGTCAAGCCATTCCACCTAGATGTGTCAATCACATGCCAAACAGCGAATGGTATTCTCTACCAAAAAGCACAAGGAGGGAGAGCAGTCTTAATGTACTGTAGCGTCCCACTGGATACTTTTGAGCAAAGACACCCAGAATGCGTTCGTTACGCAGCAGGCTTAGGTAAAATTTTACAGAAGACCGCACATTTGGTCATGGGACATCCACTGTATGTCCTCACGGAACACTCTGTGTCAGCCTTTGTGGCTTCAGGATCATTTGTCTTGACACCATTGCGTCAAACCAGACTGATAAAAATTTTAACAGCACCAAACATCAATTTTGTTCACAATGGTATCAATATGGCAGACCAATTTTTGGTTGGCCCACATGAATGTGCATTAAAAATACAGAACCAGATCAAAGTGAGACCCGATCTTTATGCCGAACCACTTGGCCTAGGGCGAGCTGTATTCACAGACGGTTGCTGCTGGCGCGATAATGGTGGTTCTCTCCACGCGGCAGCAGCTGCAGTCGAATGGCGAGATGGTTCTTCCTGCCACTCGTGACGCAGAAAATAACAGAACGTCCATCTGCCCAAGAGGCAGAAGTACTGGCACTCACTCTGGCGCTCAAACAATGTCAAGGTGAGGCAATCGCCATCTATTCAGATTCAGCATATCAAGTTTCAGCCGCCCTTATTGACCTCAAGATGGCTCCAAAATGGTTTCATGACTGCCAAAGGCACACCAATTGCCCACCGTGACCTCATGCTCAGATTACATGAGGCCTTGGCGCAACCATTCCAAGTAGCAATTGTTAAAGTCCCCGGACATTCAAAAGCAGACACCACGGTAGCCAAAGGTAATCAAGCGGCTGATGCGCTGGCCAAACAGGTTGCGGGCTACACTGTTGAGGTAGGAATGATGGTCAGTAATGAGGCCATCATTGTTGATGGTGAACATCTAGATGCAGCTTTGCCACTCCCACCCACTCATGATGAACTTTGTCATTTGCAAGAAATGGCGTCTCCTGAACAAAAATTCATGTGGATAGCAGCGAAGGCCGTAAAAAGACCTGATGGGCTGTGGGTTGGCCCGAGAAGCCAGCCCACTCTCCCAGAAGGTGAGCTTATGCAATCCATCTTGGCTGAGGCTCACTCAATTGCACATACTGGGCCTCACCCGATGATGGTGAAAAAAAATTGGTGGCACCCCAAAATGACAGATGTAGTTTGGAAATACGTTTCAGAGTGCCAGACATGTCAGACATTTAATGCAAGACCAACTTTAAAACCAAAACCAGGTATTTTTCAACCAGCTCCGTGGTGCTGAAATTGTGATTGATTTTACTGACATGAGTGAAAGAGTGAATGGCAAGCGTTACCTTTTGGTGATGGTTGATTCCTTGTACGGGTGGCCTGAGGCCTACCCGTGCGCAAAGGAGGACTCGACCTCTGTCATTAAAGCACTGGTTAACCATTACATCCCAACCCATGGTTTCCCGGCCTTGGTCCGGTCTGATAATGGCACACACTTTAACAACAAAGCCTTGGCCAAGGTAGAAGCCATGTTGGGGCTCCAGCATCGGTTTGGTTGTGTGTACCATCCTCAGACCCAAGGTAAAGTTGAGCGAATGAACTGTACGTTGAAGGAAAAATTGGCTAAAATAAAGTCACAAACCAAAATGACGTGGCTTCAAGCACTGCCACTGGCGCTATTAGCTGTCCGACAGACGGTCAATAAAATGACTGGCTTTGTGCCTTTTGAGCTCCTCACGGGCCGTTTAATGCCAGGACCGGCATCAACTTTGGTGCCTCCAGAAGATGTGCCGATGCCAGATTTAACACATGCTGCGTACCTTATACCTTAATGCTCTTGTGTCCAGTGTTTCTGCTCAGGTTGTGGAGAAAGCAAAATCATCAGCTGCTGAAGATACCTTGGAATCAGACCTCACCCCATACGTGTATGTGCGAGTCATCTCCAGAAAGTGGACTGAACCAAGGTGGAAAGGCCCATTCCGTGTCCTAGCGAGGACAACCCACGCAGCGCAGCTTGGTGACAAACGGCAAAAGTGGTATCATTATTCTTAATTGCGTCCTGCTCCTGACTTTAACCCTCAAAAATGAGGGTCCAGTGGTTTGGCCGGGTCGACGACGTGGCCATGAGAGGGAGGGTTAGACCCCCACATTTACAATTTTTTTGCTTTTTGCAAAATCCAGTATATGTAGGAGTAGAGCTGTTTCAAGGTTGCAGTATGAGGGGAGCGGATGTATCAGAGGAACACAATGTGTGGGCGGTTTGATGGTACCAGGTGCCGCCAGTGAAAAACAGGGAGACAAAGGCGGGGGCCACAGTTTCTCTGAAGGCCCCGGCCTCTTGGAATGCAGATAACTTGGTGTTTTCAGGAGCTACAACCCAGCGAGTCATGTGCACAAGAAAAGGCGTCATCTGAGACGGCGGGGAAAAGAGAACCAATCAGCATCTGAAGAAATATATTGCAGATACCATATAACTAATGAAATGATAGTGGCTAGTGTTTTTAATTTGCATATTGTTTTCTATAACTGTTCAGGGCAACTCGGGTGTGGTGTCGCTCTCTGATGGCCACAGGAGCGCACAGATCTGTATTGAGAGGGAACAGAGCCCCCGATACTGTATTAGCTTTTGCTGTTAGGAATAAAATCTCGGTGATTCGGCTGATTGGCTTTCTGGTCTTCTCTGTTACAGAATGAGCATGCATAATTGTTACGTAAGGTGAAGCTAAGGTTAATGTCGGTTCAAATAAAAAATATATGGTAAATAATTTGGAGTCAGATAATTAGGGTAAGTATCGTGATTTATACCTTAAACCTAACAATATATACATACATATATACATACACATGTATATATATATATATGTATATATATATATATGTATATATATATATATATGTATATATATATATATATGTATATATATATATGTATATGTATATATATATGTTACGTATATATATATATGTATATATATATATATATGTTACGTATATATATATATGTATATATATATATGTTACGTATATATATATATATATATATATATATATATGTTACGTATATATATATATATATATATATATATATATGTTACGTATATATATATATATATATATATATATATATGTTACGTATATATATATATATATATATATATATATATATATATATATGTTACGTATATATATATATATATATATATATATATATATATATATATATATATATATATATATAGATATATATATATATATATATGGGGCGGCACGGTGTGTGACTGGTTAGCACGTCCGCCTCACAGTTCAGAGGTCGTGGGTTCGATCCCGGCTCCGGCCTCCCTGTGTGGAGTTTGTATGTTCTCCCCGTGCCTGCGTGGGTTTCCTCCGGGTACTCCGGTTTCCTCCCACATTCCAAAAGCATGCATGGCAGGTTAATTGATCACTCGAATTTGCCCCTAGGTGTGATTGTGAGTGCGGATGTTTGTCTCTGTGTGCCCTGCGATTGGCTGGCAACCAATTCAGGGTGTCCCCCGCCTACTGCCCAAAGACAGCTGGGATAGGCTCCAGCACGCCCGCAACCCTTGTGAGGATAAGCGGTATGGATAATGAATGAATGAATGAATGAATATATATATATATATATATATATATATACACACACCCCACCCCCACACGCACCCCACCCCCACACACACACACACCCACAGAGCTGGGCACTTGACCCTTTTTTGCCCGTCCGGCCGCGACCCTCCACCCTTGACCTGGGTACCCTTCCGGCCGCGACCCCCCAGCCATATTCATAAACGTTGTCGGCCCCCGACCCGTTTCAACCCCCCCCCCCAAAAAAAAAACCAACAACAACAAAAAAAACGTGCATGATGCCCCCGCGGGAGGGATGCTAACGGAAGAGGTTCATTTCAAGACAATTAGCTGGCTAACTTACTATTCAAACTCGCTGTGGACATGCTTCAAACGCGCCGCTACTCATGTAATTACCCAACTGCGTGTGCTAACTTCCGTTGCGAGCCCTGGGGTTGGTTTTGTGTGTGTGTGTGTGTGTGTGTGTGTGTGTGTGTGGGTGTATATATATATATATATATATATATATATATATATATGAATCAGACTTGTCGTCTGTTGGACCCAAATAATTATACAATACGTGCGCACACACAGACACACGTACACGCACGCGCACAAACAATACTCTTGTTTATCGTGATAGTTTCTGGGAAATGTATAATTTGGAAAAATGTGTTGTTGTGGCAGCAGGCCTAAAAATACATTTTCTTACTTGACTTCCGCTTCAAGAATAATGGATGTATAAACATAAAGTGTCTTTAGTATCTTTACCTGGAAGTCTGGTGAGAAGACAATTGAGCTGTCTTTTGGCCAAGGGTGTCCATGAGAGGTCCAAAGAAATGGGCTGATGTTTTATGATACCGGCCAAAGCTTGGTTACTAAGAGGGTTGAATCGACTTACATCCAGATGGCACCATAGATGCTTATCAAGGCTCCTGCAACATATAAGAAAAATACATTTTATCCATCCATCCATCATCTACCGCGCATCTACAGCAGCAGCTTCAGCAGGGTAGCCCAGACTTTCCTCTCCGTAGCCGTGTATTCCAGCTCAACAGGAGCGATCCCAAGGCGTTCCCAGGCAAGCCGGGAAACAAAGTCTCTCCAGCGTGTCCTGAGTCGTCCCCGGGGCCTCCTGCCAGTTGGACATGCCCGGAACACCTCACTAGGGAGGTGTCCAGGAGGCATCCTAATCAGATGACCGAGCCACCTCATCTGGCTCCTCTCAACATGTAGGAGCAGCGGCTCAACGCTGAGTCTCTCATGGATGTCAGAGCTTTTAACTCTATCTCTAAGGGAGAGCCCGGACACTCTGCAGAGGACACTCTTTTTGGCCACTTGTATCCGGGATCTTGTTCTTTCGGTCACGACCCACAGCTCGTGACCATAGGTGAGGATAGGAATGCAGATCGACTGGTAAATTGAGAACTTTGCCTTTCACCTCAGCTCCTTCTTCACCACGACAGACCAATACAGAGTCCGCATCACAACAGACGCTGCACCGATCCGGCTGTCGATCTCATGCTCCATTCTACCCTCACTTGTTAACAAGACCTCAAGGTACTTAATTAAACTCCTCCACTTGGGGCAGGATCTCATCCCCGATCTGGAGAGGGCACTCCACCCTTTTACAAATGAGGACCATGGTCTCAGATTTAGAGGTGCTGATTTTCATTCCTACCACTTCACACTCAGCTGCGAACCTCTCCAGTGAGAGTTGGAGATCACGGCTTGAAGAAGCCAACAGGACCACATCATCTGCAAAAAGCATAGATGCAATACTGAGGCCATCAAGCCTCACCCCCTCAAGTCTCGGCTGCGCCTAGAAATTCTATCCATAAAAGTTAGGGATATAACAGATAAGTTATAACCACATAAGTTAAGTTACTGTCCCCGATGTTGTAGAGGCGAGTAAACCAGGACAGCCATACAACATCCAGAGCCTTTAGAAACGCCGGGCGGATATCATCCACCCCTGGGGCTTTGCGACTGAGGAGCTTTTTAACCACCCCGGTTCCTTCAACCCCAGTAATAGGAAATTCCACCTCTGAATTTCCAGGCTCTGCTTCCTCCGTGGAAGACGTGTCGGTGGAATTGAGGAGGTCTTCAAAGTATTCTCCCCACCAAATTACAACATCCTGAGTTAAGGTCATCAGCACCCGATCACCACGATACACAGTGTAATGGTGCACTGCTTCCCCCTCCTTAGACGCCAGATGGTGGACCACAATTTTTTCGAAGCCGTCAAATGCCATTTTAGAAATTGGCATTTTGGTTTTTCAACACAGATAAAACTTCAAAATAACACAATCATTGAGGACATACCACTTATACCAGGCCTTGCAGACAGTCATGCACTTGAGCAACTCAGCTCTGTTCAGGTATCTGAAAACAGACACCCACATTTCCTTTTCTCCTCCATTCTCATCCACATCCTGAAAAGAAGATAGCGACAGTAGGGATGGAGGTGACATTGCAGGAGAAACAGAA
This sequence comes from Filicampus tigris, assembly GCF_054856515.1. Lineage (NCBI taxonomy): Eukaryota > Metazoa > Chordata > Actinopteri > Syngnathiformes > Syngnathidae > Filicampus > Filicampus tigris. The sequence goes on from NC_141222.1 coordinate 99,661, forward strand.
GTAGTGGAGGTTTCCCCTTCCTCTGAGGACACAGACTGATCCACAGTGCTCCGTATGACACAGTCGCCACGATGACTTGGCCTGCAAGATAACATTTCACCAGTCTTATCACATACACTTGTATTAGCATACTCATGCCTTCATCAAACAAAGCGCACACTATAAATGAATGCATCCCAACAGTCTTGTTAGTAAACTGTGTCTTCTATGGCTTACTATACTACTATAATGGTGCAGTATACGAACGAATTGACAATTTTTTCACAATACGAGCAGTGACATGACCTTTTTTTTTTGTCTTGAGTATCCCCACTTGGAGTGCCTAGAGCAGGGGTGGGCAAACTTTTGGACTTGCGGGCCACATTGGGATGTAAAATTTGACAGGAAGGCTGGGCCAGGAACATTTGCATCGAAAGCGTTGGCAAGCACACGCAAATAATCGAACAAGCCGATTGACTACCAGTGTGCACTGAGGGCTGCGCCTTTCAAACGTGCAAAATAGCTCTCATGCAGGTAGTACGTTTGTGTCAATGACTATGCAAGATGCGAAGTTTACACAACTGACACCCCAGACACCTCATATAAGTCCTCCTCTCTCCTTCAGTGACTCCATGCTCAAAGCTCCTCAATTATATCAAAATTTTACGTCCTTTTTTTCTGTCATTTGTGATAATAAATGTTAATTCATTTAACTATAACATCTACTAAAACAATTCAATTCAACTATTATTTTCCACGATATAAAATGTGACTAATAACAAAACAACATCAACTACAGCTGCAAGCAGCCCTCGCAGCCCTGGCAACGTTGGGGTACCGGCACATTGGCATGCACAGACATCAGAATAGGATTTTTTGAAAATGAAGCACATCAGATTAAAGAGAAATTTGATTAAAAATTACCTCACAATAGGCCAAACATGAGGCAAAATGTGAAAAAAAAATTAAAATTGTCTGCCTTCCTTTTCAGTTTCATGTGGAGCTTCAGGGACTTTTTGTAGGTCTTGGGCTGTTTCATGTGCCTCCAAATTTTGCTAGATCTTGGTGACGTGGGGTGCTTCGCTAAAATGTTGTCGAGGGTTGTTGAACCCTTTTTTAAAAACCGCACAATAATTTAATAAAACATTGATCCTCTTGCCCGGCCTGATGCTTTTGCAAAGTTTCATGAGTTTTCCTGCAGGTTTTGACCTTGTGAACGAGTGTTCTTTTGTTTGCAACGAAGGTGTTGCGAATGAAGGTTAAAACACTCTTTCGGGGAAATATGACATGTATCTGGTTAACCACTGGCAGAAAAACATATATTTCCTTTAGCCAGTAGGTGGCGGTACCAGTACAGTAACCTCTTCTGAGCAATTTTGAGGGCGACCTGGTAAACCTGCGAGCAGAAACACATCAAAGAATAAAACATGTACTTCCTTTAGCCAGTAGATGGCACTACCAATATGATGAAAAATACGTTCGTATCTGTCTCCAGGCTTTGACTCTTATCAAATGTGAGTCATTTTTCAGAAGAAATGATCAAGTGGTGCAAATTCCAGCAGCTATTGTAATCAAAGAAAATTCATACTATAAAGTGAATTCAAAATGGCGGACTTTGTGTTTGTTTTATAGTAGGCCTTGAATTGTTATAAATACCACAACATTTTCGTAGATCTAGGTGAAACGCACAACCAATTTTTTTTTTTTTATTCTAGGGGCCGCTAGCAAGGCATTTTTTGCAAATTGCTCACTAAAATATTGATGATTTCGCAAGGCTAGATGTGTGTGCAACGTTTGGTGAGATTTCGTGTATGTTCAGACCCTCAGATTTGTTTTATTGCCATGGCAACAGCTTTTCACGAAAAATGACTAATTTTGTATTCTAAGATCGGGGAGGGCCGACGCATTCTTCGGAGCAAATATGAGGTGGACCTGGTTAACCTGCTAGGATAAAAAAAATCAAAGAAAAAAACATTTATTTATTTCAGCCACTCAGTGGCACTACCACTACGATGAAAAATAAGTTCGTAGATGTCTTCAGCACTTGGCTATCATCAAATATGAAAAAATTCGAGAAGTTTCGATGATGTGAGTCAAGTTAAAATAGCATTTATTGTCACGTTGCAAAATCAGAATTTGTGGCACCGTCAAGGCCATGCCCTTGGTTGAAAAGTCACAATATTCTGCATTGAGCAAGATCATTGTCTTGAGGCTTTTCTGACAAATTTTCAGTCGGATTCGTTCATCGGGCTCCGTGCAGTAAATAGAAATGTAAAAAATGACAATTCTTTTCACCACTAGGTGGCGCTATATGCATAATGGAATATTATCATATAGATGTCTTCAGGTTTACGTACAGGTAAAGGTTGGGATTTTTTGGAGCATATGCAGGGGAGTTATTAAGGTTTTTCTCCTATATGGCGAAGGAATCAATTTACGCCAAATTTGATGCCCCACCCCCGTCATAGTTTAGCAAAAACTCAAAAAAAAAATACCAGTTGTTGTCCCAGGTCTTAAGATGATATATCCAAAGTTTGAAGTCAATTGGAATAATCCTCTGGGACATGGGTGCAAAAGTATGCACCCTGAAAAAAGTGCAAAATTGGTGCAAAATTGGACATTCAAAAATGCATTGCTCACTTCCTGTACACTTTAGACTATGGCTGCAATTGACTTTTTTGTACGTCTCAGGGTGCTACACGAGCCTGCCAATTTTCGTAGACCAAAGTCAAACAGGCTGGAATTCTATTTTGCTTTTCCGACTTTAGGTGGCGCTACAGACCCATTTCGTTTGCGTCGTTTACGGCGACTTTAAAATAAAAATTTTTTCGCCAGGCCCGATGAGACTGTAAAGTTTGGTGAGTGTTCGTTCATATTTAGGGGGTAAAAAAATGCGATTGAACATGCAGAAAAATAATAATAATAACTTGAGCAGCAAGCAGCTATAAAGGGCACTCGCAGCCCTGGCAACGCTGGGGAACCGGCACGTCTGGAAGCTCGCACATCGGAATTGAATAATCGAAATTATTACGTGGATCAAATTACAGCAGCTTTTGTAGTCAAGGTGAGTCCAAACTTTTAAGTAAATTGAAAATGGAGGACTTCCTCTTAGGTTTAGCATATGGCATCAAGAGGCTTTTTTTGTAGGTCTCTTTCTGCTGCTAAACTAACATATTTTGGTAGATGTAGGTGAAGCGTGCAACTGGGGCCAGTTTTTATAAATTTTCTAGGGGGCAGTAGCGAGCCATCTTTTAAAGATTGCACATTTTAATAATTAATTATTGATTAATTTACCAGGCCTTCTACATATGCAAGGTTTCATGAGTTTTCGTGCATGTTTACATTATCAAAATCAGCATTGTGTTATTGGCAAACTGCGTGTTACCTTGGCAACAGCTTTTAGCAAAAAATCTAAAACTTTGTGTTTTAACATCATGAAGGCTTAAATACTCTTCCGAGCAAATATGACGGAGATCTGGCTAACCTGCCGGGAGAGAAACATGAAAGAATAAAACATGTATTTCATTTAGCCAGTAGGTGGCGCTCCCAATACGATGAAAAGTTAGTACGTAGATGTCTTCAGGTGTAGACTCTCATCAAATGTGTGAAATTTTGACTAGATATTTATTAAGTTAATTCAAAATGGAGGACTTCCTGTTAGGTTTAGCACATGGCTCCAACAGACTTTTTTGTAGATATTGACCTGCTAGATATACCACCAGATTTTTGTAGATATAAGTAAAACGTACAACTTAAATTAAACTTAAATTAAACTTAAATTGCATTTTAGATATCAAGTCATGGATGGCAGATAATTTCCTACAGCTCAATGAGGACAAGACTGAGGTTTTAGTTATCGGTCCCGAAGGTCAGAGAGAGAAGCTTTTACCAAAACTACACATTTTTAATCCCTCACACTGTGTGAAGAACCTTGGCGTCATTTTTGACTCTGAGCTCAGTTTTATTCCTCATATTAAAAATGTAACCAAGATTGGTTTTTATCACCTTAAGAATATCGCCAGAGTCCGCCCGTTTCTCTCTCAGGCTAACACGGAAGTGCTGATGCATGCCTTTATTTCCTGTCGTTTAGATTACTGTAATGCCCTGCTCTCTGGCCTCCCGAAAAAGAGCATTTCACCACTGCAACTACTGCAGAATTCAGCCGCTCGGGTGCTGACGAGAACCAGAGGGCGGGAGCACATTACGCCAGTTTTGAAATTGCTGCATTGGCTCCCTGTGTGTTTCAGGATCGATTTTAAAGTACTTTTATTAGTTTATAAATGTGTGAATGGTCTTGGGCCATCTTATTTATCTGATTTGCTTTTATCATACCAGCCCTCGCGGATCCTGAGGTCCTCTGGCGCCGGCCTTTTATTTATTCCAAGGGTGAGGACCAAAATGCATGGCGAGGCTGCATTCAGCCATTTTGGTCCTCACCTTTGGAATAGCCTGCCAGAGGATGTCAGGTCTGCAGAGACTGTTGATATTTTTAAGAGGAAGCTCAAGACACACCTTTTTAGTTTGGCTTTCAACAACTTTTAAATAATTTATCTTTTCTTTTGATTGAAAATAATTCTATGTTTTGCTTTGAATGTTTTAAAGCACTTTGAGTTGCATTTTTATGTATGAAAAGTGCTATATAAATAAAATGTGATTGATTGATTGATTGATTGAACTGGGGCTGATTTCAAAAAGAAAATCTAGGGTGCACTAGCGAGCCATTTTTTAAACAATTGCGATGAAAAAAAAAACAAAAAAAGATGATTTCACCAGGCCTGATGTGTGTGCAAAGTTTTATGAGATTTCATGCATGTTTACACCGTCAAAATCAGATCAGCGTAGTTGTATTTACGATCCGCCCGTTGCCATGACAACAGCTTTTAATGAAAAATCACAAATATCGTACTTTAACATCAGGAAGGTCTACAGAGTCTTCCGAGCAATTCTGAGGTCGACTGGTTAACTTAACTAAAAAAGATCAAATAATAAAACATGTACTTCCTTTAGCCAGTAGGTGGCGCTACCACTACAATAAAAATAAATAGGGGGATGTCTTCAGGATTCAACTTTTATCAAATGTCAGTAGTTTTTTTAGAAGAATTTTTCCTGTGGGTCAAGTTCCAGCAGCTTTTGTAATCAGAGCAAATTCTTAATTCAATCGTTAATTCTTCCTGTTTGGTTTAGCATATGGCTCCAAGAGACTTTTTTTGGAGGCCTTAAACTGTTACATATACCACCAAATTTTCGTCGATCTAGGTGAAAAGTACAACCGGGGCTGAAATGTAAAAAATTCTAGGGGGCGCTAGCGAGCCATTACATACAAATCACAGACAAAAAAAAAAGAATATTGATGATTTCGCCAGGTCTGATGTCTGTGCAAAGTTTCGTGAGATTTCGAGCATGATCAGACCCTCAAATTGAGCGTTGTTTTTTTGACGAACTGCGTGTTGCCATGGCAACAGCTTTTCGCAAAAAATGACAAATATCGTATTTTAACATCAGGAAGGTCTACAGAGCAATTCTGAGGTCGACCTGGTCAACCTGCGAGGAGAAAAAGATCAAAGAAAAAAACGTATTTCCTTCAGCCATTAGGTGGCGCTACCACTATGATGAAAAATAAGTTCGTAGATGTCTTCAGCCCTTGGCTATCACCAAATATGAAAACTTTTGAGAAATTTGGATGATTTGAGTTAAGTTAAACTTGTATTTATTGTCACATTGAATAATCAGATTTTGCGGCACAGTCAAGGCCGCACCCTTTGCAGAAAAGTCACAATAGAGATCAAAAGAACAAGATCAATGTCTTGAGGCTTTTCTGAAAAATTTTCAGTCGGATTCGTTCAACGGGCTCCGTGCAGTAAATAGAAATGTAAAAAAATGAAAATTTTTGTCGCCATTAGGTGGTGGTATATGTATAATGGAATATTATTATAAAATGTAGATGTCTTTAGGTCGCGACTTTTTACGTACAGGTGAAGTTTGGGATTTTTTGGAGCATGTGCAGGGGCGGTATTAAGGTTTTTCTCCTGTATGGCGAAGGAAAAAATGTACGCCAAATTTGATGCCCCGCCCCCGTCATATAGTTTATCCAAAACTAAAAAAAATGTTCCCAGTTGTTGCCCCAGGTCTTAAGATGATATATCCGAAGTTTGAAGTCAATTGGAATAATCCTCTGGCACATGGGTGCAAAGGTATGCACTCTGTAAACGTGCAAAAATGAGAGTGCAAAGTTTGGTGAGTTTTCGTTCATGTTTAGGGGGTCTAAAATGCGATCAAACGCGTGGAAAATAGACAAATAATAATAATTTCTACAGAAACAATAGGGACCTCGCAGCGGTCGCTGCTCGAGCCCTAATAATAATTTCTACAAAAACAAAAGGGACCTTGAAGCGGTCGCTGCTCGGGCCCTAATAATTTCTACAATAACAATAGGGACCTCACAGCGGTCGCTGCTCGGGCCCTAATATTTTCTACAAAAACAATAGGGACCTCGCAGCGGTCGCTGCTTGGGCCCTAATATTTTCTACAAAAACAATAGGGACCTCGCAGCGGTCGCTGCTTGGGCCTTAATAATAATAGGGACCTCGCAGCAGTCGCTGCTCGCGCCCTAATAATATTAATAATAATCCCTACAAAAACAATCGGGACCTCGCAGCAGTCACTGCTCAGGCCCTAATATTTTCTACAAAAACAATAGGGACCTCGCAGCGGTCGCTGCTTGGGTCCTAATAATAATAATTTCTACAAAAACAATAGGGACCTCGCAGCGGTCTCTGCTCGGGCCCTAACTAGAGCTGCAAGCAGCTATTAAGGGCCCTCGCAGCCCTGGCAACGTTGAGGTACTGGAACATTGGGATGCTCACACATCGGAATTGAATAATCCAATTTATAATGTTGATCAAGTTACTGCAGCTTTTTTTTTACTACAGGTGACTGCAAACTCTAAAGTAAATTCAAAATGGCGGACTCACTGTTAGGTTTAGCATATGGCACCAAGTGGCTTTTTAGTAGGTCTCTTTCTGTTATATATACTACCAAATATTCATACATGTAGGTGGAACGTACAACTGGGGCTGATTTTATAAAAATGTCTAGTGGGCGATAGCGAGACATTTTTCAAACAATTAACGTAAAACAAACAACAACAAAAAGATGATTTCACCAGGCCTGATGAGTGTGCAAATTTTGTGAGATTTCGTGCATATTTAGACGAAAAAACAAAAATATCGTATTTTAACACTAGGATTTCGAGGATTTTTTAACCCACCAAGGGCTTCAATGCGTGGTCTTTTGACTAGGAAGGGGGGGGGAGTTCAGGGGATTAGCCGAGCTATCAAAATCAAAACTTTTTTGATTTTGGCAAATGGTTGCAATGACAGAAAGTGAAAAATTTCAAGGGCTCTGAAAACTTGGTTTTCACTGTATGCATGTATGTATGTATGTATGTATACAGTGTTTCCCACAGATTTTAAGTCTACTTGGGTGGGTGGACGCCGGCGGGGATGGGGCATTTTTTTGTTTTTGTTATTTTATGCTTCATAAAATTCTATTGTATTTTCAGAGTAATAATTGTTACCACATTACTCAGTGAAACCACATTTTTTGCACTTATTTTGCATAAAAAAAAAAAAAAAAAATTAATTAATAAAATAAGGCTGTCATTGGATTGTAAGAGAAAAGAACTGGATGGGGACAGCGAAAAACAAACATACTGATACTTAAAACATATAACACCATGTTGTTTGAGATGTTAATCCACAATCCCGAAGCACAAAGTGCTTTGCAAGCATGACGTGCACAGAGTCTGGGGACATAATTTGAATGACCATGTAGCAGAACGGCTACCACAACCTCTTCATCAAACGTGACACAAATAATCATGAAAAGTATGGTGTGATCGATTTATCCTAAGTATGGTTTAAGTAGGTTTATTGAGACCATTCAAACATGGTATATAGTTGAGATTTTGCACTTTTGACAGAAGTTTGAATGGAAACTGTGAGGCTTCCTCGGAAAGACGACAAACCGCACACCGTACGCGGCAGCTTTGGATTTTGGAGAGTTGCGCGGCAAAGCGGCTGTGTTGGTTTGGAGCGCCCGCGAGAGCAATTGGCCAACTCGTCACATTTTTGCTACGCGCCGCAGAGGTATGAACCAGGCTTGAGTGACGGCGAATTAACGTTACATTCATATATATATATATATATATATATATATATATATATATATATATATATATATATATATATATATATATATATATATATATGATATATTCAATATATCATGGTTACATATTGCTTAGATTAGATAGACTTTCCTTGCTTGCCCTTAAAATGCTACACTGTGTTTGTCATATATATTTCTTTTTCTCTAAAAAAATAAAGCTCTTTTGAAAAATAATACTAAATAATAATGCAAAAAAAAAGTATTTAAATAAATATACTAGTTAAAAACAGCCCTTTGAGTAATCCACGGTAAAGTTCGCAAATAGTAAAAAGTTTACGAAATTGAAGAACGGGAAATACGTGTGATTGGTCCAAAAATAAATCCTTTTTTTTTTTTTTTTTTGGTAAGAATCGGAATCCAGAATTGTTAGGGACCGGAATCGTCCAAATTCAAATGATGCCCAACTACATAGTCAGTAGGCATCTGGTATTCTCTGGAAAGCAAGTTTCTCCCTGTTCTGAATAACATTCCATGCAGCCAGCCATGCTTTTCATTGTTTTACTTTTTTCTCTGTAGGGTAAGCAAACCCATTGACATCGACGGATGATCACATGACGTTTTTTTTTTTTTTTAAGACAACACAGAGGCAAGATACAGCCTCGCAGAGTTTCCATTCAAACTTCTGTCAAAAGTGCAAAATCTCAACTATATACCATGTTTGAATGGTCTCAATAAACCAACTTAAACCATACTTAGGATAAATCGATCACACCATACTTTTCATGATTATTTTGTTACTTTCGATGAAGATGTTGTGGTAGCCGTTCTGCAACATGGTCATTCAATTTCGGTCCCCAGACTCTGTGCACTTCATGCTTGCAAAGCACTTTGTGCTTTGGCATTCTGGATTAACATCTCAAACAACATGGTGTTATGTTTTAAGGCTCAGTATGTTTGTTTTTCGCTGTCCCCATCCAGTTTTTTCTCTTATGATCCAATGGCAGCCTTATTTTTTTTTTTTTATTTGACTACAAAATAAATGCAAAAAATGTGGTGTCAATGAGTAATGTGGTAACAATTTTTACTCTGAAAATTCACTAGATTGCACGCACGATATGAAGCCTAAAATAACAAAAAATAACAAAAAAAACAAAACAAAAAAAAAAAAACCACCCAAGTAGATTTTTAAAATCTGCGGGAAACACTGGAAAAGGTTAAGTCACAATACACCAACCTTCCTGGTCCTTGTGGAATTTGGCCATCCCGTGTGTTGTCATTGCTCTTGAACCTTAAAGCTTTGGAAAAAGTGGTCTTTCTGTTGATGCTTGGTTGACCACATGCATTTATTGGAGGTGACCTAAAACCCATGGCAGCTTCCATTTTTGGAACTATAGAACCTATGAAGAAAAACAAACCAAAAGCATTTGTTTACTAAGACATGAAAAGTAAATGGTTTAATTTTGGTAATAGAAAAAAGAGTTTTTCTCGTCCAAACACATTGTTTTGTCTCACATGGGGAGATTTTGTTTGTGTTTGACAATGTATCTTCACAAGTTGAAGCAACCAGTTGGCCGCGGTGAACACTTGCCGCTGAGTAAGGTAGAAGAGGTGACAAACTTCTTCAGAAGCGCACCAGTGACATCCAGCACAGTGGTTAAGTCAGGCTTGTCATTGGCCTTGCAAAAAATGAGATGGGATACGGACTTGGTGTGCTGAATGAGACAGAGCAACCCATAAAATAAGTACATTTCACCATGGCAAGAAATGTGCTGTAAAACTGAGATGCTGAATCACCAGGTCACACAGTGGTGCCAGGCCGCACAAAAAGATAAGATAAGATAAGATAAGAATGCCTTCATTGATCCCACAGTGGGGAAATTTTCATTGTTACAGCAGCAAAGATATAGGCCACACAGGGACGGCGGCAAAATGTAGCCATTAATGTATAACATTGACGGCAAACATTCGGGATCAAACCTATGTAAATATAAGCAGTAACATGTGTATATACACATGTATATACACACCAACATACATCTACATAAAAAGTATGAGGAACACTCATTTTGGCCTGTACATAGTACAGAGGAAAAAAAATACTCTAAGTAAGTGACAGTGTAGTGAAATGTAAGGAACAGCATTGGATAAAAATAAAACTAGACCAACAGTAGTGGGGAATGTTGAGTATTGCACGGTATTACAGCAGTGGTGAATATTGGGTATTGCACGATATGAGCTCAGGTGCAGGACTGCACAATTGCACTAATGTCCGCCAGTTTGTAGAGACTACACAATGTTCTTGTTAAAGAGTCTGACAGCAGCAGGCAAGAAGGAACGGCGGAATCTCTCCTTTGCACAGCGAGGGTGTAACAGTCTGTCACTGAAGGCGCTGTGGAGTGCTGTTAGGGTGCCCTGGAGGGGGTGGTCCGGGTTGCCCAGCATTGATGACAGCTTGGCCAACATCCTCCTGTCCCCCACCGAGTCCACAGAGTCCAGGGAGCAGCCCAGGACAGAGCCGGTTTGTCCAGCCGCTTCTTGTCCTGGGCCGAGACGCCGCCTGCCCAGGTGACCACTCCCTGGAAGATGACTGATGCAACCACCGAGTCATAAAAGTTCCTGAGGAGTGTCCCCTGAACCCCAAAAGACCTCAGTCTCCTGAGTAGGAAGAGTCTGCTCTGACTCTTCCTATAGAGGGCGTCTGTGTTGTCGCACCAGTCCAGTTTATTGTTCAGATGAACACCCAGGTACTTGTAAGTTGAGACTCTCTCAACATCTGTTCCCCGGATATTCACTGGTGCAGGTGAAGAGTGCTGGCGCCTACCGAAATCCACCACCATTTCTTTGGATTTCCCCGCATTGATCAGGAGGCGGTTCTGCTGGCACCAGTCTACAAAACCCTGAGTAAGTTCTCTGTACTCCCGATCATCTCCGCCTGTGATGAGGCCGACAATCGCAGAGTCGTCAGAGAACTTCTGCAGGTGACAGGTAGGGGTGTTGTAGTTGAAGTCCGAGGTGTAGAGGGTGAACAGGAAGGGAGCCAAGACAGTTCCCTGTGGGGCCCCCGTGCTGCAGAGGAGCACGTCAGACACACAGTCCTGTGTCCTCACATACTGTGGCCGGTTTGTGAGGTAAACCTGGATCCATGTGGTGAGGTGGTGGGCCACCCCCGCCCGCTCCAGCTTGTCTCCCAGTAGGGTGGGCTGGATGGTGTTGAAAGCACTGGAGAAATCAAAGAACATGATCCTCACAGTGCTCCCCGCCTTCTCCAGGTGGGAGAGTGAAGTGTGGAGGAGGTAGATAATGGCATCATCCACACTGATGCCAGGCTGATATGCGAACTGGAGTGGGTCCACCAGGGGGCGCAGGTGGACAAGGACCAGTCTCTCCAGGGTCTTCATCAGGTGAGACGTCAGCGCCACTGGTCTGAAGCTGTTGAGCTCCTTCGGGTGGGGGGTCTTTGGCACCGGGACCAGGCAGGAGTTTTGACCAGGCAGGATTGATCTAAACATATTTTTGTATTTTTGCATATTTACAGGGGGCATACTTTTGCAGCTTTATCCCACCGGATTCATCCGACTTCAAACTTCGGATATACCATCTTAAGGCCTGGCACAATAACTGGGAAAAAAATTGTGACTTTTCGATAAACTATATGACGGAGGCGGGGCATACAAAGTTGTATACAATATTTTCTATTTTCACAAAGGAGAAAATGCTTAATATCTCCCTTGCACATGCTCCAAAAAAATCCAAAACTTAACCTGTATATAAATAGTCGCGACCTTAAGACATATATATGATAATATTCTGTTATACATATAGCGCCACCTAGTGACGACCAAAATTGTCATTTTTTACATTTCTATTTACTGCACGGAGCCCCCTGAATGAATCCAACTGAAAATTTCTCAGAAAAGCCTCAAGACGTTGATCATACTCTACAATACAATATAATACGATACAATTTTATTTACATAGCACATTTCATAACAGCTGGAGCTGTAACAAAGGACTTTACGAACAATAAACAATAAGTAAATGATAATAAATAATAATAATAATAAACAATAAATGGCCATAATACACGGTGTTGATCAATAAATTAACATAAAACAATATATACACCGAAAACGGTCTCACCAAAAGCCAGCCAATACAAGTGTGTCTTCAATCGGGTTTTAAAAGTGGACAGAGAGGGGACTTGCCTAACATCCAATGGGAGGTCATTCCAAAGGGAAGGACCAGCACTCGAAAAGGCTTGATCCCCTCTGAAGCTCCGCTTGGTCCTCGGCACCTCGAGCAGCGCCTGGTCCGCAGACCTGAGGCTGCGGGAAGGTGCATAGGAGTAGAGGAGCTCAGAGAGGTACATCTTTGCCAGGCCATTTAATGATTTATAAACAAAGAGGAGAATCTTAAATCGAACCCTGAAATGCACTGGAAGCCAGTGAAGGGAAGGCAGAATTGGTGTTATACAGGTATGCTCCATCTTCCGAGCTCCAGTTAGTAGGCGGGCAGCAGCATTTTGGAGCAACTGGATACGTTTGAGGGAGGACTGGCTGACTCCAAAATAAAGTGTATTACATTAATCTAGCTGAGATGTAACAAAGGCATGACTGTTTCTGAAGTGCTGATGGGAAAGAAGGGGCTTTACCTTAGCCAGCTGTCTAAGGTGAAAGAAGCTAGTTTTTACAACAGCACTGATTTGCTGGTCGAATTTAAGATCACTGTCCATTTTAAAATCCAAGTTTGAGACTGTTGGCTTTATATATGAGGCCAGGGGGCCCAGGTTAACAAGGTGGGATGTAGACCAATAAAACAACGCTGATTTTGAAGGTCTAAATATGACCGAAATGTCACAAAACTTTGCACACACATCGGGCCTGGCAAAGTCATCAATATTTTATTATTTTATTGAGCAATTTGCAAAAACTGGCTGGTTAGCGCCCCCTAGGACTTAAAAAAAAAAAAATCATCCCCGGTTGTACGTTTCACCTAAATCCACGAAAATTTGGTGGTATATGGAACAGTTCAAGGCCTACAAAAAGTCTCTTGGAGCCGTAGGCTAAACCAAACAGGAAGTCAGCCATTTTGAATTCACTTTATAGCATGTGTTTGTTTTGATTACAATAGTTGCTAGAACTTGACCACATTATAATTTCTTCAAAAAAATTACTCACATTTCATAATAGTTAAAGCCGAACATTTGGTGGCATATGTAACAGGTCAAGACCTACAAAGAAGTCTCTTGGAGCCATATGATAAAACTAACAGGAAGTCCGCCATTTTGAATTTACTTTATAGTTTGAAGTCACTTTGAAAACAAAAGATGCTGGAACTCAACTCACATAATATTTTCTAGTAAAGATTCTTCACATTTATTAATAGTCCAAGCCTGAAGACATCTATGAAATTACTTTTCACCGTAGTGGTAGCGCCACCTATTGGTTGTAGGAAGTACATGTTTTATTCTTTCATATTATTCTCCTGGCAGGTTAACCAGATCTACCTCATAATTGCACGTAAGAGTGGTTAGGCCTTCTTAATGTTAAAACACAAATTTGGTAATTTTTCGCAAAAAGCTGTTGGCATGGTAACGCCTATTTTGCTAAAAAACAATAATGAGACCGACAAAAAAGCCTCTTGGAGCTATATGCTCAACCTAACAGGAAGTCTGCCATTTTGAATTTACTTTCACATTTTGCCTCATCGGCCTTTTATATAAGTCAATATTTAGTCAAAATTGCGTTTAATCTGATGTACTACATTTTCAAAATATTCCAACTCGCGAGCATCCCAACGTGCCAGTTGAGGGACAGAACGTGAAGGAAAACTCACCAAACTTTGCACACACATCGGGCCTGGCGAAAAATGTGATATTTTTAAGTCACCATACTCGAGTACTCAAAAACCGGGTCTGCAGGGCCCCCAAAAGCCCCTTGATTTTTTTTTATCAAAGGAAAGTCCCGGTAAGTTTGACCTACGGCTACGGAAAGTGGGAGGCACGTGTAGCACCTTCAGATCTACAACAATTCTTTGGTCCCCATGCCAGAACATGTACAGGGGTCCGCAGGGCACCCAAGAGCCTCTAGATTTTTTCGTCAAAGGAAAGTCCCGGTAAGTTTGACCTACAGCTATGAAAAAGCATTTTTGAGGGACACACGTGAACGAAAACTCACCAAACTTTGCACACACATCGGGCCTGGCGAAAAATGTCACATTTTTAAGTTTCCATACTCGAGTACTCAAAAACGGGGTCTGCAGGGCCCCCAAGAGCCCCTCGATTTTGTTATCAAAGGAAAGTTCCGGTAAGTTTGACCTACGGCTATGAACACTGGGAGGCACGTGTAGCACCCTCAGACCTACAACAATTCTTTGGTTGCCATGCCCGAACATGTACAGGGGTCTGCAGGGCCCTCAAGAGCCCCTCGATTTTTTCATCAGAGCAAAGTCCCGGTAAGTTTGACCTACGGCTAGGAAAACTTGGAGGCAAGCATAGCACCCTCAGACCTATAAAAAATCTTTCAACTACATCTATGAAAATCTGCTGGCATATGTAACAGCCGAAGACTTACAAAAATGTCTTTTATAACCATGTGCTAAACCTTACAGGAAGTCAACCATTTTGAATTTACTTTGTCGTAACCTTTTGTGACTTTCATAGTGGTCATATTTTAACAAACTCCTCCTAGATCATTTATTCGATCGTCTTCAAACTTTGCATGCTTCATCTAAAGATGTTTAAGATGAAAAGTTATTGAAATCTTTTTATTTCGTTGTCCAGGAAGTGAGTAATGAGTATTTGAAAGTACAACTTTGGAACATTTCAGCACATTTACAGGGGTCATACATTTGCCCACAAGTCCGAGATGGTTTACCCGATTAAATTCAAATTTGGGTCGTACCATCTCATCATGTTGGACAACAACACGGAAAAATATTTTACGTTTTTGAAACACTATATGACGGGGGCTGAGCATCAAACTTTGCATTTCATAATTCCTGCTTCACGAAGGATTCTGTTGTACGTTTCACCTACATTTATGTGCGATACAATATTTATGAAGGGAAAATATGTTGTTTTTGAGGGTCTAAACCTTGGCGAAAACTCCTGAAACTTTGCACACACATTAGACCTGGCATGAAAATAAATATTTTCCAGATTTCTTGTGCTTGTTTAAAAAAAAAAGTCTCTATAAACACATCTTAGAGGAAGCATTAGCGGTTCTACGTTTTACCTAGTTCTGTGACAATATGGAGACATCTGTAACAGCCCAGGACCTACAAAAAAGTATCTTATAGCAATAGGCTAAATCTTACAGGAAGTTTGCCATTTTGACTTTATTTTGTGATTGGCCGACATTTTTGGCCTTTTTATAGAGGTCATATTTTAAACAAGAGATTGTATCCGATCGTCTACAAACTTTGAGTGTCACCTAAACATGCTTAAGATGAAAGTTATTTAAAGTTTTTTATTTTGTTGCACGTTTTTGCCATTGTGATGAGCCATTTTCAAAGACAAATTATGCTGTTTTTCATGGTCTAAACCTAGGCGAAACCAATGCAAATTATATGTAACAGCCTAATACCTACAAAAACATATTTTATAGCCATGTGCTAAACCTAACAGGAAGTCAACCATTTTGAATTTACTTTGGAATTGTCGCAACTTTTGGGAAATTTCATAGTGGTCATATTTTAACGAACTCCTCCTAGAGCATTTATCCGATCGTCTTCAAACTTTGCATGCTTCATCGCAAGATGTTCAAGATGAACAGTTATTGAAAATATTTTTATTTCGTTGTTCGGGAAGTGCGTGATGAGTATTTGAACGTACAACTTTGATCCATTTGAGCAAATTTACAGGGGTCACATATTGGCCGCCTAGTCTTAGATGGTTCACCCGATTGACTTCAAATTTGGGCTGTACCATCTCATCAGGTTGGACAACAATAGGGAAAATATTTTACGTTTTCGCAACACTATATGACAGGGGGCATCAAACTTTGTGTTTCATAATTCCTTCTTAACGAAGGATTTTGGGTTCTACGTTTCACAGACATCAATGAAAATTTGGTGGTATATGTCACAGCCTAAGACCGACAAAAACATCTCTATGTCACAGCCTAAGACCTACAAAAACATCTGATACAGCCATGGGCTAAGCCTTACAGGACGTCAACCATTTTGATTTTATTTTGGAATTGACGCACCATTTTGGGACTTTCATAGTGGTCATATTTTAACAAACTCCTCGAGCATTTATCCGATCGTCTTCAAACTTTGCATGCTTCATCTAAAGATAAGATTAAGTTGAAGACTTATTGAAATATTTTTATTTCGTTGTACGATGTTGTCGTGGCGATGCGCTGTATATCATGAAAACTGATGCTGTTTCGGAAGGTCTAAACCTTTGCGAAAACTCATGAAATGTTGCACACACATCAGACCTTCCATAAAGTAAATATTTGAGAGATTTCATGTGCTAGTTTCCAAAGAAAAAGCTTGAAGGCGCCACCTACAATTTTTTTACCAAGCGTTTCCGGTTCCACGTACATCTGTGAAAACTGGTCGGCATATGTAACGGACCAAGATCTTAATGTTTTTTCTAGTAATGTGCAAAATTAACAGGACGTCCCAATGTTGACTTTATTTGGAGTTTTGCGCGACATTTGGCTTTTTATAGGGTTATATTTTAACTGATTCCTCCTAAAGACTTTATCCAATCGTTTCCAAACTTCCTGTTTCACTGAAACATGATTAATGTGAAAAGTTATTGAAAGCTTTTAATTTCATCGCACGCTGTTGCATTGGCGATGCAATGTTTATGAAGAAACATTATGCAGTTTTTGAGTGTCTTAATATGAACAAAACTTTTCCCACACATTAGACCTGGCATGAAAATAAATTTTTTAGAGATTTCTTGTGCCATTTCCTAGAAATAGCTCTTTCGCGCCCCCTACACATTTTTAACCAAGCGTTCAAGGTTCCACATTTAACGCAGATCGGTGAACATTGGGAGGCATATGTAACAGCCCAAGACATACACAGATGTCTTTTGTAGCCATGTCTTAAATCCAACACAAGGTCCGCCATTTTGGCTTTGTTTTGAAATTCTGCACCTATTTTGGCCTTTTACAGGTCATATTTTAACGAGCCCCTCCTTGAGATTTTATCTGATTGTTTTCAAACTGTCGGTGTCTCATCTAAACACGTTAAAGATGAAAGCATATTGAAAACGTTTTATTTAATTGCATGCTGATGCCATGGCGATGCACTGTTCATAAAGAAAAAATATGCTGTTTTTGATGGTCGTGGGCGAAAACTCATGGAACTATGCATACACATTAGGCATAAAAATAGATATTGTAGAGATTTCTTGTGCTTGTTTAAACAATGTCTTTTCAGATCATTTTCTTCGGATAAACAATGCTTATTATTCTATGTTCAAGTACCCCAATGTGCAAGTACCCCAACATGCAAGTACCTCAACGTGGCCAGGGTTGCGAGGGCCCATAATAACTAGTCACAGCTCTAGTTACTACCATTATTATTATTAGGGCCTGCGCAGCGAATGCTGGAAACAGAGTTTTATTTAGCTGAAGTCCATGAAAAACGTATTCACCTGGTAAGGCAACGGCTGGGAGCAAACAGCCTGGATAACTGCAGCATACTCAGCTGGAGCATGTATGTCTTTGTGCCTCGGTTTCCTTTCTTTCACACAATGCACTGAATCACACTATATTTGTGTGTGGCCTCTTTCAAGGTACTTGTGTGTCAGTCTTCTGTTTTGCAGTCACAAACTTGAGGACATTGTTCAAGATGATGTATTAGTTCTGATAGCCACACCCATTGTTCCAGATAATGTACTCATCATAAATAGGTGTGCTTCAAGATAATTAACAATGCAAGTAACAAATCGATTGGCAGAAAGACCACCTTAAACCTCATGCCATAGGTAATTTGTTGCATCATGTGATATCCTGTCATAGATGGTAAAGTTATGCATACTGATCTTGGTCTTGAAATTAAGAGCAGAGGCTTGCAGATTGGGACACAGCAGGAGCCCCTGCAGATCCATGCACAACAAGGTCCTTTCACCTGGTGGAAGGTCTTCAGAAAGCCCTGTTCTTTGGACGTCACTGTCACTCTCGCAGTCTGCTTAGGTGTTTTCCCTCTGCTCCCCACCCACCTCAAATAAACCCACTGTTCTATTCCTGACGCTCAAATTCTTGCATTCACAAATTGAGAAAAGATGGAAACTGCCTTCCTGGATTATGCTGCAACTGTTCACATTTCTCAGTTCTTCTACTAATGACTCGACATAAATTTCCCTCTCTTTCCAATCAATTTTCTCCCACAAATACGAAAATAAAGAAAAAAACTCTCCTCTCTCTTTGATTCATCTAGTTGACTACACTTGATTTTGGAGGATTTGATATGACATGTCCATTTGTCTTGCCTCCTTCAACACAGTCTCTTCAATTTTTTCCCCATCCCAGGATTGGCTCTTCATTTGCCTCCTTTTCTAGATGTTGACATTCCAGGTCTCTGGGTTTGCCCTCCTCTTACTTCTCGGATTAGCCTTGCCACCTGAGGAGACTACTGAAACTGTTTCTCTTACCTAATTCAAAGAAAAACAAAGAAAATATGCATGTTCTGTGCATCTTTAAGCACATGTGAGACATAACACTTTCATTTGCGCAGAGCGTGTCTTTACTATTTATTACCACTTTAACCAATTAAGGCCTAACACGCCTGGCTCAGCAGTTCCCCAAAACCTAAGGTCGTCTTTGGAATTACCCTTGAAAACCTGTTTTCGCAGAATTTCTGCACCTACAAAATAATTAATATCCCAGCCCCTGTAGCAGACACAAACATAGTTCCAAAAAGAATTATAGAGCTTAAACGTGGCTTTCACAGAAACCCAAATTTATTAATCTTTCCTGTTTCAACTGAAGAGGTAAAAATAAAGTGTCGGTGCAAGAGAAGCACTACCTTTAACTGGAAAAAAAAATCGAGTGGTAATTAACATCCTCTTTTCTGTTCCAAAGACGTCGATATTGTCATTGTCTACAAACATATATCTTAACTACATATCACATTCGACTGGTTCTACTGGTTCAAAGTCCACAATCGCATCGTCGATATCACTGCCGTGACATATATCAGAGCTCCGGCGATCGATTGGGCTGCCATTACTGCTCGAAAAAATTCTGGATATCCTCAGACAACTCACGACACCATCACATGTCTATTCTGATTCATTTCATTGGTTAAGAGACCAAAAATTATTTCGGTTATGCGCTCCCGTCCTTAATGGGTTAACATATTGTCGCTGTCCTGTGAAAAACACTTACGTCCAATTTTGGAAACATTTTTAATTTTCACATTAGTGCGATGTCTCTTACACGGAAACACCATTCACGTAAAAATAAGGAAATTAAAAAAAAAAAAGAAAAAAAAAAGGACATACCGTATTTTCCGGACTATAAGCCGCACCCACTATATTTTTAGAGCATTTTGGAAAACATTAAATAAGCCACACCTTTATATAAGCCACACCTATCTATGTTGAAAACTTTTATATTTATATTCACTGCATTTAAAGAACGATTATGAACTGTAAATGTACATGAATGTACCTGAGCACATTCTTTCCCAACAGTGCCTTTTAACACTGCAGCAACGTTGCTGATTAAAACAGAAGAGAACCAAGAGAAAATAAACAGTACTTATCTTCATTTCACTGCCGACTGCCGCTCCAGTTTGTCAGCTAATGTCCACCAGACTCCACCATCTATTGATCTACTACATTCTACATATGCATATGTCTTGTTTTATGTTAATAAAGTCAGCCAATCTAACACACGACATGCTAAATCAACAATAGCATTTCACACTGAAACAGAACAGACATAACATCAGCCAATCGCATTCATGTGCACTTCAGGCACCTCTAGGAAAACATAAAATCAAAGCATTACAGCACATAATGCAATAACCTAGTCTATGGCGCCCTTGCCTGTTGAAATCCTCCACCTGCAGTCACATCCAGTTAATGGGAAATGTATTGTATTGAATTGTACTGTCATTCCGGGTAGAGCGGCCCGAGCGGTGGAAGAAAAATCCACAGAATAGCCCCACCAGACTATAAGCCGCATGGCTCAAATTCTAGGAAAAAGTTGCGGCTTATAGTCCGGAAAATATGGAAAGTGTTTTTCACAGGAAAGTGACAAAATCTTATTCTATAAAATGAAGAGGTTTCTTCCACCCTTTTTCATGTCTAATTTCCTGTCCACCCTCACTCTTCCACCGTTTTCTTCTTCACACGTCCCTTCCTTCCTCTCTTCCTTGACCTGAGCAAAACGTTAATTATATTTAAAAAAAATGTAAGCAAATACAATTACAAATGCTAAGTACATCTACATAAGTACAGTTAGAATTCAGGTGATTTAAAAAAAAAAAAAGCCAATTTACCTCGAGGACCCTTCTGCTCCTATTTGCTGAGTGAAAAATGTAGATAATTCAAACTACTGGTTATTTTTCAAATGTTTTGCATAATATAGTGTAAGGGTCTAAAAAGTCCATCGAAATGCAGTTTATGAGAGCAAATTTCAGTGTAAAAAATAACTTCATTTTCCAATTCCATAAGGACATAACTGGGAGAGTCATCTTTGTCTGTCTTCAGTGATTGTAAAGGCAACGATTTTATGACACTGAATGCAATATTGACAAAACAGTGTTGCAAAAACTTTGTATCAGCTGCATTGTCTGACAGCCCTCTTTCTCATCTCAACAAACTTGCCACTTGTATAGCCAATTTCTTTTCTCTCTACCTCAACAGAGACAGAGAGACATGTCTATCCAGAAAAGGAGAACACATTGGCAAATATCAAACTAATGATGTGAATGATTAAAATTTTATCTTGTCAGAATTCTAATGAACACATACACAACACAGTCGTGGGCATTGACGACAGTGATGTCCGACCTGGGCCGTGTTTACGTTACTGACATGGAATATCGTTTGGCATAAATGTAACATTACTAGAGGTTGACAGCAGGAAAAAAAAAATCCTATTTGACAATTTACAAGCATTTAGTATACTGACAAACTTCACCTTAACACTGAAAGATGTCAGCTTTGTTCCACTGAGAAGAAAGTGTAGGTGGCGTTCGAGCAGACACTGGAGTATTTTCCATTGGAGACGTGAATTTTGACTGACATCCAACTGAGATACCTTTTAAATAAATTACGTCATCTAACGCCTTTTCATTCATTGACAGACATTGAAGCTGAATACAGATATTGCATTAACTCATTCAGTACAATACTTTTTCAGACCCATTGTTAAATGACAAAAACGTCACTGGGATAGAATGAGTTAATGTAACAAAATGGACTTGTTTTTTTCACAGGACTGCGACGTTATGCAATATGAGGTGCCCTTTTTTAATTCAATTACTGAAATAAATGAAGCTTTCCACAATATTGTAATTTACTGAGATGAGCCTGATGAACTGACACTTGCTATTTGTTAGGAAAATAACACTTTGGGGTTTTTGTACCTACCAGATTTTTTATCAATCACAGTCGGCCGTTGTAGAGTCACAGTCAGGTAGGAGCCACAAAGAATGTCGTCATTCAGATCAGACATCAGGAGCACTGGAGGCTCTGGGTCAGAATCCCAGGGTCCTTCCTGCTCTTCTTCTTCTAGGTCCATGTCCTCATCCTCTGGGTCAAATTCCTGTTTCTCACTGTCCTCATCTTCCTCATCATCAGTCCTGGATGTCCTCCTACTCTGATGAGGACGCTGATCTTGGTCTCCATGCCCACTGTCATCATCTTCCTCACCATCGCCATCATCAGATTCCTCGGTAGAAGCACCTCTTTGCTGCATCCTTGAACCACCCTTTAATCTCATCCCTCTCCTCCTACCAGCTTTGATCTTGAGGATGGAAGTAGTGCCAGGAGTCACAGGGCCTTCCCTGCTTCCTCTGTGGATCGAGCCTCCTTTGTACAGTCCTCTCCTGTTGGTACGCAATCCCCTCCGGGAAGAGTGGCAGCCACCGGGCCGTGTCCTTATCTTTTTTCTCTGTGTAGCTGCAGACACAATTAGAATAATAGTTTTTTTTTCCATTTGGATTTGGAAAAGTGAAAACCATACAACATCATTTAACAACGCCAACCCGAGCTTTGCAAAACATATGCAAATCAGGTGACAAATACCCTTATTTCACAGTACAAAATGCATTGAGACTAAAGACAATTGTATATTTTTACAAATACAAATCTTACTGGAATGGTTGGGCAATTAACATTATTCTGTAACATTATCAACACCAATAACAGTATTTGTGTGCCTGCTACATTTCAAAAAATTCAAAATTGTCCAGGTCTACTATTATTGGTACAGAGAAAAATACATGTTTTGAGTTTTAAGTCCAATTGATACAACCATTTCAAACACAGAGTGTAAACAGTCAAAGTAGAGCTTTCATCTCCTTCAAGGATATCAGATCTCTTTTAATTTACTAGGAATACAGGGTGATTGAAAATTAACTCCTTGTTACTTATAGTTTAGTCCTATTACTGTAATATTTTTTCTTTTTTTTGTGTCCCATGATGTAGGGCAGGGGGTCTCCAAACTTTTTCCTGTGAGGGTCACATAACTTTTCCGTTCTCTGATGGGGACTCAGTTTGTAACAGAAAACGTGTGACGATCATAGTGGTGCCAAAACCTAAACATTTATTCTTTTACAGAAAGCCACAAATAAATATTAATAACCCTTTCCAACATATTCACAGAAAAAAGTCAGGAAATAACATTATTTGTGAAATAAGTAACCAAGTAACCTACAATGGGTTGAAGAAAAAAAAGTTAGGAAATATATTTATTTAATAAACGCTATTTATTAAATAAATAATAACTAGGCTTGGGCACTGTTTGAATTTGGATGATTCTGATACTCGTTCTTTGTGGGTGATCCCGGTTCTAACGATTCTCGATTCTGATTCTGAAAAAAAGGAGATATTTTTGGACAAATCCTATTTACTTCTCTGTTCTTTAATTTCATGAACGTTTTACTATTTGTGAACATTACTATGCATTACTCAAAGGGCTATTTTTAACCAGTATATTTATTTTTATTATATACTATTTTTCATAAGAGTGTTATTTTTGAGAGCCTCAAAAAATACAATAATGCAGCACAGTTAATGAATGCAACTGAACACCAATTGATGGGCTCACCTAATGTTTTTCTCTTTAAAACGAACAAACTATATGACAAACATGACACTGTATTTTAATGTCAAGCAAGGAAAATCAAATTTAAGCAGTCTACATAAAACAGCGTATTTTCCGGACTATACGTCGCTCCGGAGTACAAGTCGCACCAGCCATAAAATGCATAATACAGAAGAAAAAAACATATATAAGTCGCACTGGAGTATAAGTATAATTGGCCGTGGTCCTAAAAGGAGACGGATTTAGTCCTGCCGTGGCTGAGACCCCCATGCAGGCAGTGAGGCTTCCATGTGGTGAGTGTTTCGTTTCATTCCAAATATCGCTCAGCATGGGGGGGTGGCATTGTGCTAGTGAAAGTTTAGTCAGAATCGCAGACAACGCCCGTTTCAAATTAGAGGGGGACCGACCGATAGTTGTTACTATACGACCCACCCCCCCGCCCCGAAAAAAGGCGAATGATGGACGAAGGAAAGGTACAGATGCTGACAGATGCCGAATAATGATGCTCAATTTGTAGTAAAATGCCCTGCTCTGTTTGTGTGTTTATGTGTATGCTGCATCTGTTGTATCAATTTGTAGTAAAATGCCCTGCTCTGTTTGTGTGTTTATGTATATGCTGCATCTGTTGTATGTTAGCTAAATTTTATGTGCTTTTGTCTGTTGACTGGCTGTTTAAATTCCTGTTGAACTTGTTGTCTCAATGTTGGCATTAGACATACTGACTATGGGTCCGAATAATCCGCGCCAGTTCTTAGAAGGCAATGCAATTTCCGAGCTCGCCCGCCGGGCCGGGGAGATCATTGGGAAGGGCCGGGCGAACGTCCAGAGGTCCGCCCTTGCCGGCAGGTAGTGAGTGGAGGGGCTGACTGAGAGGAGCAGCCAGTGAGTATGAGCTGCCAAGGCGTGTAACTGCTTCACAGTTTCAGCGGCAGGAGGGGCTGTGTGCCGTGCACACACATATTCTATCCATCCTAATTCGTTTGTGCTTCATCCATGCGGCTAACAAGGAATCAAAATTTAGCACCGGCATTCTAAAATCTGAATGAGAGGGTGGAACAGAATGTCAAATTCTATGTGTGTATTACTCTCAATCGCGTGGCCAGACTGAGAAAAAAATCATAATGCGTCTCTGTTATTGTGCAGGGGGCTGGGCAAAATGTGAAGGCGAGCCGTAGTTTGGGGACCTCTGATGTAGGGGATTTGCCGTAACTTCCGGACAACAATGTGCACTTGATTAAAAGTCGCAACAGCTAAAGTTAGCCATAAAACAAATATATATACATATTGGCCGCTTCATTTTATTAACCGCGGGCCTCCATGTATTTGCAAAGATAGAGGCGGATTAAAAAAACACTGGTAACAGTACAGCCTCTCGTCGCATGAGGCAAATTCACCAACGAGCCTTTACAGTCTGCTTTGCGTGTTTGGGAGATGCCTGGGAGGTGTTGCTCCATGGCCAGAGTTACAGTCCTCGAGGCACTCGTTCCCAATGGTCATGAAACTCAACTGAAGATGCTTCTCTTTGCTCATAATTGCTCCGACACAGCCTCACACTGCTTCACACACACTTCGCCGCACTAGATGTACAAATGAGTGCCAGAGTCATCAAAGGGATAGATTCATCATCAAATTTGCAGACAATTCTATAATTGTGTCACTTTTAAACAATGATGACCTTGATCATGGTGCTGTTCTTAACACTTTTAGCGATTGGTGCGGTCATTCCTTTTTAGAAAACAATGTTTCTAAATCAAAGGAGATGGTCATTGATTTTAGACAGAAGTCTTCCCCTCTCCACCCTGTTCTTATTCATGGACAGCCTGTGCAGGTAGTGGAAAAATACAAATATTTAGGGATAACTCTTGACACCAAGCTATATTTCGATTCGCATATCTATTCGGTTTGTGCTAAAACCCATCAGCGAATGCACTTTTATAGGAAGCTGAGAGGTTTTAATGTTGATCCTGTTTTCATGAAAATGTTTTATTCTTGTTTTATTGAGTCAGTTTTAACATTTACTTTTATATGCTGGTTTGGATCCCTGACTTGTAAAAACAAAAAGTGCTTGCAACATATCGTTAAGGTATGCAGCAAGATCGGAGGCCTGAATCTCCAAGGACTTTCCTTGCTCTACCGAGCAAGAGTAGCAGCAAAGGCCCATTCTATCCTCGCAGACGGCCGTTATCCTCTGTCTGCTGAATATAAACTGTTGCCATCAGAGCGCAGATACCGTATGACCAAGTGCAGGACAAACAGATTTAAGAACTCATTGATACCGGTTTCCATTGCTCTTTTATATAACATGGCATAACATTGTATTCCTTGTATACGGTTGTGTGTGAGTGGATTTTTGATGTGTTCTTGAGTTGACTGCTGGCTGCAAAGCAAATTGCCCCTCGGGAAATTAAAGTTTACCTTGACCTTGAAGGTTCAAAGCATGGGAAAAAAATAGCAGCTTGTCGTCTGGAAAGTAAGTTAAATTTATATTACTGCTTTCTTTTCAGATTGATTATTTGGTCTCATTATCATTATTTATTATTGTACTGCTTTTTATTATAGTACATCCGCCTCACAGTGCAGAGGTCGTGGGTTGATAGTGTGCAGCTCCATGAGCCAGGAGAAATAAAAACGCATCCGGTCAAATATTAAGAAGATGGCTGTATGTTTCGAACCAAAAGACAGACAAAAAGGTGTTGAGACACCGCCAAGTGGTAATACACAGTGGCGCTTATAAGTAAGCGTTATCTTACTTTTTCAAACGGGTGGCCTGTGTGATGTTCCAAACTGGATTGGGTAAACTTTAATTTTGTACATGTATGTTTTATTTGTAAATGCAGCAAATCTATTATATACACCTAAATAAAAATATAATTTAATTTAATTTATAAAATGTTCAAGGTAATTTACTTTTATTGTTAATGCAGTTGCCAAAGGCACCAGAGAGTAGCGATGTTGCATTTGTGTTGGAGTTGAACTGTGTATGTGTAAAGGAAGTGACGAGTCACGGCGGCTTTTTAAGAACGTGATATGCACCGTCCGCAACAGTCTGTTACACACCGGCACTTATCGTCGGATCACAAAATGGAAGATATAAAGGCTCATTGAAGAAAGCATAAACAACTGTTCAAGGTAATATCCTTTTACCAGTATCGTGTCATGTTCTTTGTTCACACATTTTTCTAACCTTTCATGCGGCTAACAGTTGCTCATTATATACCCTCTCAGAGAATTATTAACACTGCAGACATCAGATAGTCATTCTATTAGCACCCTTGGTAAGCGGAATAAGATAACATCAGAGAAAATACCTTACCAATGATATAATGTATGTTTTATTTTTGTAGCTTTACTGTATTGTCTGTAAATATTTGAGATAGCATATAAGTAGAAACTTTTAATCTCCTTCAATATATATTTGTTGTGAATCTAGACAGGCACAAGTATACTGAGACACAATTGTTTGTCTAGTTTTCACGGTGCCTACCGGAGAAGGAGAGAATGGAGAGTGGAGAGAAATAAAAGTAACTGGAGCATCAGTCGAGACTACGTCATATTTTTCAACCAAGGGGTCAGCTACATTATTTACTTATCCGTCTATATGTTGAGTGAGTGATTCAAGAAGTGCAGTCCATGTTTACATATGTTTCATGAAATAAAGTGACATGTAGGAAGTGGTAAAGGCACAGGATTATTATTTATTGGTCTACAAAAGAAATTGAGTGAATAACCCATTAAGCCCGGGAGCGCATAACCACATTTCTACCACTAGAGCCGGGAGCGCTGTTGCGTCTTTCGACCTTTCAAACCGGGAGAGCGAATACATCGCTGTCCTTTTTTAATCCAATTATCCGTCTCTTAACCAATTTAATGCATCAGAATATACGCATGACGGCGTTGCGAGACCGCAGAGGATGTCGTGGAATTTCTTTGAGACGGCGTTCAAAGAGAAAAAGGAAAGAGGATGCCTGTGGATTAGCCGCGGTTCTCAAGAGGCAAGTCTAACAAGCGTCACATGCCAAAAGTCACGCATCGAGACTCCTCCCTGACAGTAGCGAAGGTACGTTGCTAACTGCTCGCGATCAAAACATCTCGTCCTTCAGTCACATGCTTGCCATTATTCTGCAATACATTTGCTGCGAGTACTGTGTGTATAGATCATGCACCGGCGTGTAGATGTGGAAAAAAAATATGTAACGCTGAACAGGGAGTGCCGGAAGAGTTGTCGGAACGTGATCGCGGCCAAACTGCACAGCTTAAATCACCCAGTCAAACATTTGTGGAAATGTGAACATTTCAAAATGTCTATAAAGCAGGGCTAAAAATTTTAATCGAGTTAATCACAGTTTAAAAAATAATTAATCGTAATTCACTGTAATTTGAACTATCGCTAAAATATTTTTCTGTAAATTGTTCTTGGAATGGAAAGATAAGACAAAAGATGGATATATACATTCAACATACTGTTCATATGTAATGTATTTTTTGTTACACCAATACATCCTCATGAGATGAAAATTATTTTTCTTTTATTAAAATGAACATTCTTTCTGTATTAGACAGTATTTTTATTCACTACAAAAACACAAAAGGGCCTCAGAACAGTGACAGAAATATTTCAAATGTGTGCAAACAAAGTGTGTGTGTGTGGGGGTGTGTGCGTGTGTGTGTGGATGCGTGTGTGTGTAATGTTCACATTTATATGTGGCCCTTGTAATATTCGTAGAGTTTTTTTTTTCGAGTGGTCCCTGAAGTGCACACAAATATGATTGGCTCATATGACAGGAGTGTTATGTTCTGTTTAGCATGTCATGTGTTAGATTAACTGATTTTATTAACGCAAAACAAGACAGCCCTCTTCTCGACTCCTCAGTCGCTGAGGCAAACCAATTTATTCACATTTCTGAGATTTAAAACTGCCCTACTCTTTCAAAATGCAGCTTTATATTCTTAGAGTTTGTGTTTTCCGTGTGGTCCATGGAGTGCACATGAATGTGATTGGCTCATAATGCTGTGCTATGCCGTGGTTGGTATCAAGACGTCGTGTGTTAGTCCTTTAAACTGACTTTATTAACACAAAACAATACAGCCCTCTTCTCTATTCATCCTCAGTCACTGAGGCAAACCAATTTATTCATATTTTTTAGATTTAAAGCTGCCCTCTTCTTTCGAAATGCTTCTTTATACTCGTGCAGGCGACACGCGTCCGCTCTGCTGCTCACTGCACTTCAGATTGGGATTATGCATAGGCGGTCATTCATGTGTTAAATGTGTAAAATATTTTGATGCGATCATTACAAAATTTACTTACCACCCGATAACGCGATAAATTTGACAGCACTAGTATAAAGTACAGGAGATTCTGGCATGTGTGTGTTGAGGAAAGGTTAAACGCTTTTTCCGATGCGTGAGGGTATACTGGAGAAATAAAAATATTCTTGAGTAATTGTATATAATTCTACAATTCCCAGATTGTGTTTAGAGCAAGAAGGTATTTCTCACTGCTGTTGGCTGAGCAAAAAAATGTGGTAAAAAAAATCAACACACTGCAGGAATAAAAAAATATATAATTTGTGGTAATTATTTATTTTTCTATAATTGATAGGCTGGCATCCAGCCAGCTTGATGCCAAAAGAGTTGCTGTAGAGTTGGACTCTGACTGTCCTGTTGACTGTTGGCAGCTATGTTTTACAGACAAGATACTCCAACATATTGTGGATGAGTCACACGTACTTTTACATTTTACACTTTTTTTTTCAAATGTATAAATTTTAAATCATTATAATTGGGGAGAACAAATACATACGCACCCACACCCACACGCACACTCACCTACACCCACACACCCACACCCACACCCACACGCACACACACACACACCCCCCCCCCCCCCACACACACACACACACACACAAACGTCGCGCGGACTGGGCATGCACGCATGTACATATTGCACACGGATGCGCGGACATGCACATGTACATATTTGCATACAGTTTGAAGTTCATATGGTTAGGTCAAATTTGAAAATTGTAAATACTGTATTGAAACTTGCAAATAAATTTTGTCATCAAAAACATTTAGTCAGTGTTGGTTATGTTGTTGTAAAGTTTAGATGTTTGCGGTGCCAGAAAATCAAAAAAATATTAGTGTCAAAGTCAAAGTTCAGTTTGAAATGAAGCTTTTCAGAAAAAGCTAATTTTCTCAGTTTTCAGTTCAGGAAAGGAAAAATTGGTGAAACTTGGCAATGTTCTACTGCCGATTACACAAGAACGGAGAAAGGTACAAAGTAACATTTTTCTTTCCTAATCAAAGAAGATAGTCTAATATTTCTTTTGGCAGGTTGCGTGTTCATATAACTGTCAAACAATATTCTGTGGGCCTTGAAAGATCAGTGAAAATCCTTCAAAACGGCTGGCAAGGTGGAGGTGGTTGCCCTGAAATGGCTGGCAGTGAATGAGTTAATTGTCGAAAAAATACATTCGAAAAGGACCTTGAAAAAAAACATTCACAACACATATCGCAAACGATGGGTGTGGGGGGTGTGTGGGGGGGGGATCGCAATATATTATTTTACATCATCATTCAGCCCTACTTAGGACATAATTGTGGGTCCCTTCATTCTTTGCGATACCATTAATTCTCAACGATAACTCACCATGCTGAGAGATAAAATCTGGCCAATTACCAATAATTGAGAAAATAATGAAGATTTGATTTTCATGCAAGGCCAGGAGCAGCGACTGCCGCAAGGTCCCTATTGTTTTTGTTAAATTTTTAGTAATTTTTCTTCGTATCATTATTATTATATTATTTTCCTGCTGATTAATCATATTTTTAGGGACCCAAACCTGTACGAAAACTTTAATTTTGACACTCATTGGGCCAGGTGAAGATTTTGATACTTTAAAGCGGAAATCAACCCAAACATATTTTTTTCAAGAATATGTTCCCAGCAGGCCCACTAGTAGAACAACATTCTGATTCATATTGCGTTTGTGGAATATGAGTTAAGCAGCAATATCCACGCCATCTCAGGCCATTTTGTCATTTCTGTCGACTGAAAATGACATCACAACTACTCAGGGCTCAGATCACGACCAATCACAGCTGACATGTTTTTTGAAGCTGAGCCGTGAAAAGTTGAAGGCACATGAAACAGCCAGCCCAAGACCTACAAAAAGTCCCTGAAGCCCTACAATTTAACGTGTAAACTTTGTCAAAAGTTAAACCATTACATTTTTTTTGTCACCCTGTTAAATTAAGACTTGCAAACGTTTATGCACTTTTGACCTCTTCAGTTTGAGTTAAATTAAATTATTACTTAAGTTTTTGATCGTGAGTTAGTTGCTCAAGTATAACAATTAGGGCTGTCAAAATTAAAGTATTAACTATGGCGATGAATTTAAATATCATAACGCACACACAAAAAAAAAATGTTTAACTCAGTATTATTTACTTCCTGTCACAAAGACAGACTTTTACGTAGTTTTACTTTAAAAAAAAGTTGCTTGACGGCTCATTGGAGAAATCCAAAATAATTTGCACACTTTGCAGCCAAATTTAAATTAGTTGTACGTCTTTAGTGTATCGTTCAACTGTTGTATTTTACAGGAAAAGAATTGTATTCAAGGATCAAAGAAAGCTATTAGAACAGTCTTTGAATCCAAAATTTATTGAATTTATTTTTTTTCCACATGAATTCAAATATTTTACTCAAGTAAATAATGGTTCAAAGCGTCGTAAAAAATTGAAAAATATGATTAATTGCGGGTGGTCGACTGTTTAGCACGTCCGCCTCACAGTTCAGAGGTCGTGGGTTTGATCCCGGCTCCGGCCTCCCTGTGTGGAGTTTGCATGTTCTCCCCGTGCCTGCGTGGGTTTTCTCCGGGTACTCCGGTTTCCTCCCACATTCCAAAAACATGCATGGTAAATTGATTGGACTCTCTAAATTGCCCCTAGGTGTGATTGTGAGTGCGGATGTTTGTCTCTGTGTGCCCTGCGATTGGCTGGCAACCAATTCAGGGTGTCCCCCGCCTACTGCCCGAAGACAGCTGGGATAGGCTCCAGCATGCCCCGCGGCCCTTGTGAGGATAAGCGGTATCGATAATGGATGGACGGATGATTAATCGTGATTAATTATGGAACATTTTGTGATTCATTTTGTTAAGAAAAAAAATCGTTTGACATCACTACTAACATCCATCCATTATCTGTACCGCTTCTCCTCACAAGGGTCGCGGGGCGTGCTGGAGCCTATCCCAGCTGTCTTTGGGCAGTAGGCGGGGAACACCCTGAACTGGTATATACATGTGTATATACACATGTGTATACACACCAACCTACATCTACATAAAAAATATGAGGAACACTCATTTCGGCCTGTACATAGTACAGAGGAAAAAATACTCTAAGTGACAGTGCTGCAGTGCTGTAGTGAAATGTAAGGAACAGCATTGGATAAAAATAAAACTAGACTAACAGTAGTGGGGAATGTTGAGTATTGCACGGTATTACAGTAGTGGGGAATATTGGGTATTGCACGATACGAGCTCAGGTGCAGGACTGCACAATTGCACTAATGACCGCCAGTTTGTAGAGACTACACAATGTTCTTGTTAAAGAGTCTGACAGCAGCAGGCAAGAAGGAACGGCGGAATCTCTCCTTTGCACAGCGAGGGTGTAACAGTCTGTCACTGAAGGTGCTGTGGAGTGCTGTTAGGGTGCCCTGGAGGGGGTGGTCCGGGTTGCCCAGCATTGATGACAGCTTGGCCAACATCCTCCTGTCCCCCACCGAGTCCACAGAGTCCAGGGAGCAGCCCAGGACAGTGAGCCCTTGACCAGTTTGTCCAGCCGCTTCTTGTCCCGGGCCGAGACGCCGCCTGCCCAGGTGACCACTCCCTGGAAGATGACCGATGCAACCGCCGAGTCATAAAAGTTCCTGAGGAGTGTCCCCTGAACCCCAAAAGACCTCAGTCTCCTGAGTAGGAAGAGTCTGCTCTGACTCTTCCTATAGAGGGCGTCTGTGTTGTCGCACCAGTCCAGTTTATTGTTCAGATGAACACCCAGGTACTTGTAAGTTGAGACTCTCTCAACATCTGTTCCCCGGATGTTCACTGGTGCAGGTGAAGAGTGCTGGCGCCTACCGAAATCCACCACCATTTCTTTGGATTTCCCCGCATTGATCAGGAGGCGGTTCTGCTGGCACCAGTCCACAAAACCCTGAGTAAGTTCTCTGTACTCCCGATCATCTCCGCCTGTGATGAGGCCGACAATCGCAGAGTCGTCAGAGAACTTCTGCAGGTGACAGGTAGGGGTGTTGTAGTTGAAGTCCGAGGTGTAGAGGGTGAACAGGAAGGGAGCCAAGACAGTTCCCTGTGGGGCCCCCGTGCTGCAGAGGAGCACGTCAGACACACAGTCCTGTGTCCTCACATACTGTGGCCGGTTTGTGAGGTAGTCCTGGATCCATGTGGTGAGGGTGTGCGCCACCCCCGCCCGCTCCAGCTTGTCTCCCAGTAGGGTGGGCTGGATGGTGTTGAAAGCACTGGAGAAATCAAAGAACATGATCCTCACAGTGCTCCCCGCCTTCTCCAGGTGGGAGAGTGAAGTGTGGAGGAGGTAGATGATGGCATCATCCACACTGATGCCAGGCTGGTATGCGAACTGGAGTGGGTCCATTGAGGAGCTCACCAGGGGGCGCAGGTGGACAAGGACCAGTCTCTCCAGGGTCTTCATCAGGTGAGACGTCAGCGCCACTGGTCTGAAGCTGTTGAGCTCCTTCGGGTGGGGGGTCTTTGGCACCGGGACCAGGCATGATGTTTTCCATAGCTGGGGGACCCTGCCCAGCTTCAGGCTCAGGTTGAACATGTGCTGGACAATTCCACACAGCTGGTCTGCGCAGGATTTGAGGAGCTGGGGGCTGATGCCATCTGGACCCGCTGCCTTCCTCGCCTTCATCTTCTTCAGCTGGTTCCTCACCTGAGATGTTGTGAAGGCCAAGGCTGGACAGGAAGGAGTGGTGGCTATCTGGTGTAGCTGGGAGCTGGAGACTGTGGAGAAAAGAGGGGAGGGGGTGACACGCCCAGCAGGAGGAGTAGGTGGAGACTGCAGCAGGAGAGACTGAGTGGAGGCAGGCATCTGATCGAACCTATTGAAAAAGAGATTTAGCTCATTTGCCCACTGCAGGTCCCCCCCAGTCCGGGTCTTGGGTTGTCCGTGGCCTGAGATGGTCTTCAGGCCCCTCCAGACTCCCCTGGCGTTATTCTGCAGCAGCTGCTCCTCCATCCTCTTCCTGTAGGACCTTTTCCCCTCTCTGATCCTCCTCCTCAGCTGGCGCTGCACAGTCCTCCGCTCCTCTATGTTGCCTGACGCAAAAGCCCTCCTCTTCTCCTTCAGGAGAGCTTTTATGTCTGGTGTAATCCAGGGTTTGTTGTTGGAGAAACACCTTACTGTCCTGGTGGGTATGGTGTTCTCCATGCAGAAATTTATATAGTCTGTAACAGTGTCCGTTAGACTACTACTGTCTTCCCCATGAGCATCGCTGAATACTTCCCACACAGTTGTGCTGAAGCAGTCCTTTAAGGCCTCCTCGGCCTCTCCAGACCATCTCTGAACCGTGCGGGTCACAGCTGGCTGCCTGCGGACCAGAGGTTTGTACACAGACTGGAGAGCCACCAGGTTGTGATCAGCTTTGCCCAGCGCGGGGAGGGGCAGTGATGTGTATGCCTCCTTGGTGTTGGCATAGAAAAGGTCCAGTGTTTTATTGTCTCTGGTGTGGCAGGTGACATACTGTGTGAATGAAGGCAGAGAGGAGGAAGGGGAGGCATGATTGAAGTCACCAGAGATGAGTACCAGGGCATTTGGGTGCTGTGTTTGTAGCCTGCTCACTGCAGCAGTCAAGACATCACAGGCTGTGTCGCTGCTGGCAGCTGGTGGGACGTAGACGGTCACCGCGATCACGTGACTAAACTCTCGCGGGATGTAGAATGGCCTCATGCCAACAGCTAGCAGCTCAATATCCCTGCTGCAAAGCTGCTCCTTAATCGTGATGTGCCCAGGATTACATCTGATGGATTTAATTTTTAAAGGATTCCAATTACAATGTGCCAATATCCCAACGTGCCAGTACCCGTACATTGCCAGGCCTGCAACGGCAAGTGCGTTTTATAGCTGCTCACAGCTATAGTTGTTTTTTATTTTTCAATACACGTCATTATATTTTTCAATATTTTTGGTAGGTTTTTTTTTTGTTGTTGAAATATTTGGATTGTTTTTCTCATGAAAAATTAATCGAAGAAAAAAAAAAAGGTCACTTAGTATTGTGTAATAAAGTACAATTACCCAAAACGATGTTCCTTCTTTTGTCCAACCGTACAACAACATCGAAATAAGTCAGTGTTCCCACGCCATGTTAATACTTGGGCGCACCGCCCAAGTAAACAGGCGGCTGCCCAAGAAGTTTTCAAGAGAATTTAATAAAAATATTTTTTAAAAATAATAAAAAATCCCCCCTCCAAAAAAAAAAAAAAAGGGTCGCGACCGTAGATACCGCATGTAACGTTAATTCACCGCCACTATTAGTGGCCTGCTCCTGTGGGCAGGTGCATCATCTCCTCCAATGTGACAAATAACCAACCCCACTAACAAGAAGCGTTTTCACCGCGGAGGCGAACGAGGAGTCGCTAAGTGTGCTAATCGCTAAATTGAAATGCAGAGTCGAGAATAGCAAAAATAAGTGCTTATGTACAGTAGACTTTTTACTGAAGCCTGACTAGAACTGCGTGAGGGTGGAGATCCACCCGTTATGAACAGAAATGTTGTATTACAGTCCACACTTATCTGGACAAAAAATAAGGCGAGGACTACACTAGCAATTTAGCACACGTTTTAACACTGGCCGGAACTCGCCAACAGCATAAATAACCCAATCACAAATATTCTCGTT
>NC_141222.1:145000-155000 GCF_054856515.1 Filicampus tigris
ATTGATGTGGGGCGTGCAGTGGAACATTTGCAAAACTGCACTAAGGAAGTTCATTTGAATTAAATATAATTAAATTAAGAATGGGATGTACATGCAAAGTGAAAAGCATATGCTTAGTAACCTGTATCCTTCTATTCGCATTGCACACTCATCCCTCTGTTTGTCAGTTGTGTACCTCCAAGTCAGTGATCCCTTCAACACATTTTGGACATTCCCAACAGCTTGGAAGGTCTTTGTTGATAATTCCTTCAGTCCGAATCTGCAGTGAAAGAAAGGCAGTTGTTATAGCTGATTAGGCAGTGAAACTTTATTTGCTTAATTTTTCGGGGAACTACAACAACATTGCTATTTACGTTTGACAATCAAAGATTATCGATCTCTTTAATATACCCTGTCTGAATATGGAAGACATCCAATAATTCCTAAAAGAAGGTTCGCGCATCACACTATGGAGGACCAAACCCGGCAAAACAAAAAATATAAATAAACTAGAGCTGAGAGCAGCTATAAAGAGCCCTCGCGACGTTGGGGTACTGGCACGTTGGGATACTGGGACATTGGAACTGGAATTTTTTTTAAAGCAAAGCACATCAGATTAAAAATTATTTTCAGAATATAAGACCTTCAAAAAAGGCAGCAAATAAGGCAACTTTTGCTCGATCTTTGTTAAATGTACTGTAATGTTTGCATATAGTTAACCCTTGTATAGTGTTAGGGTCTGTGGTATGTTCAGTTTTCATAAAAAAATGACCGAACCCATATCTGAAACCTTCTCCTCATGGTGATAACACACTGTTGTGGGATTTTCTTTTTTTTTTTATTTATTTAGGGCCCGAGCAGCAATTGCTGCAAGGACTACCGTATTTTCCGGACTATAAGCCGCAACTTTTTTCCTAGGTTTTGAGCTATGCGTCTCTGTGGATTTTTCTCCCACTACTCGGGGCGCTCTAACCGGAATTACAGAACAATTCAATACAATACATTTGCCCAGCACTTAACTGGATGTGACTGCAGGTGGAGGAGTACAACAGGCAAAGGCGCTATGCACAAGGTTGTTGCATTAGGTGCTGTAATTCTTTGATTTTATGTTTTCCGAGAGGTCCCTGAAGTGCACATGTATGCGATTGGCTGATGTTATGTTCTGTTGTTTCGATGTGAAATGGTATTGTTGATTTAGTACAGCAGCACGTCATGTGTTAGATTGGCTGCCTTTATTAACATAAAACAAGACAGGTGCATATGTAGAATGTAGTAGAACAATAGATGGTGGAGTCTGGTGGACATTAGCTGACAAACTGGAGTGGCAGCCGGCAGTGAAATGACGATATGTACTGTTTATTTTCTCGTGGTTCTGTTCTGTTTTAATCAGCAATGTTGCTGCAGTATTCACTGTTAGGAAAGAATCTGCTCAGGTACATGTACATTTACAGTTCATAATCGTTCTGTAAATGCAGTTAACAAAAAAGTTTTCAACATCGATAAGTGCGGCTTATATAAAGGTGCGGCTTATATCTCTTTTTTTTTTTTTTTTTACCTCCCCCCAGACTATTCTAAAAAAAAAATAGAGTTGTGCGGCTTATATAACAGTAGTGCGGCTTATAGCCCGGAAAATACGGTATATTGTTTTAGGATATTTTTTTTAAATTATTATTATTATTAGGGCCTGAGCAGCGAATGCTCCAAGGACCCTATTGTTTTCGTAGGAATTCTTCTTTTTATTATTATTATTCTCCGTAAAGGCTCACATTTTTGAGGGACTAGACGTGAACAAAAACTCAAACTTTGCACACACATCAGGCCTGGTGAAGAATGGGATATTTTAAAGTCGACATTCATGAGTACTAAAAAAGGGGTCTGCAGGGCCCAATACATTTGTTCATCAAGGCCCAAGCCCTGTAAGTTTGACCTACTGCTATGAAACCTGGGAGGTACATGTAGCACACTCGGACCTACAAAAATTGGTCTCTATGCCCTAACATGTCCAGAAAGTGAGTTCAAAATGGTTCATCAAAGCCCCGCCCCGGTAAGTTTGACCTATGGCTACAAAAATTGGGAGGCACATTTGCACATTTACAGGGGTCATACATTTGCCCCCTAGTCCTAAATGGTTCACCCGCTTGACTTCAAATTTGGGTTGTATGACACGTGGGACAACAATAGGGTATATCCTGCCCTCCTAAACTTCACTGAACACGAAGACAGTAAGCTCAACACCTTCCGCTCAACAAGACTCTGAAGACCAGCTTGACCAGTTGACTCCAGGTTTATTGATAATTGAAAGGGTGAAACTGACAAAAACAAAAACATATTGCATAATCAGTAATATGAAATAAATGACCTGATAACTAAATTACAAGCTAAATGTAGCATTCACTATCAAATATGAAAATAGATTGCTTCCAACAGTCTAATTCACTGTGTTCCAAATTATTGTGTACTAACAACAAATATCCTTGAACTTGACACATTATATTTTACATGGCAAACATAGTGACACAAAATGGCCACTATCGGACGTAATGCAACAAATGAACAGCAAGCCACCAGCCTAACTGCTAGATGGTATGACGCCAACTTCTTACATAGACCGTCTCCCGTGTTGTAGCGTAAACAATTTATGTCCAAAATAAAGCATTATGAGACTACTAAACTTAAAAGAAGCCAGAGTACATACAGATGATGCCATGGCTGCACAAGATGTAGCTAGTTGTTTGTAAAGGTCACAGAGCTGGCAGAAAGAAACGAGGCGGCGGCACTACTTCCGGGATCTAATCACGAGACCAACTCAGCATCGCTCTTATAGGAACAGCGCACTTTTACAGAACCAAATGAGTAAAGTTAGAAATAATAACAGACTATAACCAGGAAGTCTGAATAACAGTAAATTATCTAACTACCGGAGGCAGGAGAGGGTAAAATGTTTTACGTTTTTGAAACACGATACGACATGGGCTGAGCATCAAACTTTGCGTTTCATAATTCCTTATAAACAAAGGATTCTGGGTTGTACGTTTCACCTACATCTACGAAAACTTGCTGGTATATGTAACAGTCTAAGACCTACAACAACGTCTTTTATATCCATGTGCTAAAGCTAACAGGGAGTCAACCCTTTTGAATTCACTTTGGAATTTGTCACAATTTTTTGGGACTTTCATAGTGGTCATATTTTAATGAACTGCTCCTAGAGCCTTTTTCCGATTGTCTTCAAACTTTGCAGGCTTCATCTAAAGATGTTTAAGATGAAAAGTTATTAAAATCTTTTTCTTTCATCATTCGATGTTGTTGTGGCGATGCCCTTGTAGCGATGCCTTCATTTATGCCCTTGTAGCGAATATGCCTTCATTTGGACCACATCTTCAGGGCTGAAGACACGAGTCAGCCCGTAGATGCCATCAAGTCTACTACAACCACTTCAAAACAATGGAATCACCAGTAATCACCCTGCCATTTGACTTAACAAGGACATGGTAAGACCCAAACTCCTGATAAGGAGCCACTCTTCGTCACCTGGCCGTCTCTCCAGGCAACACGTGGATTCGAACGGCCTTAAAACAGACTTCATGGAACCTATCCCCAGCGGGAAGCCAGAAGGTGTCTCTCACAAACCCCGATGAACAGCGACAGTGCTGGATGAAGACCGAATCCAAGAGGTCGACATGGGAACTGCTGCATTGAACTTCCTATGCTTTTGATCAATCAAAATTACCTTGAAATGAAACATAGTTGAATGTATGTTTGCATATTGCTTACTTTGTGTATCCTACTAACTTTGCATTGATGAATCTGCTTCACTATGGTAATAATCATTTTCCTGGTCCGGTTTATGAGTGTAGATATAGGCTTAAACTCATATCTTTGACTCCTAAACTTTAGACACATTCAGAATGAGATGTTTCCCAGCTGAAGTATGACAGTTGATGCAAGTTACAAATTGTGAAATGCTCAAAGGTTTTAAACAGGACATCTTATTAGACTCAAATCAAATTTTATTGTCATGAATTGAGACTCACCTGAAACCTGAGCTAGACGTGGGGTGGACACCTCACCCCCCTCCCCTTTTTCTTTAGGAGATAAAAAGGTCTGGCCTTTGTCTCTCTCTCTCTGAACTTCGAGCTCCCCAGAAAAACGCTCTCTCTCAACTTGACATCCTTAAGTGAATTGGCTCTTCAAAAATCTCTCTCTCTCCAAAGCTCTCCCCCAAAGAGACTTTTTTAAACCTTTTTCACTCCTCAACTTTTTGATCTTTTGGCTGTATTTATGCTGGTGCGACCACGCGCCCGAAAAATCCACCGCGGTCGACCTGAAAAGCTAAATTGGACCACTCCAAACCTCGTCACCACACACGTGGCAGACGCGCCGGACTCCGTCCCTTGCCAAACGCTGAGGCAACACGCCGGTTCTGTCCCATTCGGACCCCCCGACGCGGCCAGTTGGGTCATCTGAGAACCCAACAAAGCTTGGTCCCGCTCCAAGCAGCCTCTTTCTATTTTTCCTTTTTTTTTTTAGGTTGTTCTTCCATCTGCAAAAAAGTAAAGGTCCTCTCCCCCTCTTCGCTCATCATGTGAGCTTCAGCAAATGTAAGTGACTACGATATGACTCGCTGGGGCTTTTCACAGTGGTGCATACAAATTGATAGTTAACGCTAGCTTACTTCGTGCATTTCCTAAAGTCCACCGACTTGACTCAAGTCGTCCTTACACTCATCCATTCTTCCCTTTCCCCCCCATTATATTTGATATTTGTTTTCTTGTTTGTCTTCATTTATTTAGGCCTGCTATATTGTAGTGTTTTCTTGTTATATTCAACGAGAATAGTTAATAAACATTGTCCGTATACAGAAGTCAAGCATGAATTGTGTGTGTTTGGGTCAAGGTATTAACCTCTATTTCATTCCAAGAGCTCACAACTTATTTTATTGTAGCACCTTCACATTATATGACTGATTTAATGAGGTTTTTCATCAAATTCCCCTCTAAACAACATAAAACTTTGACGTGGTGCCCCTAGAGGCGGGCAGGAGTAATGCAGGCATTGCTTCCAGCCGCTACAAACTATTGATACTCTCACGAGTGACCCCCATTTTCGCAACACCCTGTATACAATGAAAACTAATGCTGTTTTGAAGGGTCTAATCCTGGACGAAAACTCCTGAAACTTTGCACACACGTGCCTGCCATAAAAATAAATTTTTGAGAAATTCCTTGTACTATTTTCCATAATTTCCAGAATTCCAAAATTTTAGAAAAATAGCTCTACAGCACCCCCTACAAATTTTTGTACACGGTACCACATTTCACATCCAAGTCATGTGCAAAATGAACAGGAAATTTGTCATTTTGGCTTTATTTTGAAATTTTCCTCCAGCTCTCCACCATGGTCATGAAGAGACACGTTAGCGGGATCCTGACGGCGACAATGACGGCTGAGGTGGCTGGATCTTCAGACACGGTGAGGTGGGATCCGGTTGCCTGCCCGGGGCCATCCTGCTCGACACCGCTGCACGGTGCCAGGCAGGTCGAAGTGGTGTCCTGCGGCAAGAAGGGCGGGGAGACACCCCACCCGCCCCCAACTGGTCCTGGGGAATCGGTTTGCCGGCCAGGCGAACGAGTACCCTGCTCCCATCGCTGCACTCCGGTAGTCGGAGACACCTGCTGCTGCGTCTGAGGCTGGGGCTGTGGTCCCACGGGCTCCCTGGTATTCCCCACCGCCCATGGCGATTATCTCCGCCGGGAACCTCACAACGGGCAGGTCCGCCTGTGGCCCGGCCGCCCACTTGTGCGTCAGGCTACTCCAGGACACGGTGTCCCGGTATTCGAGTGGCTGACATCACCGACTTCATCGGCGACACTCGCCCTCGGCAGCACCATCCTGGACAACGGGGTCGGGAATCTCCCCCCGGCGGTGAGTCCCCTGGCGTTCCCTCGCGTTCCCTCTTCACATCACCCACCAACCACCGTTATAGTCAGCGACAGCACCATTAGACGCACTCACTATCACGGCACTATCACCCACTGTTTTCCCAGAGCCAAAGTCATGGACATAGTTGACATCCTGCCCAGTGTTCTTTACTCTCTTCCATCATCCATAACCCGGCTCATTGTTCACATGGGGACGAACGAGACTGTACATCGACAGTCGGAACAGACAAAGAGGGACTTCCATGCCCCCTTTGCTCTGCTAAACACCTGTGGTCTGACGGTTTGGGTGAGCGGCATTTTGCTGATGCTGTCGCACAGGGTCGAGCGCTTCAGCCGCCTCTTAAGCCTTAACACGAGGCTAATACGCACTTGTGGCCACCTTCATTTCTCTTTTATTGACAATTTTAACCTGTTCTGGAATTGTCAGTCTTTTTACCAGCCGGACGGTGTTCATCCAAACTCTTTAGGGAGCTCTATTTTAGCAGCTAATATCCACCATACCGTTACTATCTCCACTCCCAGCTGACTCTTGTTTAATTATCACCCAGCATATGTTCCTGCTTCTTCACACTGCAATGACTACACCCACCTATAGGCCAATTTCAGCTGCTCACAGCACCACCCTCCTCACTGGCTCTCCTGCAGGCCCCCATTACCATCACCACCACCGGTCAGCTTCTCCATTCAATCCATCACTGGCAGACGCTTCCCTCGCACACACAAACAACGTGGTTTAATTATGGACATCTCGTTTATTTTAACAATTTCTCATCCACGCCACCGTGAGCGCATGTCCAGCTCAAAAATTAACCTGGCCGTGCTGAACGTGCGCTCCCTTTTAAACAAAACTTTTGTCATTAACTGTTATTTTCATTGTTATTTTTAAGTTATTGATTTTAGACAATAATTTACAAGGTATTCTTTTATCTGAGACATGGCTTGGTACAGATGCCCCAGTTTCTCTCACCAAGGCTTGCCCACCGAATTTTTACTTTTTTATTTTCTACCAGGGACGAAAAAAGAGGAGGTGGGACTGCATCAATGTTTATGAATACACTTATTTCAAAGATCATTTTTAGCAGTTATCATTTGAACATCATGCCTTTGTTTTTAGCAGTCCCCCTATTATCTGTATTACTGTTTACAGACCTCCCCATCACTCCCCCTTTTTTATGAAAGAGTTTTCAGAATTCTTATCCATTTTATATTCTACTTATAACATAATTTTAATAACCGGTGATTTTAATGTACACAATATCTCGGACCCGATGTCCAGATAATTTTTAAACCTTTTAAACAGCATGGATTTTAAACAGCATGTCTCACAGCCAACTCACAACAGGGGACACACCCTGGATTTGGTCATAACCTATGGCCTGTCCGCCGGTGTGTCCTCTGTTGTTGACCTGGCTGTGTCTGACCATTACTGTGTGTGTTTTAACATCACCGGTTTTAACATCTGGCATCCCCGGTGAGAACAGTGAGGAAATGCTACCTATCTTCTGAGGTGGCTGCAAATTTTATTGAGGTTTTAAAGAGCATTCCTGCCGACATTTTACCTGCACCCTGTGATTTTCTTGTTGACTATTTTAACCAGAATTTGAAATCATCCTTGGACTCAGTAGCTAAACCTTTAATAAAAACGACAAAAACAAAGACTGTACCTCCGTGGAGAAATAATTCAATCAGAATATCAAAAAGAAAAAGCAGGAGTGCAGAGAGGAGATGGAGAAAACAAACTTACAGTACAATACGAAATATTATGTGAACAACTAAAATCCTACATTAAAAGTCAAACAGGCAAGAACTTCCTATTTTGCAAACCTCATTACAGTTAACAAAACAACCCCAGATTTCTCTTCTCCACCTTTGAACTTTTAACTAGCTCTGATTTTAGTCCCCACAGAGACCAACAGACGCTCTCTGTCAGGACTTTGCAGACCACTTTAGAAGTAAAATCGACGACATACGATCCAGTCTTTTAGCCTGCCACAACACAAATTTAAATAAGCCTACACAATCATATTTACAAGAGGGAACACTGGAAAGTTTTGTCCTGGTTGATGCAAGGACACTTGGTTGAGTTTTCTCCCAGGTAAATCCAACACCTGCCTTTTGGATCCAATTCCCACATTTCTTTTTAAGACATTTTATGGATTCTTTGAGGAACACATTTTAAATTGAGTCAATTGCTCTCTCCAGTCGGGTGTCTTCCCCACTGCTTTTAAAATGGTGGTGGTGAAGCCCCTTCTGAAGAAGAGTAACTCTGACCCCAGCGTTTTTAATAATTACAGACCTGTATCCAACTTACCATTTTTAAGTAACATTTTAGAAAAACTGGTGTTTCTCCAGTTAAATTATTTTTTATACACAGATAATATTTTAGAGAAATATCAATCTGGTTTTAGGATGAACCACAGTACGGAGACTGCTCTTTTAATGATTTTAAATGATATTAAGT
This sequence comes from Filicampus tigris, assembly GCF_054856515.1. Lineage (NCBI taxonomy): Eukaryota > Metazoa > Chordata > Actinopteri > Syngnathiformes > Syngnathidae > Filicampus > Filicampus tigris. The sequence continues at coordinate 153,383 of NC_141222.1, forward strand.
GCACTGTAGACGTGAGAAAACTCACAGTCTTGGTGCTACTGGATCTAAGCGCTGCTTTTGACACAGTAGATCACCAAATTTTATTGAATAGACTTAAAAACCTAGTGGGAATCTGTGGTACTGTTTTTAACTGGTTTTATTCCTAGCTCAAAGACTGTTCTTTCTTTGTAAGTATGGATACTTGTTCCTCCAGAACCCATAAAATTAAATATGGGGTTCCCCAAAGTTCAATCTTAAACCCGACATTTTAATCTTTCTATGCTTCCCCTTGGGGATGTCATCAGGAGACATGGCGTCAGCTTCCACAACTATGCTGATGACATAGCTGTATATTGCCGTGACTCCTGCTGACATAGGACCCATTGATACCCTTTTAAATTGCATTTTAGATATATTAAGTCATGGATGGCAGAGAATTTCCTACAGCTCAATCAGGACAAAACTGAGGAATTAGTTATCAGCCCTGAAGATCAGAGAGAGAAACCTTTACCAAAACTTTACCAAAGATTTTAAACCCTCAGAATGTGTGAAGAACCTGGGAGTCATATTTGACTCTGAGCTCAGTTTTATTCCTCATATCAAAAATGTAACTAAGATAGTTTTTTACCACCTTAAGAATATCGCCAGAGTCCGCCCGTTTCTCTCTCAGGCTAACATGGAAGTGCTGATGCATGCTTTTATTTCCTGTCGTTTAGATTACTGTAATGCCCTGCTCTCTGGATTCCCCAAAAAGAGTATTTGTTCTTTACTACTGCAGAATTCAGCCGCTCAGGTGCTGACGAGAACCAGAGGGTGGGAGCAAATTACACCAGTTTCAAAATTGCTGCATTGGTTCCCCGTGTGTTTCAGGATCAATTTCAAGGTACTTTTATTAATTTATAAATGTGTTAATGGTCTTGGGCCATCTTATTTTTCTGATTTGCTTTCATTATACCAACCCTCGCGGATCCTGAGGTCCTCTGGCGCTGGCCTTTTAATTTTTCCTAGGGTGAGGACCAAAACGCATGGCGAGGCTGCATTCAGCCATTTTGGACCTCAACTTTGGAATAGCCTGAGAGAGGACATCAGGTCCGCAGAGACTGTTGATATTTTTAATAGGAAGCTCAAGACCTACATTTTTAGTTTGGCTTTTAAATAACTAAGTAATTTATCTTTTTCTTTTTATTGGGAACTATTTTTACCGTATCTTACTGACTTTAGTTCTTACATTATATAACTGTTTTGTCTTTTAGTTTTGTTGTTTTCTGTTGTTAGCATTTAGCTCCAATGTTTCCTCATGGGAGGCCTACGCGTTCAGGGGGCGTGGGTGCCCTGCCGGCGGAGGGCATCACCGCAGGGGCTCCTTAGGTCCAGGTGACTGGGGGCCTCTACACTAGGTGTGGTGTCTCCCCGGCTGATCTGGGCCGGGGGTCTTGGTGATGGTGGCACTCCCTGTGGCCATGGGTCATCATTCCCCTCAGCATGAATGAGCCCCCCTTGGGTACCCTTTCCTCATATGGTTTCTCTGTGCTATGTCATGTCTTTTTTAACACAGTTTATCAGGTTGTGTGCTTAGTGTGTGCGTGTATGTGTGAGTGCTGATGTACTGGCGGATATATGTCTTTGGGTTTGTTGGGAG
>NC_141222.1:160000-165000 GCF_054856515.1 Filicampus tigris
CCCATCAGTTTGTATTTAGTTCCTTGCTTTCCCTCAGTCTTTGTTGGTTCATTGTTTTTGTCGCATGTTTGTTTGCTGTCACCAAGTCAAGCGGGTTTTGCCTACCTGTGCTCATTTGGCCGATTCCCTTGTGTTACCCACTCAGCTCCCTCTATACACTTTGTGTCTTGTCTAAGGTTGCTCGTTGTCTTGTCTGTTTGCATTTGGTTTACAACTCTCTTCCAGTTCAGCTCTCTGTAGTTACTTTGTATTTTCGTTGATAAAGGCTTTTTACTCTACAACGTCCATGTCATGTCAGCGTATGGATCCAAATCCCGTAATTGGACAATATCACGTGACATATGATATTGCAATAAATTGTTGCGCTCTCTGTCGCAATGAATAATCGAGAGCCTGATGGTAAATATTGATATTTTATTACAACACACACAATGGATTTACCTCGTTGTCACCGTCAATTTTAATCTATCCAGTCCTGTTTGTGGGGGCGCTAATCCCGTAAACGATTGTAAAGTGGGCAGGAAAAGTGGTCAGTGAGGTAGAAGACAGTAGAAGAAGAACAAATGCAAGAATGGCGAAAAATGCGAACACAGACGATTGTGTCGTCACAGAAAAACAAATAAAAAATCCAAGTTTCCACTCTAAAGTGTGGAGACACTTCAGCTTTTACTAGACAGATGACAGGAGAACACTGGATAAAGAATATGCAATTTGCAAGAACTGCTTTGCAAAGGTAAAATATAACAGCAACACTAAGAATCTGCAAAGCCACCTCCTCGTGTGCTATCACGGTGAACTACTCGCAGGTGATTAAAAAAGGCAAACCAAGTCAGCCGACAATCACAACGACTTATAAAGCAAATTCCCCTTTGGGTCGCTGAGGGCACGGAGTATCACGTACGAATGTAGAGTATGAATAACAGTGATACAGGCGCTCATATGGCAGAAGTGCTTAAGAAGGCTATAGAAGAGAGGAAGCTCACCGACAAACTGCTCTGAAACTGTCAAATGTCACTCGACTGCTCGGGAGAATTAGAATAATTTATTTATTGAGTTTAATTTATTTTATTTATTCACTGCCAGACATTTTCAGGCCCCCTTTAAACTGATGTTTGAAAAAAATTGAAAAAAGTATGAACAGGTTCCTGGGCTTGAAAATCTTGGTCTGTTACATATGCCTTCCAGTTTTCACAGATGTACGTGAAACGTGGAACCGGGAGAACTTGGAAAAAAGATAGGCAGCGCTATTTTTAGAAAACAGCACAATAAATGTCTCAAATATTTATTTTCATGATTTGTGTGCAAAGTTTCATGAGTTTTTGCTAAGGTTTAGATGGTCCAAAGTTTTTGTAGGACTTAGGCTGTGACATAACACTACATTTTCATAGATGTAGGTAAAGCGTACAAACCAGAATTCTTCGTTAAGAAGGAATTATGGAACGCAATGTTTGATTCTCAGCCCCCGTCATATAGTGTTTGTAAACTGTAAAATATTTTTGCCTATTGTTGTCCCACGTGTTGAAATGGCACAACCTAATTTTGAACTCAATCGGGGGAGCCATCTTGGACTAGGGGTCAAATGTATGACCCCTGTAAATGTGCACAAATGGGCCAAAGTTGTACTTGAGAATAATCCTAATTAACTTCCTGTACATGTTAGGGCACGGGTACCAAAGCCATTTTGTACGTCTGAGGATGCTACACGTGCCTGCCAGTTTTCAAAGCTGTAGGTCAAACTTACCGGGGCAGGGCTTTGATGAACAACGGGCCGAAAAATTGTAACAAATTCCAAAGTAAAATCAAAATGGTGGACTTCCTGTAAGGTTTAGCACATGGCCATAGAAGACATTTTTGTAGGTCTTATGCTGTCACGTATACCAGCAAATTTCCGTAGATCTAGGTGAAACGTACAACCCAGAATCCATCATTAAGAGAGAATTATGAAACGCAAAATTTGATGGAATAGTCTGTCGAAAACATAAAATATTTTTCCGTTGTTGTCCAAAGCGTTGAGGCCATCTACGACTATGGGGCAAAGTATGACGCCTGCAAATTTGCACAAATGGCCCAAAATTGTACATTAAAATACTCGTAATTCGCTTCCTGCACATGTTCGACAATGGCATACGTCTGAGGGTGCTACACGTGCCTCCCAGTTTTCATAGACGTAAGTCAAACTTCCCGGGACTTTCCTTTGATGAAAAAATCGAGGTGCTCTTGGGGGCCGTGCAGACCCCGTTTTTGAGTACTCGAGTGTGGCGACTTCGAAATAGCTCATTTTTCGCCAATCCCGATCTGTGTGCAACGTTTGGTGAGTTTTCGTTCACGTTTAGTCCCTCAAAAAAGTGAGCTTTACAGATAATAATAATAACTAGAGCAGCTATAATGGGCCCTTGCAACCCTGGCCACGTTGGGGTACTTGCACACAGGACAATAAGCTTAAAAAATGTTGGTGTTTATGCCAGGCCTGATGTTTGTCCAAAGATGCATGGGTTTTCGCCCAGGTTTAGACCATGAAAAACAGCATAATGTTCCTTTGCAAATGGCTCATCACAACGGCAACAACGTGCAACGAAATAACAATGTTCAATAACTTTTCATCTTAAGCATGTTTAGAAGAAAGACTGAAAGTTTGTGGTCGATCGGATAAAATCTCTAGGAGGAGTTTGTTAAATAAAATATGACCTCTACAAAAGGGCAAAAATGTGTATCGTGCCAGACATTTTGAACTGAATGTTTTCTTACATTATTAGGCAAACGTGCTGTTATAAATTAATTGAAGACAAAGTTTTATTTTTATTTTATTTTTTCAAAATAAAAAAAAACTTGAAGTGCAATTTAAGGCACCTTTCTTAAAACATGGACAGCACTTAACAGCTAAGTAATCTAAGTCCACAATATAGAAAAATAAGTTTAAATAAAACAAAAATTAAGCCAAGAGGCACCTGTTGTACTATCAGCTAATGATAACAGCTGCTAGCCACTAACGCCGGAGACTTGTGCCGTACCATACAATGACAGCGTAATTAACCAGTTTGTTTGTGTCCTGAATTAGCAACTGAAAATTATTTCGAGACAGTGTTCTGTTGGTGTTAGTAGCACGCGTTAAAACTGCTGATACGTCGAAAACGGAAGTCAAGTTAGCCTTTGCGCTACCACACAGGCCAACTTCAAAGTAAAGGTTCACTAAAGCTATTGCATTGGCATTAATGACTCAATGTATTATTTGGTAAGATTTATTTTGAAGTTAGTGATCTTGAGGGTATTCAACTTCCTCTACTGAATGCGGACTAATCACGCTGCCTTATTGTGAATGCACAGTTTTTTTCACCAACCATTCTACGGATCATGCCCATAATGAACAGATGCTTGATCCTTACCAATCAAAGATGATTTGTTCCACTGCACCACTAGTGTTTTTTTTGTTTTTTGTTTTTTTTACCACTAGTGTGTACAGGACAGGTACGCAAATGCGCGTCGTGACGCAAATGACAGTGCGCATCAGTGATTTATGTTGCAAATGCGTACCTGCATACCAGTTATGTACATGTATATATCTATATATAATGTAGCGACAAGGGGACACAAGCCAGTGTCTTATTGTGCCGGTCCCAAGCCCGGATAAATACAGAGAGTTGAGTCAGGAAGGGCACCTGACGTAACACATTTGCCAAATCAAAGATGCAAATCAAACCTATGACTTCCAAACTGGATCGGTCGAGGCCCGGGTTAACAACGACTGACATTGGCGCTGTTGACCTACAGGGCACCGGTGGAAATTGGACTACTGTTGGTCGAAGAAGGAGAGGAGGAAAGTGTGTTCGTAGGAAGAGAGAGAAGAGGAGCGCTACCAGTATAGGTCTGAGAGTAGGGACATTGAATGTTGGAACTATGACAGGAAAAGGTAGAGAATTGGTGGACATGATGCAGAGGAGGAAGGTAGACATACTGTGTGTACAGGAGACCAGGTGGAAAGGTAGCAAGGCTAGAAGTTTAGGAAATTCTGGCTGGACTTTGATGAAGTGATGCAGTGCATACCTAGGAGTGAGAGAGTTATCATTGTTGCGGACTTCAATGGACATGTTGGTGCAGAACACAGATGGGATGAGGAGGTGATGGGCAGGTTTGGTACCCAGAAGAGGAACGCAGAAGGACAGATGGTAGTTGACTTTGCAAAAAAGATGGAAATGGCTACAGTGAATACTTTCTACCAGAAGAGGCAGGAACATAGGGTGACCTATAAGAGTGGTGGTAGGAGATGAAGGAGATCTGTGACTGCAAAGTAGTGGTAGGCGAGAGTGTAGCCAAACAGCATAGGATGGTGGTGTGTAGGATGACTTACTGGTGCGTAAGATCAAGAGGGCAAAGGCAGAGGAGAAGACAACATGGTGGAAGCTGAAAAAGGAAGAGTGTTGCATGACTTTTAGGAAGGAGTTAAAACAGGCTCTGGGTGTCAGGAGGTGCTTTCAGATGACTGGAAAACTACAGCTAATGTGATCAGGGAGACAAGTAGGAGAGTACTTGGTGTGTCATCTGGAAGGAAAGCAGATAAGGAGACTTGGTGGTGGAATGAGGAGGTACAGGAGTGCATACAAAGAAAAAGGTTAGCTAAGAAGAAGTGGGACACAGAGGACTGAGGAGAGTAGAAGGGAGAACAGGGTGGCAGTAAAGTTTCTGACTGGGTTCCTCAACAATATCTTAGATAGTGAGAAGATGCCTGAGGAATGGAGCAATAAGTGTGCTGGTTCCCATTTTTAAGAACAAGGGAGACGTACAGAGTTGTGGCAACTACAGAGGAATAAAGCTGATAAGACATACAATGACGTTATGGGAAAGAGTAGTGGAAGCTAGACTAAGGGCAGAAGTGAGCATTTGTGAGCAGCTGTATGGTTTCATGCCAAAAAAAGAGTACTATCGATGCATTATTTGCTTTGAGGATGTTGATAGAGAAGTACAGAGAAGGCATAACAGACCTGCATTGTGTTTTTGTAGATCTGGAG
>NC_141222.1:170000-180000 GCF_054856515.1 Filicampus tigris
TGGCGCGTGGCAAACTCTGAGACAATAGTTTAAATCTTTTAATGTGTTTTGTCAAGAAGGGCGGTTCATTGCCTCACTTGTGCAAGGGGCAATCACTGCAGTCACAGTTGCTTGTAGGTCTGTGAACATCACACAGTGAGGTTGGGCTCCTTTAAATGACTTTGTTTGTGTTCATACCATAGACAACAGTGTTAATGGCTGATAAGCTATTGTTTCTGACACCAATTATGGTTGTGGTTTCATAAAATAAAATGGAAAGCAATCACTCCAAATATAAGTAAACCAAAGTAAAGAGTAACGGAAAGATTGCTAATAAATAAGAGTTATTGTGCTTTTAGATATGGTTTGAATGAGTTTAGTCCCATTAATCGCAGGACGTAAGACAGTGGTCATTACAATTAATTGAACTTTGAATGACTCTAAGTATTATTATTATTACTATGATATTTTCTTTGACGAACTTTATCAATGCATATTTCTGCTTTTATTACACACACTTTGTCTATCTGTCTGTGTTGTTAGATCAAATGTCAATTATATGTCATCAAGCACTATTGTTTGTGTCTAAATTAATTTGAGAAAGTTGATAATTTTAAATATGCTTTACAGTCTGAGATTATTTTTTTAATGGATAAAATATCAGTTCCAATATGTAAAAATTGTATTGATACAAATATTGATCAAGGGCCAATATTATATCCTAATCCTATCCCCCACCATAGAGTCAAAATATTTAAGCCCCACTTTAGAGTTAATTATGCTACTCATTACGAGTTAATTTTACCAGCTACAGTATGGTAACAAATTTCAATTTTCTTTTTAGAGTGTCAAAGTCATTATTGAATAAATTAACCTCTGCTTTCAAGAAAAAGGTAAGTGAAAGGTAACAGTAACGCATTACTCTACAAGTAAAATTATATTGTGAAAAAGGTATTACTAATCTGGGCGTCACCCCTTTGGTGGTGTCGTGAAAGGGGGGTAGCTCTTTCTCAAAATTCAAGATATCAACTTCCACAATTATGTCAGCCTCAGTAAATGAGAACATGAAAGGGATTGAAGGATAGGGGGGAGATTAGTTGGTATGATAGCTAGATATAGTCAAGTGACTATTGTATTGTCATGTCATGTCATGTCATCTTCCAAACCGCTTATCCTATATAGGGTCGCGGGGAGTTGCTGGAGCCTATCCCAGCCGTCAATGGGCGAAGGCAGACTACACCCCGAACTGGTCGCCAGCCAGTCGCAGGGCACACATAGACACTGTCACTGAGCGGGAATCGATCCCACGCTGCCCGCACACAACTCAGGCGTGTGTACCACTACACTATCAGCGGACATGACTACTGTATTGCATATGGATAATCATGGTTTCAGGTGAATTAGTATATTAATGATACATGGATCAGATAGTTATGGTGTTATACATTTTTGGTAATGGCATTTATGTCATCATACACAATTAGCTAAATATCTTTACACATAAGCAGTCATAAGACAGTGTATTGAGTAAGATCACAGACACACATGCACGCACACACCAACAGGCATTCATTGTTATGCACACTTATCTGTACACGCAAGCACATACAAGCTTGTGGAGGGGAATGTGGCCTCGAGTGTTTCACAGGGCTGAGTCCTTGGGACTCTGGAGCCGCCAGCCAAGGGCAGGACTTGATGCGCCAAGATGACCGAAGACTTGGAGGGACACGTCACAGAGGGAGAAGATTTGAGTCTAACGACATGTCTGATTAAATTCCTCTTATACGGCAGTATGATACATATGTGAGGGCTGCATTTTAGATAGCGCTCTTTTCTGACTATGCCCGTGAGGGGTACGAGTCCCTTGCAAGGTTAAGAAAAGCAGCCCAGCTTGACTTTTGTCAGATTCCTGAACTTCAGAGACTGAAAGAAACAGACGGAAAATTCAATCAATTTGTGTGAGTCTTTATTGTTATTTTTATATTTGAATGCCTTCTTGAAAGATAAAAAGAACACGCAGTGAGTTGTTTTTGTGAATTGATAATTGGACTTGCGCCCTGGTGACCCAAACCTAACAACTCCAAAAATATCCGTCTTGTGTCTTATCTTGCCATTCCAACAACAATTTACAGAAAAATATGGCATATCTTGGAGACAGTTTGAATTGTGATTAATTACGATAAATTATTTTTTAAGCTGTGATTAACTCAATTAAAATTTGTAATCATTTGTGATCGACAGACCTAATCTTTAAGTATTACTGTTGATCTTACGCCACCAAATTTCTAAGTTAAGTTCCTGCCAAGATAAGATTTAGTTCACAGCCTGCTTGAATTAAATGCACATTAAAATTTAGCATAAATACAGTATAGTACATTTGTTTCATGAATCACTGTTAATAGCCCATCAAAAAATAAATAAATGTGACTTACTGAGAGACACTGGCGCAGTACACAGGTTTGTTTGAGCTTTCCAGGTCCTCCAAACTTCTTCATGTCTCGGCAGAAATTACAATCTCCACATTCAGCTCTCATACATGCCTCACAGCGCTTACACCTACACAAAGGCAGAATAACATTGATTGTTGAAATAAACTGAATCACTGACTGTATTTGGAAAATTAATTTCCTAAAATATGCTGTTTTTGTAGGCCAACTAGACAATCTTAAGATTGTGGATCAGGGAAACAAAGACTGTGAAAAATATTGTACAAACTCATGGACACCCTGAAGGTTAAAACACTCTTTCAAGGGAATATGACGTGGAATATCTGGTTAACTGCTGGCAGAAAAACATTTAAAAAAAAGAAAGAAAAAAAAAAAAACATACATTTCCTTTAGCCAGGAGGTGGTGGTATCAGTACAGTAAAAGTAAGTTTGTCTTCAGGCCTAGACTCTCATCAAATGGGAGAAGGTTCAGTTAGGTTTAGCATATGGCACAAAGAGGCTTTATTGTAGGTCTCTCTGCCTGTTATATATATATGACCAAATTTTCGTAGATCTAGGTGAAATGTATAACTGGGGCTGATTTTTTCAAACTTTATAGGGGGAGCGAGCGAGCCATCTTTTAAAGATTGGACTATTAACTATTGAAATATTGATGAATTTACAAGCCCTGAACTGTGAGAAAAGTTTCATGAGTTTTTATGCGCGCTTACATCCTCAAAATAAGCATTGCATTATTGGCAAACTGGGCGTTACCAGAGCAACAGCTTTCTGCGAAAAATCTCAAACTCCGTGTTTCAATATCATGAAGGCCTAAACATTCTTCCGAGCAAATATGAGGTAGATTTGGCTAACCTGCCAGGAGAAAAACAAAGAATACAACATGTACTTCCTTCAGCCAGTAGGTGGCACTACCACTACGATGAAATGTGAGTTCGTCTTCAGGCATAGACTCTAATTAAACGTGTGAAATTTTGACAATACATTATGTGGATCACGTTACAGAAGGTAGTGAAAAAGAATAACACCCACCACTTACAGTAAGATAAATTGACAACAAAATCTGTAAGTTGTCTGAGTATCTAGACCCACATGTTTATCTATTAAGGTAAACCAACAAGTCACAGATAATAATAATCGTAACAATAAAAAATAAAATAAATTGAAATACTTTCAGTTATTGACTATCCAGAACAGTAGCAGGTAGGGATGGGCATCGTTTGAATTTGGACGATTCCGGTTCTGATGTTTTGATTTGATTCTGGTTCCTAAAGGTTGTACGTTTCACAAACATCTATGAAAATTTGCTGGTATATGTAACAGCCTAAGACTTACAAAAACGTCTTTTGTAGCCATGTGCTACGTCTTTTGTAGCCATGAGCTAAACCTAACAGGAAGTCAACTATTTTGAATTTACGTTGGAATTGTCGCAACTTTTGGGGATTTTCATGGTCATATTTTAACGAACTCCTCCTAGAGCATTTATCCGATCCTCTTCAAACTTTGTATGCTTCATCTAAAGATGTTTAAGATGAAAAGTTATTGAAATCTTTTTACTTGATTGGACGATGTTGTAGTGGCAATGCGCTGGAAATCATGAAAACTGATGCTATTTTGGAGGGTCTAAGCCTTGGCAAAAACTCATGAAACTTCACAAACACACACATCAGACCTTCCATGAAAATAAATAATTGAGAGATTTCATGTGCTTTTTTCCCTGAAAAAGCTTGACAGCGCCACCATGAAAATAAATAATTGAGAGATTTCATGTGCTTTTTTCCCTGAAAAAGCTTGACAGCGCCACCTAATTGTTTACCAATCATTCCCGGTTCCAAGTACAGCTGGAAAAACTGGAAGGCATATGTAACAGACCAAGATTTTAAACAATGTTTTTAGAATCATGTACAAAATTAACAGGAAGTCCCCCATTTTGACTTTATTTGAAATTTTGCGCCACGTTTTGCCTTTTATAGAGGTCATATTTGAACTTACTCCTCCGACAGAATTTTTCCGAATGTTTCCAAACTTCTTGTGGTTCATCTACATATGTTTATGATTAAAATTTAGTGAAATGCAATGATTTTGAAGAAAAATGATACAGTTTTTGAGTGTCTAAACCTGTGCGAAAACTCGTGAAGATTTTGCACACACATCAGACATGCCATAAAAATAAAAACTGTAGAAACTTCATGTGCTTGTGTAAAAAAAAATCTCTATAGATCCCCCTACACATATCTAAGGTAGCATTCACGGTTCTACATTTTACCTAGTTATTATTATTATTCTCAGTTAAGACTGGCATGTTTGAGGGACTAAACATGAACGAAAACTCACCAAACTTTGCACACACATCGGCCTGGCGAAAAATGTGATAATTTGAAGTCGGCATACTCAAGTACTCAAAATCGGGGTCCCCAAGAGCCCTTCGATTTTTCCATCAAAGGAAAGTCCCAGTAAGTTTGACCTAGGTCTACGAAAAGTGGGAGGCACAAGTAGCACCCTCAGACCTACAACAATTTTTTGGTCCCCATGCCCGAACATGTACAGGGATCTGCAGGGCCCCCAAGAGCCGCTTGATTTGTTTCATCAAAGGAAAGCAGTTATGCAGTTTTTCACGGTCTAAACCTAGGTGAAACTCATGCAACATTGGAAAAAAATCAGGCCAGGCATAAACACCTACATTTTTTATGCTTATTGTCCTATGTTCAAGTACCCCGATTTGCAAGTACCCCAATTTGTCCAGTGTTGCAAGGGCCCATTATAGCTGCTCGCAGCTCCAGTTATTATTATTAGGGCCCGAGCAGCGAAAGCTGCAAGGACCCTATTGTTTTCATAGAAATGTTTATTGTGTGGAGGCGAAGGCCTTCACGCATATGTTATTCCCATAGTTTATTATTGTGTGAAGGCGAAGGCCTTCACACATGTTATTCCTACAGTTTATTATTATTATTCCACTCCAATTTTTTGGCGTGTGACTCCTTCCACATTTTTCACCCGATTCACTTCATTCAAGTCTCAACATTCAGAAATGTCATGCCTTCCGGGTAGTATATTTTTACGTTCCCCAAATTTACCGTTTCCCCAATATTTCCCATTTTTCACCCCAAAAAAACCCATTCCTTTTTCAATGGCACTTTCAACTTTTCACATTTATACCATTCCAATTTCCAAAAATTCATGTCATTCAACTCATTCAGCTCACATTCAGCTTTTCAACACCCCCAAAATTTGTACTTCCCACACATTAACCTCATTCACACTTAAAAAAAACACAAAAATTCAACTACTCACCATTCATTTCCATTGGCAGATTTAACTTTTCGGATTCACACCATTCCAATTTCCACAAATTCAAGTCATTCAACTCATTCAGCTCACATTCAGCTTTTCAACACCCCCAAAATTCCTACTTTCCACACATTCAACTCATTCACGCCACACAATTTCACCATTCATTTCCAGTGGACGGTGTTATTGCCCCATGGTCTCCCCAGTGCTGCCGCCGTCTTGGGCCGGGACATTAGCTAGACTGGGGATACTCACCCCGAGGTCTCCCCAGTGCGTCGGCCATCTTGGGCAGGGGCATTAGCTAGACTGGGGATACTCACCCAGGGGTCTCCCCAGTGCGGCGGCCATCTTGGAGAGGGACATGAGCTACAGCTAGCATTGTGGCCCCTTGGTCTCCCCTGGTGTGGCGTCCATATTGTACAAAAGCATTGGGACACCCAGAACTCTCATTCCCAGGTGTTCCTAATGAAGCGGCCATGTTGTTCAAAAGTATTGGAACACCCTAATTTTTCATCCTTAGGTGCCTAATGAAGTAGCTATTTTGTTCAAAATATTGGGACACCCCAATTTCTCATCCGCAGATTCTGTCCTACCCGAAATTCCTTGTTTTCTTCCTTCCGTGCTTCCCAGTGTCCTTTCTTCCTCATTTCCTCGGCTCATCCTTTCCTTAATACTATTTTGTATTCTTACTTTGTTTACTTTCTTGCTATCTTGGTTCCTTGCTTCCTCCCTTCCTTTGATTCCGTCAGTCTTTGTTTTCCTTTTTTTTTCCCCCTGACTTCCTTCTTTCATTGTTTTCTAACTTCCTCTTTTATTGTTTCGTGTTTTTTTTTTAAGGTCATTCAACTTCATTCCAACGCATTCTGTGGTTTCCATACAGCTTCCTTCGCCTTCACACGCAATTTCTCCAGGAATTGCATTCTCTAGTTATTATCATTATTCTCCTCCATTAAGACTCGCATTTTTTAGGGACTAAATGTGAACGTAAATTCACCAAACTTTGCACACACTTCAGGCCTGGCGAAAAATTTGATATTTTGAAGTCGGCATACTTGAGTACTCAAAAACAGGGTCCCCAAAAGCCCCTCGATTTTGTCATCAAAGGAAAGTCTTGGTAAGTTTGACCTACGGCTATGAAAACTGGGAGGCACGTGTAGCACCCTCAGATCTATAAAAAATATTTGGACCCCATGCCGGAACATGGACAGGAAGTGAGTTATGAGTATTTTATAGTACAATTATCTGATCGTCTACAAACTTTAGGTGTTTCGCCTAAATATGCTCAAGATGAAATGTTATTGCAGGTTTTTTATTACAATGCACGGTGTTGCCGTGGTGATGAGCTCTTAGCAAAGAAAAAATTATGCTGTTTTGGACTGTCTAAACCTAGGCAAAAACCCATGCACCTTTGGACATACATCAGGCCAGGCATAAACAACTACATTTATTATGCTTATTGTCCTAAGTGCAAGTACCCCAATTTGCAAGTACCCCGATTTGGCCAGGGTTACGAGGGTCCGTTATAGCTGCTCGCCGCTCTAGTTATTATTGTTATTCTCCGTAAAGACGTGCATTTTTGAGGGACTAAACGTGAACAAAAACTCACCAAACTTTGCACACACATCGGGCCTGGCGAAAAATTTGACATCCTCTTCAAACTTTCCATGCTTCATCTAAATATGTTTAAGATGAAAACTTATTCAAATCTTTATTTTGTTGTACGATGTTGTAGTGGTGATGCGCTGTATATCATGATGCTGCTGCATGATGCAAAGTGATGCTGTTTTAGAGGGTCTAAACTTTGGCGAAAACTCATGGAATTTTGCAAATATGCCCTAACGATGCATTGTGGCTGGGTGTAATAACACATTGAAAGAAGGGGTCAGCCAACATAAATTCCCAAAGGATGAAAAAGTGAGGGAACTGTTGGACCTAAAAAAAAAATAAAATAAATAAATACTGAAATGAGACGGACTTGGCATGACAAGTGTGATTTGCACTGCACAGTTTGAAGATGAAGGGCTGTGGTCGGAATTTGGAGTTCCCAAATTCAAAAGGCTCAAGCCGACTGCCATCCCAAAAATAAAAAGCACCAGAGAGGGGAGGAACACGGCCTCCCGAAAAGCAGAGAAGACGAGCAGTCCTGGCACTCAAAACGGGAGAATAAAAAGGTAAGTCTTTTGACATGAATTTTATTTCCAAAACATAACCTTTCCAAAAATACTGGCCGAAGTTTGTCACTTTTGAACCTTATCTTGTGTTGGGTTCAGATTGACCCCAGAATTTACACCAACACAAGACGAGGGTTAAATGTTGTAAATGTAGTGCACATTTCATTACAGCTACACCAGCTTACAACTACTTTTACACTGTTTGACAAACGCTAAATAACTATGCAATACTGTCATGTCGCGGCAAATAAAAATGTTTCATTACTAAAAATGCCGACGTAAGGTTTTTATTTTATGTTTCGTATTTTGGACACTTCATTAGGTAAAGCTAGCTAACAAGAGCTACGGTGTTGTCTAGAACTTCAGCAAATAAAAATATACACAAACTATGCAACAGTGTCACGTTTAGGGCTGGGTACTCTTATTGTCTTTGCAAAAAATATATATTACCAAAAACACTGACATAAGGTTTTTATTTTATGTTTCGTAAGTGTATGCAAGATTTCCATGTTTAATTACACTCATCACCAAGTTTCGGCGCAAACAAATAATGCACAGCCTAATTTCAAGCATAACCCTAACCCTAACCCCTGGAGGGTGTCTGAAGTACACAAACGGAGGACGCTTGGCGTCTGCAAGAAGAGGACCTTGGTCACAAGAAAGCATGCTGATGTTTTCTTTTTTTTTTTTCCAACTTGTATTTAATGACGTGTAAATAATCCTCTTTTTTTTAATAGCTTTTGCATTTTGTCTTTGGCAAGACAGACGGTTGAGCCTCGCCAACCGCAGATTCGCCGGAGAGACCAACGAGCGAGTCTTTTCCCCCCCGCATCCTTCGACTTCTTTTTTTTAGATTACTCTGAAGATTTTTGGAAGCAGCAGATCGCCGATATCATCAGTCTCGGCCACACAACAACTCAGACTCTGGCGGGCTTCCACGGCTGCCATTAGTCTGCTCAACTGCCTTCAAACACAGGGCAACTACACACAACTATGTCTTTGTGCACCACTTGCACTCGTCTCATTGAAAGGCTCTCCCTGCTAGAGGGACGTGTCTGTCAGCTAGAGCAGAATAATGTGGTAACCGTAGATGTGGCAGACACAATTGTTAGTATGGGTTGTAGCCAACCTGCTAGTCCGGTTAGCATTAGCCCTAAGCGGCCTGCGAATCGCGTTGAGCCTGTTCAGATGCACAAAAGATTCAACCCGTTAGCTAGTCCCATTTCACTTCGGACTACTTGCTCCCGCACGTTAGTAATAGGTGACACCATTACCCGTAACATTAATCTTAAAAATCCAGCCACCGTAATGTGTATTCCTGGGGCCAGAACACCCGACATTGAAGCTAATCTTAGGGAGCTGACTCGCAAATGGACTAGAAACCAGCACAGGGCAAACAACATTAGGTACTCCAACATAGTGATACACGTCAGCTCCAATGATACTAGGATACTAGAACATAGCTCGGACTTGTGATCTCACTAGAAAGATGAGATGGCATCGAGTAATTGTCTCTGGCCCCTTGCCTGCGAGAGGCAATGATGAGAGGTTTAGCAGACTTTTCTCGCTTAAGTTCTTCAACCACTGCTGCCCTGTCTGAGCTACTGCCCCTGGCAACTGCTTCGTTTCCGAGCTATATTGTTTCGATTGACAATCTCACAAATGATTTAAATGCTTCTCTGTTAAATGCGCTTGACTCCGTTGCACCATTAAGACATAAAACCCGTCCTAAACCGCCTACTCTGTGGTTTACTGAGGAAACCCGCTCACTTAAACAATCATGTAGGAAGCTAGAGCGCAAATGGTGTGCGACTAAACTTGAGGTCTTCTATCAGGCACGGTGCGATAGCTTACAAATATATAAAAAAGCACTCGCCTTTGCCAAAATTAATTACTTTCCCAGATGAATTGTTCTAAATAAAAACAATCCTAAATATTTATTTGATACAGTGGCAATGCTAACACAACAGCTGCCGACCTCCAATAGCTGCTCCCATTCAGCCCATGACTTCATGCAATTCTTTACGCAGAAGATTGAGCGCATTCGCGACGAGATTAAGGACACCGCTCTTAAAACCTTGTTTCCGCGAATACTGATGCTAGTAGGGGTATTATGGC
>NC_141222.1:190000-347500 GCF_054856515.1 Filicampus tigris
GCCTCTTTAAAAAGAGACATACCTCTGCTAACTTCAGACGGACGGCGGTTGGGCTAATCGCTGTTTCAATTTGAAAAGGCCCAATGAACTTGGGGGCAACCTTACGGGAATCAGTCTGGATGGGAAGGTCACGGGCAGACAGCCAAACCTTGTGTCCCGACCGATAGTCTGGGGCAGGAGACCGATGTCTATTGGCCAGTTGACTGTTTCGCTGGGCTGCGCGGCGCGGGACAGGGCAGCTCTGGCATGTCTCCATAGCATGACATCGACGGAGTTGGGCACGGACAGAGGGAACAGCGACCCCTTGCTCCTGGGAAGGGAATAGTGGGTGCTGATAGCCATAAGCGACCATGAATGGAGACATGCCTGTACTCGACCCATGGAGGGTGTAGGCTGGTGGGCCGAGACACATCGAAGGGCTGACTCCAGGTCCTGATTGACTCTCTCTGACTGTCCATTGGTCTGTGGGTGATAACCTGAAGAAAGGTTAGATGATGCCCCAGAGCTCTGCAGAAAGCCTGCCACACCTTGGATGTGAACTGGGGACCCCGGTCAGAAACAATGTCAATGGGGATGACATGAAGCTTGAAGACGTGGTTCACTAAGATCTCTGCAGTCTCAAGGGGGGAAGGAAGTTTGGGCAATAGAATGAAGTGAACCATCTTGGAGAATCAGTCTACTACGGTCAACATGACCGTGTTTTCATCGGAGGGTGGCAGACCAGAGACGAAATCGATCGACAGGTGGGAAAAGGGACGACTAGGGATGGGCAGAGGTTGAAGGAGACCCATGGGGCAACGGTGAGAGGAGTTCCCTCGAGAGCAGACGACAAGCCGCGACAAACTCCCTGACATCTTGGACCATTTGGGGCCACCAGAAGCGTTGCCGGAGGGAACCGGAGAGTTCGATTCACCCCAGGATGACAAACTAACATGGAGGAGTGTTCCCATTGCAGGACTTGAGAGCAGACAGAATCTGGGACGAAGAACTGATCCTTAGGGCCCGAGCCAGGATCTGGTTGTTGTCGTTGGGCCTCCACGACCACCCGCTCAATGTCCCACACAGCCGCAACGAGGAGGCTTGAAGAGGGGAGAATGGTCACAGGATCTTGCCTGTCTGAAGGTGGGTTATGCATACAAGAGAGAGCATCGAGTTTAACATTACGGGAGCCTGGACGGTAGGATATACAGAAATTAAAGCGACCTAGGAAAAAGGCCCAATGAGCCTGCCGGAATATTCAGGCGCTTGGCAGATTGCAGACACGTGAGGTTCTTGTGATTTATTAGTATCAGAAGGGGGATCTTAGCTCCCTCCAGCCAGGAGGAAGGGCAGACACCACAGCCGACAATTCACGGTTACCAACATCATAGTTTATCTCGGCGGGGGACAACTTGCGTGAAAAGAATGCACAAGGATGATCCTTTTGATCTCTGGAACTTCTCTGGGAGAGTACGGAACAACCCCAAAGTTAGAAGCATCCACTTCGACGATGAACTGGAGAGCAGGATCAGGATGGATGAGGGCCAGGGCAGAGATGAACAGTTGTTTGGGGCGTTTGAAGGCACCGTTTGAATGGAAAGGCTGTTGAGGTGAGTTGGGTGAGGGGTGTGGCGACCTTGTTGTAGTTATGGCAGAATGTCCTGTAGAGGTTTGCAAACCCCATAAACTGTTGGAAGTGTTGGAGCTGTTTGTGCCAAGAAGGGACTTTCCAATTTGACACTGCCTCAATCTTGGCGGGATCTGGCCTAACCTGACCCTGGCTGAGAATGTCGCCGAGAAAACTTATAGAGCATTTTTCTGCTTTGACAAAGAGTTTGTTTTCAAGGAGGCGCTGAAGAACTAATCTAATTAATGTTCCTCTGGGGTTCGAGAGAAAATCAGTATGTCATTGAGATAAACATACACAAACTGGTTAAAGGGATGGTTGGGATGGCCATGTTTTCACTCACAAGTTCATTTTGTATATATATTTTTTTTGTTCAGTAAAATGAAAAGAGTTGTCATTTTCTATTTTATCCATTCATTTTGGAGAAATTAGGTATAAGTGACTCCATGAATAACGCCCCTTGTTAATGAGGAGAATGGCCGCGCATACCTACCGTTCTATCCTTGTTCGGTCGGAGTCACTGGAGGAACCAATTACAAACTCTCCATTGGAAATCATTTTACTTACATTGCTTATAACGTCCAAAAACGGTGATCAATTGGCACCAAACTTTATGTGGACATCCCTACTAATGACCACGTCAACATATCAAAAGGATTAACCTCTCCGTGACTGATTTATATGAGAATGAGGGAATGTGGAAGTGCAGGGCTACATAGATTTATGCTGGGATGAGCACACACTGCTTCTTTGCTAAAAAAAATAAATACATTAAAAAATTAAAAAATAAAATGCTTCTTTGCTGAGGAGGAAGGGAAAGCGCCTGAGATTTACAAAACACCTCCCCCAAGTCGTGATATTCAGAAGGAACCAAAGAAAGATCAGGCAGAAGAATGGGAGGAGAAGGATGAGATGTTGAAGACGTAGAACGCAAACAATGAGCATGACAGAAAGTGCTGCAACTAACTATGAATGAGGAAACTCAGTCTATGTGCGGGTTATGAAGTCCTAACCAGGGTATCCAAGAACTATAGGAGCAGAAGGAGAAGGGATGACCAAAAACCTGATGTACTCCTGATGGTTACCCGAAATTGTGTGAGAGAGTGAAACGGTCTGGTGTGTAACAGTCTCTAGGGGGCTTCCATCGATGTCACTTACTGGTCGGGGCGGGTCTAAAAGGCACAAGGAGAATTTAGCATTAGCAACACACGCTTTGTCAATAAAATTGTCATCTGCCCCTGGATCTACCATCACCTGAAGGGAGACAGGGTTGTTGGGGGAAGAGACAGTGGCAGTCAAATGAATCTGGTTCAAGATTCGAAGATTGAGATCCTAGTGTCAATCACCATCTTGCTCCGTTATGTGGTAGCAAGAGGACTCTTGAGTAGGAGTGGGCACTGGTTGGTCCACAATAGATGCAAAGACCATGCGCAACTCACTGGGTACATTCTTCCAGGGAGAGGCGGGTTCTGCAAGGTTGCATGGTTTCTTCCCCAGCGGAAGCAAGTGTCTCTGGGCTCGTGAAGGGCTGGGGGACCAGTCGAGGAACGGCGGCACGTTAAGAGAAAGGGAAGGCAGGTCCGACGCCGTTCTTTGATGTGATTGTCAATCCGAATTGCTAAAGAGATTAACTGCTCAAGATATTCTGGGTCATCCCGAGTAGATAGCTGATCTTGAAGCTCCTCGGACAATCCACATACTTTTGTATGTGGTTTGTATGTATGTGCTGTTTTTTGTCCGGCCTCATTTCATCCACTGTCCTGTCTCATCGATGTAATTTAATAGCAAGTCCACGTCCCTACCTGGAAATGATTTGGTGTTGACAAGACTGACGTCGTCAGAATAACATTGTTAGATGTGCCAGAGCGGTCACCCTGAAGAGCAATTCACCAACAAATCTGTTCCACCACGCACCGTATGGTTTACGGTAAAAATTGTGGCCCGACCAGCACGCGAAAGAAAAGCAAAGTAAACATACACACTCAGAAAACTTTGCCAAGTTGAGCAAACAAATACACTGTACCATTGTCAAAGCAAGTAAACGTTGGTGAAACATAACGAAGCCATCAGCATAACATGTGAGAACGTTGAACTTGATAG
The DNA here is from genome assembly GCF_054856515.1 of Filicampus tigris. Taxonomy (NCBI): domain Eukaryota; kingdom Metazoa; phylum Chordata; class Actinopteri; order Syngnathiformes; family Syngnathidae; genus Filicampus; species Filicampus tigris. The sequence continues at coordinate 193,707 of NC_141222.1, forward strand.
GATGTTCGATATTCACTTAACAGTCAGGTTGCATGCTCATAGTCCGCATCATAAATACATTGGCGACTATATCACGTGTAGTATGTGTAGGAAAATATCGGTAACTGTATGTCAAAAATGGCAGCTGAATTTGTTGTCACTACAAAGGTACAATATGCAATAACAGTGCTAGATGCTGTATCTTTCTTAGAGTCTGTGTTAAGGATTCTCCACAAATTACAGTTCCTGACTAAAGTCTTGTCGCTTGGGTACAAATTGACCTTAAGTGCCCTTTAAATATATTTCAAATCATTTTATTAAACAATAAATGGCTAATTTCAATCCCAACATCTTTTGAAACATAACTACTGAAAAACATTTTACTATTTTATCCCCTTGTCATATGCACCCAATCCTAAATTACAGCCTCACATTTCATCAGTAGTTGATCAATCAATTAGTGGGTGTATAAAAAGAACCCCAGCACACCAGACATCCCTATAAACTGTAACTTGACCTCTGACGAAATGCCCAAGATTCACGCAGAGACCAAAGCGTTGATTATCAAGGGCCTGAAGACCACAGACACTGCTGAGTTGGCTGAAACCTTCAATGTGTCTCATTATCATGTACAAAGAATAAGAAAAAGATTGGAAGAGACTGGATAACTATTTGACAAGCCTAGGAATGACAGACCCCACAAGGTAACTGCTCGGGAGGACCGTTTGTTGGCTCGAATATCCAAGGCTAGCCCATTTTCCGCTGCAGCATAGCTCTACCAGGCCTGGTCACCTCAAGTCCCTGTGCCAACCAGAAAAGTTTGTACATTTCTGTCTCTAATAAATGGCCTCCATGGTCAAATCAGTGCCCAGAAACCAGCACCGAACAAAAGGAAGATAAAAACGTGGGACGTTTGCAGAGGACCACAGCCTATTAAAAGGATGGTCTGTGGAAAAGTGGCGTAAAGTGGATTTATCAGATGAATCTTCGGTTGAATTACTAACCCTAACACCAAGTATTGCAGATGTTTCACTAGAGCCCGAATGGATCAGAGATTAACCCCCAAAACAGTTATGCTTGTTGGTGAAAGAATCATGGTCTAAGGTTAAATTCTGTATGGGAGAGTGCGCAAGATTTATGGGGTGGAAGGCAATATCAAAAGCCTAACATATCAAGATTAGCTAGCTTTTACATTCTCAACAATAAAATAGGTCAAATTTTGCAGCAGGATGGTGCACCTTTGCATACATCCATCTCTACATCAAAGTGAAGACGATCAAGGTCCTCCATGACTGGCAAGCCCAATCACGAGACTTGAAGCTCATTGAGGATGTCTGAGTTAGAATGAAAGGGGAAGCATAAAAGACTAAACCAAATAATCTTGAACTCTGAGAGCCATATAAGACTGCTTTTTTGCTATTCTTGATGACTTCATCAATCACTTGTGTGAATCATTGCCGAAACGAATGGATGCACTTCCATGGTCTTGGAAGTCATACAGCATATTAACCCTTTCATGCATAGTGGTCACTACAGGTATTTAAAAGTTGCTATCACCTATATCAATTAATCTAAATTTCTAAAAATATTTGTAACCCTTACATGCATTAATTATGATTTAATGTTAGTATTTAAAATATATATTTTTTTTTAGATTAATGGGAATAATTCTGATTGGGTTATTTAAATGTAAAAAGTTAAGTACCGTATTTTCACGACTATAAGGCGCGTTTTCTCCAAAATGGACGGTGTGCCTTATGTGGTGCGGCTTATGTGTGCACGAGTTCCAATATCTGTGAATGTTATGTGACTTCGTTGAGCACAGCGTTTGACTGAGGTACAGTATATAGTGCCGGTATATGCATTCATTGTGCATAACAACATTGAAAATGCCACCCACGAAGGGACACGTCTACGAAGCACAGTTCAAACAAATATTCCGTTTGACACTTTTACGCAAAATATTCAATCAATACCATGATATGAATTTCAGGCCATATTGCTAAACCCTCATTCTCTGTTTGAAGCAGTAAAATGTTGAGCAAAAATATGGAATACATATTTACATCTTACATTTATGTAAAAAGAACATGTACATTAGTAAAATATTTTAAACATTTTTTGGTAAAAAAATGTGTGTATTTACTGTATTTGTATACTATGACAAATAATTAGGGCTAGGCATCCATAACCCGGAATCAAGTGGAACTGGGACCATAATTCTGGTTCTCCTGGAACCGTTCGGGTTTTAGAATGTCAGTGCTAAGTTTCGATTCCTAGTTAGGTGCACGGAAGAAGCGCAAAGGAAGTATGACTGATAAAAAAATAAAAAATAAAAAATGTGTGTACACTGCGTGCAGCCCTAGGCTCCTGACGCCGAAGCTGTGTCGTAATAACACGGTATCTCGCCCCCACTCGAGCTGCCGTGCTGCTCTTGGTCAGCTCCTCCGCTCGCTTCGTGCCGGCCGGCAAGCGCGGGCGGCGGTGGCGACTCTGGGTGTGCGCCAGGCCCTTCCCACGGATCGCCACAGCTGCAGCGGCCGCTAGGACACCACGCCGGCAGCAGTCTACCTTCGCCGGGTCGGTACTGATGCGATGCGGCTCCAGACCCAAAGCCAGAGTACACACCCTTAGTACGTCTAATAAGCCAACAAGTTCAACACACAAATGCACATCCAGCTAATACTTATTTTATAGCATACACAGCTGCCACACATACAGTACATTACTGTACATACACACATACAGCATATGGTTATATAGACTGCTTAGATTAGTTAGACTTTCCTTGTTTGCCCTTAAAATGCAGCATTGTGTGTGTGATATACAATTTCTTTCTAAAGTAGGACATTAGGTTAGCCCATCAATTGGTGTTCAGTATGCTTTCAGTCACAGCTGCATTATTGTATGTCTTGAACTTCTAAAAAATAAACCTCTTGTGAAAAATAATACTAAATAATTATACAAAAAATATAAAAAATGTTATTAAAAACAGCCCTTTGTGAAATTCAAAGTAAAGTTCACAAACAGTAAAAAGTTCATGAAATTAACAGAGAAGTTCATGTATTTTGTCCAAAAATAACTTTTTTTTTGTTTTGTTTAGAATCAGTATTGAGAATCGTGAGGAACTGGAATCAAATAAAAGAATCGGAACGGAATCGTCCAAATTCAAACAATGCCCAACCCACACAATTGTACATTTATACATGATGGCAAGTAGTAGAGTAGGTCTTGCCTTACTTGAACCCTTTTAAAAACCTTGAAAAAGGACAGCCTCCTTCAAAACCTCTTTAGTGTACTTGCGTTATTAAAATAATAGTTTTGGTGTATTTTGATGGTATGATGTCATTTTCTGTTATATTTGTAAAAGTTATGTTGAAAATATACTGAAGCTTCATTTGAAGAAAAGTGCCAATGGAATCGAAATCGCAAAATCTGTCAGAAAAATTGCAATACAATTTTTTCCTAAAATCCTTCAGCCTCACCATATCCCAAATAAAACTTGTTTTCATTCTGACTGCTGTAGTAAACACCTCATTCTGAGTTGGCCTTGGTAGATCAGTACTTACTGCAGGTCAATTGTGATGAGATCTTTCATTAGGGAATAATAGGAGACACTCAATTCATACATTTTCACAAAAATCAATTAAAACACCATATATAGTCGAGACATAATTTTAAGTTTGTCAAGTTTGTTAATGTAACATTTTAATTTTGTATATCAATTTTTGGATTGCATGTATTATTTTGTATTTATTATTTTTCTAACATGTTGCAATATTGTGTTGAGTACATATTTATTTTTATTCTGTATTTGTTCCTTTTTGAGTTGGTTTGGTACGGCACATTTCATGAGCGAAGAAGAGAGGTGAATTAGAGAGTGAGGCTTGTTCATGTCTGAATAAAGACGCAACGAAACACTGTGCTGCCGTGTCGGTTGTCTTTAGCAAGGAATACGCCAGAAGAAATACATAAACTCAAAGCTATATTGTAACTCGCCATACCACAGCCTCCGAAGATGAGGTAGAACAACTTTTAAGGGTTAGATTAAATTTTGCCACAGAGTATTGTTTTACAATGTTTTGCACAATTTAAAATATAAACAAGAGCTGTTGTTTACAAATGCTGTACATCCATAATTGTTTTGTGAAGCAAGTGTAGATTTACAATACATATTTTTCGTAGAATATCGTCAAATTATCGTTAACAATTTTTAGAGATTTTTTAGCTCATATCGCCCACCCCTAGATCAGACTAAGGTGGAAGTCCATCTTTGTGGCTAAAATGCTGTGTCCAAGAATGTGAGTACGATTACTTGTGCCAGCCAATAAACAGTCTTTATTGAATTGCCGAAACAGATGTACGCGTTCACTTAACTATTACTTTGCGACACTGCTGTATCATTGTGTCTCAGTACGCCATATGGCCATATGCTACAGCCGCAGATGTTGTGTATGAGGGATTCATTCCAATGGCTTTGTGTCTGTACCACCCAAAGCTAAATAGGAGTTAAAATTTACAACAAATGCAAGAGTAACGTTAATTCAAGTTAACCCATTAATGATGGGAGTGCATAAATTTGTTTCTACCACTAAAGCCGGGAGAGCTGTTGCATGTTTCTCCCTTGAAAGCCGGGAGAGGGTATATGTCATTTTCTTTTTTTAATCCAATTCTTGGTCTCTTAGCCAATGAAATGCATCAGAATATACATACATGTGACGGTGTCGGGACTTGTCTGAAGATATCCGGAATTTTTTCGAGGAGTAATAGGCACAGTCAATCGTGTGAGCTCTGATATAAGTCACGGCAGTGATATAGATGACATGCTGGCAGACTTTAAAGCCGTGAACCGAACGTGATGTATGATTAAGAAGTATGTTCAGAGGCAATGACGATTTCAATGTGTTTGTGAGAGAAAACAGCACGGTAATTACCACTTGATTCTTTTAATTAAAAATAGTGTGTACTTGCACCTTCGATTGAAACAGTAAAGATTAACTAGAGAATGCAATTTCTTGAGAAATCGCGTGTGAAGGCGAAGGAAGCTGAATGGAAATGGTGGAATGCGTTGGAATGAAGTTGAATGACCTTGAAAAAAATCAGAAGGGAAGCAAGAAAAGAGGAAGTAAAGAAACAATGAAAGAAGGAAATCAGGGAAAAAAGAAGGACAACAGAGAATGAGGGAATAAAAGAAAGGCGGGCAGCAAACAACGAAGGTAGAAAGGAAAACAGCAAGATAAAAGAAGGAAAACAAAGAATGATGACATCAAAGGAAGGAGGAAAAAAAGAGGAATAAAAAATACTAGTAAGTAAAGAAGGAGATGAAGAAATGAGGAAGAAGGGACACTATCAAGCAAGGAAGAAAGGAAACAAGGAATCTAGAAAGGAACGACCACCCGGGGATGAGAATTTGTGGTGTCCCAATACTTTTGAACATATGGCCGCTTCATTAGGGAGACCTGGGGATGAAAAATCGAGGTGTCCCAATACTTTTGAACATGGCCGCTTCATTAGGGACACCTGGGGATGAAAATTCTGTGTCCCAAAACTTTTGAACAACATGGACGCCACACCAGGGGAGACCAAGGGGCCACAATGCTAGCTGTAGCTTATGTCCCTCTCCAAGATGGCCGCCGCACTGGGGCGACCTGGGGTGAGTATCATGGGTGCAGCTAATATCCCAGGCCAAGATTGCCGCCGCACTGGGGAGACCTCTGGGTGAGTATCCCCAGTCTAGCAAATTGTGGAATTTGAGATGGTGTGAATGTGAAAAGTTAAATGTGCCAATGGAAATGAATGGTGAATAGTTGAATTTTTGTGGGTTTTTTAAGGGTGAATGAGTTGAATGTGTGGGAAATAGGAATTCAGGGTGTGTTGAAAAACTTGACTAATATGAGGTGAATGAGATGAATTTTGTGAATTTCAAATTGGAATGATGTAAATGTGAATTGTTGAATATGGCAATGGGAATAAATGGTTGAAATTTTTTTTTTCTTTTTACGGGTGAATAAGTTGAATTTTTGGGAAGTAGGAACTCTGGGTGTGTTGAAAAGCTTTACCAATGTGAGTTGAATGAGTTGAATCTTGTGAATTTTAAATTGGAATGGTGGAAATGGGAAATGTTCAAAGTGCCATTGGAAATGAATGGGTTTTTTTGGGGTGATAAATGGGAAATATTGGGTAAACGGTAAATTTGGGGAACGTAAAAAAATACTACCCCGGAAGGCATTAATTTTCTGAATGTTTTGAAACTTGAATGAAGTCAATCGGATGAAAAATGTGGAAGGAGTCGCACACCGAAAAAGTGGTCGGAATAAAACAGAATAAGTTTAAAGTGTAGGAATAACATATGTGTGAAGGCCTTAGCCTTCACACAAAGAATAGGAATAACATACCTGTGAAGGCCTTCGCCTTCACATAATAGTAAAGGATCCGAATAACTCTAAAACTCTGGCCTGTGTGAAAGCCACATGTCTAAGCTCTCAAATTTTGAGGGGAATAATGTTTCTATCTGCTAGAGGGGCTGAGATATTAATTATTTTGTAGGTGGCGAAAATGTCAGGTTTTCAAGGTTGACTCCAAAGACGACCGTAGGTTTTAGAGAGATGTCTCACAAGGGGCTTCAGGCTTCAATGGGTTAATTACATTTGTATGCTCACTCACAAAAAAGTCTCTAAGGGTTTGACAGGCTCACAGTTGACAAAGACTGGTGACATCCCTAATCCAAACCTCAAACTGGGCACAAAAAAAAAAAACCCTCAAAATCCCATTTTAGGAAAAAAGAAATACAAATCGAGGAAGACCTCAGATGAGGGTCTAAACATGCATGAACACACATTAAACTTTGCACACAAATCAGGCCCGGAAAAAAAATAATAAAAAAAGTTAGAGGTTTATTGTACCATTTTTAAGAAATTCCGATTTCAATGTCCGAGTACTTGCCAGTATCCCAATGTGGCCATGGGTGCAAGGGCCCTTTACACCTTCTTGCAGGTCTAATAAATTTTTTAGACAGGCTGTTTCATCCCCCTATTTTGTATCACCTGATGACAACAAATTCTACAGATCAAATATGCATGCCTGTTAAATAGTCTAACTCAGGGGTAGGGAACTCCGGTTCCTCGAGAGCCATATCCTGCTTGTTTTGGATCTCTCGCTCCCACAACACATCTTACTCAAATGATCAGGATAATTTCCGACTTTTACAGAGGATGCTGGTCATCTGATCATTGGAATCAGGTGTGTTGTAGTAGGGAGAGATCCAAAACAGGCAGGATATGGCTCTCAAGAAACCAAAGTTCCCTACCCCTGGTCTAACAACATCATTAAGAGTTCTATTCACCTTGTAGTGGCCAGAGAATATCACTCTCTCTTATTTCTCCTTGCATAATTAGTTTGTGTAGTATGTTCAAGAAAATGAAAACACAGTACCTACCATATTCGTGTGTTTGTTTTCATACGCTTGACTCCAGCACTTGGATGGCATTTGCAAACAAAAAACTATTATCATTTCCTTAATATGAGTGACTGGTACCTACCCTCTTTGGCCACATTACAATTGGTTTTCCGGTGAAGGATTTTTTGGGATCATCATTAGCATGCTCCTTTAGTAGTGCCTGTAAGACAGAACATATTGTTAGTGTACATCTAGGATCTAATTCTAGACTCAATTCCTTAAGAAGGAACAAATCAACTCATTCACTGCCAGACATTTTCAGACCCTCTTTTAACCTAACGTTTGAAAATAATTGAAAAAAATAAAATAAATAAGTTCCTCAGATTGAATGGCTGCACTCTGAAAGGACAAATCGCGGGCCGCGCGTCCCCGCCCATCCGACCTCTTTCATTCAACCTCTTTCACCTCTTTCATCCAACATCCTAAACATCCGCTGCACAAACATAAAAAACAGTGTTCACTGTTGAATAAACAAGTTCACATTCCAACTCTCGTCTCGCTCACTTTGTCGATCCTTACAACTGGTGACCCAATCGTCTTACGACACGCCACAATGTGCGAAGGGGCATGGCGATTCACGCCGTCGCGATGAAGCTTCCGACGGTCTGCGCAAAGTGACCGACAAACGCACGAGAGCCGATTACCTGCTGGAATCCATTCCTGAGTCAAATTTGCCTCAGGTTTCGGCATGGCTCGACAACCAACCCATTTGTGCACATTTACAGGGGTCATACATTTATCCCTAATCTTAGACTGTTCACCTGATTGACTTCAAATTTGGGTTGTATCATCCCCAACACTTGGGACAACGATAGGGAAATATGTTTTACATTCTCGACACACTATACAAAGGGGGTGTAGCATCAAATTTTGCATTTCATAAAATTCCTTCTTAAACTATTCTGGGTTGTACTTTTCACCTACATCTATAAACATTTGGTGGTATACGTAACAGCCTAAAACCTACAAAAATGTATTTTATAGCCATGTGCTAAAACTTACAGGAAGTCCAACATTTTGAATTCACTTTGGAATTTGTCACCATTTTAGGGGGCCTTTGATGTAATATTTTAACAAACTCCTCCTAGGGAATTCATCCGATCAACTTCAAACTGCGTGCTTCATCTAAAGATATTTAACTCATTCACTACCTTGGACGAACTAATTAGTCAAACCATTTTTTCAGACCAACGTCTGGGTCATCTTCTCTGAAATTTTCAAGGGGATCTGGCATGAGGAAATATTTTCTCTCCAACATTGGGTGGCAGGACCACAGTGGATGAGTCATTAACCAACGTAAAAACAGGAAAGGAGGAAAAAGGTGGGGGAATGGGGGGCCTAAAACGGGGAAGGATTTACTGTAGAAGAGATAATTATAATACAACTTTATTTATATAGCGGAATTCACAACAGCTACAGCCTTAATAAAGCACTTTATAACAACAACAAAATGTCAATAACATAAGTGAAACCAATAAATTAACACAAAATAATATATACAATAGACACCGGAAAACAGCAGAAAACTGTTAGTCTCATGTTGAATTAAAGAATAAAGAAGAAAAATGTATCTTCAAACGGATTTTAAAAATGGACAGAAGGTAATTCTAAAGGGAAGGACCAGCAACAGAAAAAACCTAATCCCCTCTGAGGCACCGCTTAGTCCTCGCCAACTCGAGCAGCGCCTTGTCCGCAGACCTGAGGTGCGTAGGAGTTCGGAGAGCTATGCCGGGGCGAGGCCATTTAAACACTTGTAAACAAATAGAAGCATCTTAAAATAAACCCTAAAATGCAGTGGGAGCCAGTGAAGGGAGGCCAGAATTGCGGTGATGCGCTTCATATTCCAGGCTCCAGTTAGGAGCCGACAAGCAGCATTTTGGACCAACTGGAGAGGCTTGAGAGAAGACTGGCTGACTCCATAATAAAGTGCTTTACAGTAATCTAGCCGGGATGTAAGAAAGGCATGGATTACTGTCTCTAAGTGCTGATAAGAAAGGATGGGTTTTACCTTAGCCAGCTGTCTAATATGAAAGAAGCTGGACCTAACAACAGTGCTGATTTGCCGGTCCAATTTAAGATCATTGTCCATTTTAAAACCCAAGTTCGAGACTATTGTCTTTAGATATGAAGCCAGGGGGCCCAGGTCAACAGAATGGGACGTACAAGAGCCACTGGGACAAAACACCACAACTTCTGTTTTCTTTTGATTGAAATTTAAGAAATTTAGTGACATCCAGGCTTTGATATCCTCTAGACAGGACAAAAGTGGTCCTAAGGAGAAAGCGTCTTTTTTGCTCAGTGGGACATATATCTGACAGTCATCCGCATAACAGTGGTAGAAAAAAACATGTTTTCGAAGGATGGAACCCAGGGGCAGCAAATACAATGAGAGGAGGAAGGGCCCTAAAATGGAATGATGGCTGACGCTTGAGCAGAATATATTCGGAACTAAATGGAAGCCAAAGATGTCGTCAACCTTGAAGATGACGGCGATCAAAGAGAAAAAATAAATCTGACGTCTGTGGATGAGCTGCAGTTCTCAAGAGGCAAGTCTAACAAGTGCCACAATGCCAAAAGAGACACATCGGGACTCCTCTCCGACAGTAGCGAAGGTACGTTGCTAACTGTTCGCTATCAAAACGCCTCATCCTTCAGTCACATGCATGCCATTATTCTGTTGTACTAAACATTTGTTGCCAGTACTAATGTGTGTATACATCGTGCACCAGCGTGTAGATGTGGAAAAACAAAAGTAACGCCGATGGGGAGAGCCACGAGAGTGCTCGTAATGTGATCGCGGCCAAATGTGTGTATACATCGGGCACCGGCATGTATATGTGGAAAAATATATATAACTCAGAACGGGGAGTGCCGAGAGAGTGCGTGATCGCAGCCAAACTGAACAGCTCTAATCAGCTCCAGTGAAATATTTGTAGAAATTATCTGAAAATGACTATAAATGTGTATAAAGTGCAGGAAATTCTGGCATGTGTGTTGAAGAAAGGTAAACTTTTTTCCATGTGTGAGAGTAAGCGGCACAAGATGGATGAATGGATACTGTGGCAATAATATTTTTAAGCAATTGTATATAATTCTACAATTTCCAGATTGTGCTTAGAGCAAGAAGGCCCTTCCCACTGCCGTGTATACTGCGAGGGAGGGAGGGAAGTTGGGAGCGGGTTCTCTTTTTATGCTGTATTTTGATGTTTTTAATGTACAGCACTTTGAGTTGCATCTTGTGTGTGAAAAGTGCTGTATAAACAACATTTTATTTGATTTGAAAATGTGATCTATATATACGCAATAACAACACATCAAAGTTTGAAAAAAGTCTAAATGACTGTTTTTGTACTCTTAGTGTTAAAGTCGTTTCCAAGGCTTGTTTCTTTAGCTCCTTCAAGCGAGTGGTTGTTTTGATCACGTGGGCTCTGCATGCAAGATTCAGATGCTGATGGATACAAGACCAGGAACGAATTATGGAATGCGTGCTAATGGAGACTTTGGATGTAGACGGATAAAATCTGATACTGGTGTTTGGGCTGATATGGGACCGATATCAGGTACAAAAATTAGATCTGGGCATCCCGAGTATATAGTTTTAATAAATTAATGTTTCTACATGATAATTGACATACTTATTGGAACTCTTAACTTAAAGTATGTTGCTGAAAAAAAGTGAGTCAGTTGAATTTACAGAATACATACACATCATGGTGCATGGTCAGGATGGTACACGTCTGTCTCAATTTGAGCCAGGAAAAACCCTGTTGGGTATGGACAAGAGTCCATAGAATTTTGGTCGATTGACTTTGGGGCAGGCAATGACTTCAGTTTCCACTCAAAGACAGTGCAGATGTGAGTTTCAACATTTGTCTCCCTTAGCAAAAAGTAGTTTATCGGAGTATACTATAAGTAAACTTTTTTTTATACTAAAATGGAGGCAATATATTTGAAGTGTACTTTTTAAATACTTCATTTTCTAAAGTATGCTTAAGTATACTTGGCCTGTACTGAAAAGTATACACCAAAGTTAAAGATAAACTTATATGGAAGCTTCAAGTATACACGTTCCTTCTGTAAAGTATACAGAAAAAAGTAAGGCTATAAGTACAATAATACTAATAATTACATTTTTATGAAACCATATCGTCGCTGTCCTGTGAAAAACACTTATGTCCATTTATGCCCCAATTTTTAAATGTTTATGTGAAGGGAGTTTCTGCATTACAGATATCCTATTAACGTGAACATATTTTTCAAAAAAATACAAAATTGTACATGAATGTTTTTCACAGGACAGTGACGATATACTTTCTGCCACAAAGTGCTAATACTTAGCCTTGTCAGTATTGGTCCAATTACAGGGAAGGGAAATATGCTTGCATTCAGTTTAGAAGTTTATATGTTCTTCACGACTGACAAGCAGTTTGCTTTAGTTTGTACATGTTCAACATCATAGTACTGAAGTTTACAGGTTCACAATTGTACAGTGCTCAACTGTATTGTCTTTATTTACATTAAAAACACAAGAAAAGAGTTAAGAAACATTTAACTTGACTTTATTGATACGGGTTTTGTCCCTCTCATAAGGGTTTGGCATTAGTGTTATATCACCGAATCATCTGTTTCAACAAGAACACATTTTGTTTTTAATAATTTCAGGTCAGAAAGCTGTAATGATTTCTGTCGTTGTCTTGCCAGTCAACACTGAGTCTCGGATAACAATGGTCACAAGGTGGGGGATTGTCCATCGGCTCGAGGGCGCCTGCTGATAACAACAGGTTCTTGTTTTAAGTTTATATATGTTTATTTCCCACTATTTTTGTCGGCCCTTGGCTGCTGGATTTGTGTATTCCAAATTACTAAATCTAAAAAATAAATAAAAGAAAGTGCTTCACTACTATATTAGCGAGGCATTATTTCGCTTCCCATAGCCTGCGAACCTATAACGAGAAGAAGTCACGTGAGAATGTCACGAGAATGTATGGTGGCTTTGGGAATCAGAATGTGGCTATTGTTTATTCAGAGGAAGAACATGGACACGTTTTATTGATAAATATTTCGCATACATACAACATTGCAGCCCGTTCGCATCTTTGTTCCCCCCTTTCCGCGATCACATTTGTTACCCTCCGCGACAACGGGCAGAAAATGCTGTCGGACTTATGCGGAAGTGACTTCACCAATGTGGCAATAATGCACATTATTTTAGTTATTTATATTTATTTGTTTATTTTTAGTAACTCAGAACATACCAACACAAGAACCATGGTTTGAAAAACATAACGGAAAATAAATAAATTACAGAAATATACGATTACAGCATGCCACCATCAGCAGGCGCTGCCACGTAACCAATGGGCGGCGAGAGTAGCAGATTTAAAACTGCCAAAGCTTACTTGAATCAAAAGAAAAAAACGGTCTAGGTTCAAACGGATACTTTGCTTCGTGTCGTCTTGTTTTTTTTTTTTATAAGCACTAAAATAAGACCACGGCTTTTGACGTTTATTACCGGTATTTTAAAGATAGGGCTGTGGAGGCTGGCAAGATTTCTTGTATGACTTCAGAGGATCAACAAAATTACCCAAAACAAATCACAGAGTGCCCTTTGGACAACGAAGTTGAAAGGATTCAAAACTTGATGCTATACTTGGTGAGTACATTGTATGAGAGTTGTAAACGACCCACAATGATTTCTGATACTATGTAGTGTACACTACCTCTCAAAGTGGCTCATTTTAGCCAGTTCCCCTGTAGCATGTATTGCTTATTGCTCTAAAGTTAAATTCAAAACGGTATAGAAAACCCTTCATGTCTTGTTAATTGTGAGTGGTTTACAGAAAAAAAAAAACATTTGAGTAATGTTTTATTTCACGTGTTTTCAAGTTCCCTGATATACAATCCAAGATGTGAGGAAGATAATTAGAGAAAAAATGTAATATTAGTTATGTGAAACAAATAAATGGGGAAAATGGAAACAATTACATAGTTCAGAGTACACTTATATACTAATACTTATACTCAAGTGTACTTTATAAAGTAAACTTCTTGTATTCTACTTTTTCGTAAGGGCTGTCTTTATGTGTACTCTGCAACTGACTGGTGACCACTCCAGGATTTGTCCCCTGTTGCACACGAGGTTTGTTGGGGAGAAAAAGAGCTGTGCAGCTTGTGCAGCTTTTTGGGTAGTGGCCCTGTCAGAGGCAGTACTGGCCCCTTGGAGTCATAATATCATACTTTATGTTTCAGTCATTTCATGTTTGGCGTCTCACAATTGCATTCATAGCTAACATTTTACTAACCCCACCAAAACGAAGGCAATGTATTTACACACACCATTAATATTAATGCTTCTAAGAATAACTCAATGGCAAAAGTATTAGCATATTTACATTGCACAGACATTCCGACAATGTATAAGCACAATTTTGGGGTGGAGTTTACTTAATGGTAGCAGTCCCCAAAATGTGCCACAGACCATGTGAAGACAGTTTGCGAGGCCAGCAGAGAAACAGATTGAACCAAATATCGTTCATCATTAGCAATGCTTCAACGTGATTGGTCTTATTTCCATTTTTGAGACAAGCGGCTGAGAATTGCAGCTGCAGCCAGACTCTTGCCATTTTCCGAGGAAACGTGACCGGTCTTATTTCCATTTTTGAGACGAGCGGCTGAGAATTGCGGCTGCAACCAGACTCTCTTGCCATTTTCCGAGGAAACGTGACCGGTCTTATTTCCATTTTTGAGACGAGCGGCTGAGAATTGCGGCTGCAACCAGACTCTCTTGCCATTTTCCGAGGATAGTGTTTAAAAACGTAACAACGCAGCTAGAGTGCTGTAAAGTGCCTTGATATTGGTGGCATCCTAAAACATATACGATGAACTAATCTTTAGCACGCAGTGTTGTTGTGTTGTAATCTGGCGATGAAGCACCACTTTCCATTGTTGTGCATTATATTTCGTGGTCTCGCTGCCGCTTGCATGAATCGAGCAGTGAGCGGGTTAGCCGAAGCTAGTGGTGTGATGCTAATGCCCATTCGAGTCTTGCCACCAGGCGTGTGCATGTTTGTGGGCATGTGCCTGTTGCATTTATTTATTTTTTCTTGTGTCACAACATCCCCTTTATACCGGTGCTGTTTCGGTGATGAAAGTCTTTTGATCCGAAGTGTGGAGACGAAGTGTGTCAGCACCAAAAAAATGTTTTGTATACATACATACATACATACATACATACATACATACATACATATTTAAAAAGGAGAGATTATCGGTCGCCCTTGGCATGAGTAGATGAAAAAAATACTCGCGCTGTCTGATAGTTTAGTGGCAAAATGTGACCATTTAGGGGCAGTGGGGAGCCCTGGAATGTTTTTTTGTTTTGTTTTTTTTCATCACTTTTCCTTGTCAAAATGAAGCAATGTTTGGGACATTTCCCAACATATTCAGCCCACGTCATTAAAACGTATTATATTTTAGAAGACAATATTTCATGTCCCATCACTTAAACATGTAAAGTATGACATGAATTGTTATGCATCACTAATCCCAGTTTTTATTTTATGAGTAAATCAATGATGTTGAGCTGTGATTGGTTGTTACCTGAGCCCTGAGAAACTTCGATGTCATTGTCAGTCGACAGAAGTGACAAAATGGCCGCCCCCAGAGATGGCTAAAAACAGGTGATTAACTCTTATTCCACAACAGCAATATTAATCAGAATCAGAAATTTGTATGACAGTGATTGCAATTGTGCAGCGACATCTGGTGAGCTATTACTGGTGGGTTGGGAGCACTGCCGTGGTTAGTGGAGTAGCAGAGCTGTTGCGAACCCCTCACTACCTGTTCAACCATGTCGACCCACTCTCCTGCGCCTACACGCAAGTTAATACTATTTAATGTGTTGCGATATTATTGGAGTACATTTGAACTGGTTAAATTTAGCGTATTATTTTTTTAATACACCTTGAACATTGCCTGTACAGTCAAGAGTCATGATGCAAAAGTTTTAACTCTGAAAGAAATTCTCATGGATTTATTTTTTCTCAAGGCTTTTAGGTCACTGCAGGTTAATGTTATGTTTTATAAAGCAGGTAAAAATAAAACAATAAAACTGTCTGCAAGGATCTAAATCAGACGGCAATAATGTCATATCTGTATTAATTTCATATGCCAACATACATATATCTCTCACTCTGTTACCTTAATGTGTGTGATGAGTGCAAGGGAATTGTGTATGCCTGGTGGGACACACTTCTTGTTGGATGGCAATGACTCAAGTTTGCCCACCAAGTTCCACAGTCCTTCTAGCTCCAGTGGAGTCAAATTAACTTTAACTGTTGGTCTGTCCAACAGCCGCTCCAAAACATCATCTTCACTAACACTCTTATCTTCTTCCGTCATATGCTCAAATGCCGGATCTGTGCCAGACAGTATATATAAGAGGGAGAATATGGTTAGTGTTAGTTATGCGTTGCTGGATATCTACCATAAAAGCACATGTTTTGTCTTTGGGCTCATACCAATATCCAAAGACAATTTCTGGAACTCTGGTGTAAGGTAAGAGGTCTTGGTCAGACTGAAGACATAGCGCTCCAACACGTACCAGCACATCTCATAAAAAAATGGGTGACGGAACTTCAGTGGAACCTGTGGAAGTAGCAGAAGTTGATTGCACATAACTGAATATATCTCTTAATGTCATAAGTTTTTCAAAACTTCCATGAGCATATATACCGGTCCTCCTACCCGTGTGCGGTCCTCTATATTGCAGATGTTAAGTTGCATCGGAATGTTAAAGCTGTGAAGGAAGTTTCCACCAAAGACAATAGAATCAATAGGGGTGTAGACTGCATGAATCCAACCTAATTATATATATTAAAAAAAAAAAATCATCAACAATTGCCAACATAGCATATATTTGCATCTGCACTCATGTTCACCTGATGGTATGATAAAGGTGCACCCTTGTCGAAGTTCAATCCTCTGGCAGTCAGAAGCACGATCTCCAAGAAAAATATCTCCTTGTTTTCCTGACAGTACCCAGTGTTCATATAACTCTAAGTTCTGAGCGGTGGGTGGGATCAACCAGAATACCTGACAACATCATGGACAGATATACTGCTTCAATGTTCATGGGAAGCAATACGGGCCCTTTCAGTGAACTAATTGTTTCAGAGGCAAAAGGATAATTTTATTGGTAAGAAGAATAGTTTAAATGTTCTCTGTCAATATCTTCAGCACTTATCACCACTGTAACTGTCACAGCAGAGGCTGACAAAATGCATTGTCATAGTTGACCCACCTTGCTCCCTCTTAGAACATGGTACCACACGGATGTTCCTCCAAAGTCTATGTGAAAGTCGGTATAGCATCCCTCCACACTCATCAGACAGTACCTGTGTAAGAAAAGCACAAATACATTTTTCAAGATGTTCAGTATATAATTTATTTCAAGAATAGATAAACAAATGAGCCATTACTTTTGTACTTTGGGATACTGCATATCACTGATTGAGTTGGTTGAGTCCCTCTGTCTCTCTTTCAGGTGACGGGGCCACATGTTGTCAACCCAGTCGATAATCTCAAGCTACAAAATAGTAATAATAATAATAGTATTAATAGGAAAAGTATAGTTCCACGAAACAATCAATAATATAAATCCAAACATTTTAAATAAAGTAAATAAAATGAAAGCGGCAACTCCCTTTCTTCTGTCGCTGAACAAATGGCTTCTGACAGATGTAAAGCAGTTTTCTTTATTGAAAGTTTTTTTATGCAAGAGAAAAACCAAAACTTGACCTGCGAGCAGCTATAAAGGTCCTTCGCAGCCCTGGCAACGTTGGGGTACTGGCACGTTGGGATACTGACACATTGGAATTTAAATTCCAATGAAGGACACCATTCCAATGAAAATGAAGTACATTAGATTCAAAGCTATTTTGATAAAATACTTATAAAATACCTTTATAAAAGCAAAATTGAGCAAAATTTTAAAAGAAGTTAAAAATGGCCGACTTCTTTTCAGTTTGGAGTCGGGATTTTTGTAGGAGTAGAAGAAGGAGACTTTATAGTTATTGAGCTGTTACATGTGCTTTCAAGTTTTGGTTGCTCTTAGTGAAAACATTTTTCATAGAGGACGCAACTAAGCCCTTTTTTTAAAACGCACAATGAACTCATAAAATAGTGATTATATGGCCAAGCGTGATGTTTGCGCCAAGTTTCATAAGCTTTCACAAATTTTAAGACCAACAGAATTGGCATCATTTTTCTTAGCAAACAGTGCATCACCACGGCAACAGTATCGGACGAAATAAAAAGCTTTGATTTTATTGTATATCTTGAACATCCCTCGGTGAAGCACAAAGTTTCAAGAATAACTGATAAAAATCTCTAGAAGGAGTTCTTTAAAATATACCTCTATAAAAATGGGGTCAAATTTGACAGAAAATTCAAAAAGTGGACTTCCTGGAAAGTTTAGCATCTGGCTCCAGGACAACTTTTTTGTAGGCCTTGGGCTATTATTTTGGATATGCCTCAATTTTTTCGTAGGTTTACAGTAGTACAAATATGCAACTTGGGCTAGTGTGTTAAAACTTTCTAGGGTGCGTTACTGAGCCCTTTTGAAAAAAATAAATAAATAAAAAAAAAAAAAAACAATGCACAATAAACAAATACAATATTGATTATTTTGCCAGGCATTATATGTGTGCCAAGTTCCAGTTTTAAATGTTTAGACCAGAGTTGTCAAACTCATTTTTGTCGCGGGCCACATAATAGTTATGGAGTCCCTCGGAGGGCTGTTACAACTGTGAGCCTATATATAAACAGCAGCCTGTCTTCTGGTGTGGTCCCCCTACATTTTAAACATGCTGTAGTACAATCCCTGCTGAAAAAAATGGCCTTGATCAAGCTGTGCTATCCAATTTTAGACCCATTTCCAAGCTCCCTTTTATGTCTAAAATTCTGGAAAAAGTGGTGTACTCACAGCTAAGATATTTCTTGGACGAACACAATGTTATGGAAGTTTTCCAGCCAGGCTTCAAGGAAATGCATAGCACAGTCAGCCCTGCTACGTGTTTATAATGACGTTTTGTTGGATTTGACCGCAGCTTTCGATACAGTAGACCACAGTATTCTTTTGACTCGTTTGCAACACCAAGTGGGCATTAGTGGATGTGCTCTAGAGTAGTTTGGATCCTATCTAGCTGGCAGGACTTTTTCTGTTAGCCTAGGTTCCTCTGAGTCCCGCTCTGCCCCTCTATCGTATGGTGTTCCACAGGGTTCTATTTTGGGAACATTGCTGTTCTCATTGTATTTGCTGCTTAGAAAACACAGCATTTCCTTCCACTGCTATGCAGACGACTGTCAAATCTATATCCCGTTGAGCAAAAAAGACGCACTCTCGATAAGACCTCTTTTGTTCTGCCTAGTGGACATCAAAGACTGGATGTCACTAAATTTCCTAAATTTCAATGAGAAGAAAACAAGTTATGGTGTTCCGCCGCAGTGGCTCGTCTACATCCCACGTTGTTGACCTGGGCCCCCTGGCTTCATATCTAAAGCCAACAGTCTTAAACTTGGCTTTTAAAATGGACAGTGATATTAAATTGGACCAGCAAATCAGCGCTGTTGTAAAGTCGATCTTATTTTACCATAGACAGCTGACAAAGGTAAAGCCCCTCCTTTCGCATCAACACTTAGAAACAGTCAGAAACAGTCATGCCTTTGTTACATCTCGGCTAGATTACTGTAATACACTTTATTTTGGAGTCAGCCAGTCCTCCCTCAATCGTCTCCAGTTGGTCCAAAATGCTGCTGTCCACCTACTAACTGGAGCTCGGAAGATGGAGCATATAACACCAATTCTGGCCTCCCTTCACTGCCAGTAAATAGTTTGTTCAAGTATTGTTCAATGTATTTTAAAGAGAGATTGGTAACAAATCCTTGCAATATCTCATATTGTTGCTGTCGTGTGAAAAACACTTATATCCAATTTTGGAATTTTTAAAAAATGTTCATGTTAACCCATTAAGGCCTAAAGCGCCTGGCTCAACAGCGCCCCAAAACCTAAGGTCATCTTTGGAATTACCCTTGAAAACTTGAAGTTTTGCCAGAAATCCAACACCTACAAAATAATTAATATCTCAGCCCCTGTAGCAGACAGAAACATAATTCCAAAATAATTTGAGATCTTAGACATGTGGCTTTCACACAGACTCGAGATTATTCATCTCTACTGTTTCAATTGAAGAGGTAAAAATAAAGTGTCAGTGCAAGAGAAGCACTATGTTTAATTTAAAAAAAAAAAAAAATCAAGTGGTAATTACCATCCTCTTTTCTGTTACAAAGACGTCGATATTGTCATTATCTACAAACAAATATCTTAACCATATATGACATTCGACTGGTTCTACTGGTTCAAAGTCCACAATTGCGTCCGCCATTACTGTTCGAAAAAATATTCTGGATATCCTCAGACTACTTACGACACTGTCACATATCTATTCTGATGCATTTCATTGGTTAAGAGACCGAAAATTGAATAATACATAGAAAATGACATATACGCTCTCCCGGCTTTAAGGGTAGAAAGACGCAACAGCGCTCCTGGCTCTAGTGGTAGAAATGCGGTTATGCGCTCCCGGGCTTAATTGGTTAAAGGTAATGAAATGAAATGAAATGGCGGACTTCCTGTTTGGTTGAGCATATGGCTCCTTGATAATTTTTTGTAGGCCTCGACCTGTTACATATACCACCAAATGTTCATACATCTAGGTGAAATGTACAACTGGGGTTGATTTTTTTTTTAACATTTCTAGTGAGCGCTAGCGGGCCATTTTTAGCAAATTGCACAATAAAATAAAATATTGAAGATTTCGGCAGGCCTGATGTGTTTGCAAAGTTTTGTGGGATTTCATGCATGTTTTGACCCTCAAAATCAGCGTTGATTTATTGGCGAACTCACTGTTGCCATGGCGACAGCTTTTCACAAAAAAAAAAAAAAAAAAATGTATTTTAATATCAGGATGACCTAAACACTCTTGAGCAAATATGAGATGGACCTGGTTAACCTGCTAGGAGAAAAACAAAGAAAAATGCGCTCCCATCCTTAATGGGTTAATGTGATGTCTATAACACAGAAGCGCCATTCACGTAAAAATAAGAACATTTGAAAAAATGGACATAAGTGTTGTTCACAGGACAGAGATGATATGTTGTGTTAATAGTGACGACAATTTCAAGTCAAAGCATGATTTGCCTTCGCGGGCCACTTAAAATGATGTCGCGGGACGGATCTGGCCCCCGGGCCTTGAGTTTGACACCTGTGGTTTAGACCATCAAAATCAAAGTAATCTTCCTAACAGTAAACCTAACAGTGTGTCGCCACAGCAGTAACATTTGGCAAAATAAAACGATTTGCTTTTCCTTGTCTTCTTGAACACCTAGGATGAAACACCCAGTTTCAAGACAATCGATTAAAATCCCGAAAATGTGACCTCTATAAAAGGCCAAAAATGGGGCCAAATTTGAAAAATAATCAAAATTTGTGACTTCCTGTTAGGTTGAGCATAAAAGTAGTGTTGTTTTCTTGGCAAATAGCAGATTGCCATGGCAACAGCTTTTCGCAAAAGTGCACAAACTTTGTGTTGCAACATCATGAAGTACTCAACACTCATCCGACCAAATTTAAGGTAAATCTGGTTAGCCCACTGGGAGAAAGACAAATAAAAATCATATTTCAATTAGCCAGTAAGTGGCGCTACCACTACTATGAAAAATAAGTTCCAAGATGTCTTCAGTCCTAGACTCTTATCAAATGTGTCACTTTTTTTTATTTAATATGATGATGTGGGTCTAGGTGCAGCTGCTTTTGTAGTCAAAATGACACCAAATTTTACCATGAAAATACCTCCAAAAAATACCCCCAAAAATATTTTCACATTTCCTTCTATAATTTCTACAATTTTTGATCAATACGAACTGTTCCAACATTAAACTGTTCTGCTTACCGCTACTGATGCAAAAATTCCCACTTCTCAAATTCCCCCCCAAAAAACATGAACCCATTAAAGGCTAAAGTGCCTGGCTCAACAACTCCCCAAAACCTAAGGTTGTCCCTTGAAAACCAGATGTTTTCCCAGAAACTCAACACCTACAAAATAATTCATCCCCTCTAGCAGATAGAAACATCACCCCCAAAAAATTTAGGACTTTAGACATTCACACAGACTCGAGTTTATTAACTTTTACTGTTTCAATTGAAGATGTAAAAAGAAAGTGTCAATGCAAGAGAAGCACTATTTTTAATTTTAAAAAATCAAGTGGTAACTACCATGCTCTATTTTGTTACAAAGACGACGATACTGTCATTGTCTGCAAACATACTGTATATCTTAACCATGTATCATGTTTGACTGGTTCAAAGTCAACAAGCATCTATATCACTGCCGTAACTCATTTCAGAGCTCCCGCGATCGACGGTGTCCGCCATTATGACTCGAAAGAATTCCGGAACATACTCTCCGGGCTAACGACACCGTCACGAGTATATTCTGATGCATGTCATGCATCATGATGCATTTGAGACCGAGAATTGGATAAGAAAAAGAAAATGACGTATACGCTCTCCCGGCTTTAAGAGTAGAAAGATGCAACAAAACTCTCGGGTCTAGTGATGGTAATGCGGTTATGAGCTCCCAGCCTTATTCTGGCCTAGAATTCTAAAGTCTCTGGATGTTGTGTCGGCTGTCCTGGTTAACACGACTCTACAACATTGCGTGTACATTGGGGACTGGCAGACTGGGGTGGTGGTCCCCCTTTTTAAGAAGGAAGACACTCTCTGGTCCCCCTTTTTAAGAAGGGGGACCAGAGAGTGTCTTCCAACTACAGAGGGATCACACTCTCAGCCTCACTGGTAAGATCTACTCAGGGGTGCTGGAGAGGAGGGTCCGTCAGAAAGCCAAATCAAAGATTCAGGAGGACCAGTGTGGTCTTCGGCAAGGCCGTGGAACACTGGACCGGCTCTACACCCTTCACGGGGTCCTCCAAGGTGCATAGCAGTTCACCCAACCAGTTTACAATGTGTTTTGTGGACTTGGAGAAGGCGTTTGACCATGTCCCATGGGGAGTTCTGTGGGGGGTGGTTCTTGAGTAAGGGTTATCAAACCCCCTGATATGGACTAATCGGTCCCTTAAGCACCGATGTCAGAGTTTGGTTCGCATTGCTTAGGGTGATGAGTGGTAATTACCATCCTCTATTCTGCTACAAAGACGTCGACATCGTCATTGTTTAGAAACACATTTCTTAACCATATATCACGTTCGACTGGTTCCAAGTAGACAAGTGTGTCGTCTATATCACTGCCGTTACTTAATTCAGAGGTCCCGCGATTGTCTGCCATCCGCTGTTACGGCTTGAAAAAATTCCAGACATCCTCAGAGAGCTCACGGCACAGTCACTTGTATATTTTGATGCATTTCATTGGGTAATATAGCTCCTGTGAGTAATAACGAATGTCGCCCCCCTAAACTATCAAAAATAAAATATACTGTAGTTGATTGAACTTTATTAAGAAAGAGGGGTGAATATGGGGAGAAAGGATGCAAGCAAGAAGGGCACCGCGGAAGAGCCTACAACCGATGCGAATGAAAGCAGCAGCTCTGCGACGCTGGATGGTCAGGCTAATGCTAACTCTCGAGCTAGCGATGATGTGGGCCTGAAGGTTTTGGCAGGGATACGGGACTTTCGAAAGGACATGAAACAACAGTTGGATGACATTAAAAGCGAGCTGGCTAATGTTAATCACAGAATGACGGAAGCGGAACGTCGAGTTAAAGCTATGGGAGATCGGGTCCAGATGGTGGAATCGATGCTGAGTAATGTAGCCGATATGCCTTCATGTGGACCACATCTCCAGGGCTGGAGACAAGATTCAGATATGAGATGCCCCCGAGTCTGCTCCAGCCTCACTTCAAAACAATTGAATCACCAGGGAACCCCGGCAATTGGATTTGACAAAGACATGCTAGGACTCCAGAAGACAAACTCCTGATAAGGAGCCACTCTTCGTCACCTGGACCCCCTCTACAGACAGCGGATGTGGATTCGGACGGCTTTAAACAGACTTTGTGGAACTTCCCCCAGCGGGAAGCCAGGAGGTCCCTCTTGCGATCAGCAGGGGGGCAGCCCAAATGAACATTGACAGTGCTGGATAAAGACTGACCCCAAGCGGTCGACATGGGAACTGTGGCTTTAAACTTCCTACACGTCTTTTGGTCAAACAAAATTACCTTGAAATGAAACATACTCCAATGTATGATTGTGTGTTGTTTACCGTGTGTATTCTGCTAACTTTGCATTGATGAATGTGATTCTCTATGGTTATAATCATTTTCCTGGTCAGGTTTATGAGATAGATATTGGGTTAAACTCACATCTTTGACTCCTAAACTTTAAACACTTTCAGAATGAGATGTTTCCAGCTGAAGTATGACAATTGATGCCAGTTACAAATTGTGAAACGGACAAAGGTTTCAAAACAAGGCAATTGAATAGACTCAAATCTGACTTTAGTGGCATGAGCCGAGGCGCACCTGAAACCTGAGCTGGAGGGGGGGGTGGACACCTCACCCCCTCCCCTTTTTTTTAAGGAGATCAAAAGGCCTGGCCTTTGTCTCACTCTGTCACTCTCACTCTCTCTCTCTCTCTCTCTCCAAAAACACAAGATCCCCCTTTCAAAAGAAACTTAAACTCTCTCTTTCACCTCTTAATTTGTTTTTTTATCTTTTGGCTGCATTTTTTATTGCGCTCCCACGCGCCCAAAAATCACCCGCGGTTGACCTGCACATAGCTGAAAATCTGAGTTCTCCGAACCTCTGTCACCACACACCGCCAAACTCCGCAAACGCTGAAGCAACACCCCAGTTTTGCCCCCTTTTGGAGCCTGACACCGCGCAGCGGCCGGACTCCAGGAGAACCCATGTTTTCCCATCTGCAAATGAGTGAAGGTCCTTCCCCTCTTCGCTCATCACGTGAGCTTCAGCAAAGGTAAGTGACCACTTTGTAACGTGCTTTGCAGTGGGTGCATACAAATTTGGTAGTGAACGCTAACAAACTTTGTCCGTGTATTATGGCCTTTTTATTGTTATTATTTATTGTTTGTAAAGTGCTTTGTTAGAGCTCTGGCTGTTATGAAATGCGCTATATAAATAAAATTGTATTGTATTTCATAAAGTCCTCCGGCTTGACTCTTGTCATCCTTACGCTCATCTATCAGACGTCCCATTCATTCCTTATCTACCACTTAATTTTGCTATTTGTTTTCTTGTTTTTCTTCATTTACTTAGAATTGCCATGTCGTAGTATGTTCTTGTATGTCCCACTAGTTGTAGTTAATAAACATTGTCCATATACATAAGTGAAGCGTGAATTGTGTATGTTTGGGTCAAGGTATTAACCTCTATTTTATTCCAAGAGCTCACAACTTATTTTATTGTACCGCCTTCACATTTTATGACTGATTTAATTAGTTTTTTTGTCAAACTCCCCTCTAAAGAACGGGGCGGCCTGGCTCAGCGGTAGAGTGGTCATTTCCCAACATGGAGGTTGTGGGTTCGATCCCCGGCCATTGTGACCGTGTCGAAGTATCCTTGAGCAAGATACTGAACCCCGAGCTGCTCCTGATGCTGCGTCATCAGTAGGTAGATGAGGTACAGTGTGAAGCGCTTTGAGTACCAAAGGTAGAAAAGTGCTATACAAGTGACAGCCCATTTACCATTTACCATAACCTAAACTTTGACGTGGTGCCCCTAGAGGCGGGCAGGAGTGATGCAGGAATTGCTCTCGGCCGCTACAAACGATTTACACTCTTACGAGTGACCCCCGTGTTTGCTACAGCAAGATGCTAAAAGTGATTAGGCAGCATGAAAATAAACTACTTGATCAAGAAGGAAGGTCCAGAAGAGAAAACCTACGAATCTATAATGTAGTGACTCCAAGCAGTCTTGTCTCTTCTTAGAGAAAGAGGATGGGTTCGGTACCTGTCTGATTTAAGTACCTTCTGCGCATGGATAAGATGTAATACCCTTCCATATCATCGCGGAGGTAGTAACCATTTCTCATGGTTGGAAAACTCGAAACGGAAAGATGTTGGCCGGGGGCTGATATAACAACGTAAACAATGCATTCGGCTCTATTCTTCACTCACGATGAACTCCCACGCAAAGTAAACCATCACTTTCTGGACACGGTATTGTGAAATACTGACACTGTCAACCCTCGCTCTTGTACTTGTAAGAAGATTAAGGAAGCAGAGGCGTGCTCACTGTTTTTCCGCCTTTGTCACTTCACGTTGGTGCTCCGCGCGCTGATTTGCTAACATCCAATCAGAGTGACCAAATGTCACGAGGCGAGGCCGATTCAACATACGTAAACGCCTCCAAGACGCTTACAGACGGGTTACGACGGTGGCCAGTACACCAATCAGACGGCGCCTAAAGACGCAACGACGCTTAACGACCTCCGACGTCGGTTTGGTGTATCAAGGCCTTTAGTTGTGCCAAAACTGTCACCGTGAAGAGCAATTCTGTTGCACCACTAGCCATATGGATTATGCGGAAAACTTGCCGAACGCGCAAGCACACTAAACAAAAGTTTAAACACACACACACTAAGAAAACAGTCGCAGAGTTGAACCAACAAATATATACGCACGCACACACTCAGTACTTTAGCGAGCAAGTCAAACGTGACATCCTGGATGATCGGTTAACATTTAGTTTACACGCTTTTATTCCGCATCATTCGTAACTAGCCTGTATTCCCAAGGCATTTTGTTGCACAGACCACAATTGCTTATTAGTGTGACGCCAGGATAAACCCAAACATGAATAAAGTTCCAAGTCTACATATCACAGCGATGAATGAGTGGGAAATGCACTTTTTGGTAAATTGTAATTTTGTTATTCAACTTTATTCTGAATACGGTGGCCAATGTATGAGAACAGGTGTTGTCATGATGACGTCTTTTTTATCTCGCTGGATGACACTTTGTCACACGTCACATATCAAATACATTTTTTCTCATTCTGATTGCTGATGCACCTTTTACTTATTCTGATTGCTCTCGTAGTTGGCAGTGGTACACCAGTACTTACTGCAGCTCAAAATGTCACATCATTATGGAATAACAGCAGAGACATTTAAATGACAAATACTCCCAAAACTCAATGTAAATCCATACATAATTTTTTGTTCTTTATTGTTAAATATTGTCATAGAATATCATTATGTTTTGCAGAAGCTGTATTTAGAAATTTAAAAGAGATGTTGTTCACAAACGCAGTCTATCCACAATTGGTCTGTGTAGCAAGTTCAGATTTAAAATATTTTTTTGTAGAATATCATCAAATTATCGTTAGTTTTTTGAAAAAATATTGAGATATTTTTTTGCCCATATTGCCCACCCCTAGCGTCACATGACCTACGTGTTGTGCTGCGTAGCATGCCCGCGACATGTCTGCAACACATGCTGTGCACACGTCAGAAATTGTTGCTGCTCGTAGAATGACGCGCGCATTCTCTTTCTTGATCGGTCCGTTATGTCGCATTTGGTGATGACGTGCAGTTTTCCCTGGGCCAGTTTTTTAAGGGTAATTTTTGTCACCACGGATGAAAGGTACCACACAGCTTGTTGGTGCTGGGAAGCAAACTAGTTTGGCAGCGGCATGAGTGTTATGTGTGTGTAAAGTAGCCTACACACGCACATACCACCTTCCTGATCGATTTCGTAATACAATTGAATGCATCGTCTAGTCATCTTGATCCCTTTGTTGTAGCGGGCACGATAACCATTGCTGTCGCTGTACTGTCCAGCAGGAAAAACACCAGCCGGAATTTACCAGAAAAGAAGAAATTCCCCCCTGTGTCCAAGCCAATCTCAGCCTCCGACTTGAAATGAAACTGAAACACAATTTCAAAACAACGCGTGTGGGTTGCGCGCGAGTTTAAAGAAAAACTGCGTGCGGCATTGTCGCAGTGACGTGTGCACGGATGTCGCCGCAGGAGTATAAAGAAGCCTTTACCAGTTGAAACCAGTAATGACTGGAGTCACACATTGACTGTCACATGGTTTAGACAGAGCCACACCCTCGGTGTGGGTGTGGTCAAGGGAGTACAAGAATAGGAATCCTTTTGGACGGATAAGACCTTCCGCATCTGGCAGAGAAGGGCTACACGGCTATGGTATCTTCCTGGCATCCATTAAATAGTTCAACTCAGAATATGCAGTCTCCTCGTAATTACTGGTAGTATGGAGATAAGAGATGGAGATAAAAGAGCAACCACAAGGTCAAACGGGCCATCAAGAATTCCAAGCTGAACTAGAACATAGTGAAATGAAAATAGTCAGGGAAAAAGCCAAGCAACTTGGCAAAGTCTGAAGAAGATAATAAGATAATCACATTCTTGAAAACCAGGAGAAATTAAATGATGCACATTTTGTTTCATGGATTTATGCATCTATATACATACGGTGGAAGGTCTCTTGACCAGGTTTTCCAGCTTTGTGTGGCTAAACTCCAGGCTGATGACATTGTAGAGCTTCTCTCGCTGAGACAAAGAACTCTCGTAGTACCTTGTCCACTGGGCCATTGACATCTCTGTCCCCTTCTGAGTGCTTACATCCATGACATCAATCATACGTCTGCTACCTGAAAAGAAAGTGAGAAATTAAAAACTATATTTACCTGAAAATAAGATTTTTACAAACTGGTACACTACACTTATTGAAAACCATTCTTTAAATAGCATTGCCTTCTTGTCAGTCAATTATAAATTTTTAGTGATGTACACATTGAGCTTTGTGCATGAAACCAAAGAACCTGAGCAAGCAAACACAGCATACCGTGATTGCCACTTCACAGGAAAATTGATAATATTGTGTCAGGAACATTTGCAGCCAAAAACAAGCACAACACCAGAGCTAGAGCTGCAAGCAGCTAGAAAGGGCCCTCGCAGCCCTGGCAACATTGGGGTACTGGCATGTTGGGATGCTCGCACATCGGGACTGGAATTTTTTGAAAATGTAGAACATCAGATTAATTCATTCACTGCCAGACATGTTCAGACCGTCTTTTACGGAAACATTTGGAAGAAAAAATGAAAAAAAATAAAAATAATTTTCTGGGATTGAATGGCTGGACTATGAAAAGAAAATTAATTTGTCAAATGTAGTGTATGAGCAATTTTGATGAAATCTGTTCAATACAAAAGGCAGATAATGAGGCAAAATGTGAAAGAACATTCAAAATGGCTGACATCCTTTTCCTTTTAGTGTAGGACTTCAGAGACTTTTTGTTGGTCTTTAGGCTGTTACATATGCTTCCAACTTTTGCTAGATATTGGTGACATGTACAATGGCTGCTTTGCTAAAATGTTGTTTGGGAGGTTTGTTGAGCCATTTTTTTAAAAATCGTACATTAACCTAATAAAACATTGATGCTGTTGCTTGGCCTGACATTTTTGCAAAGTTTCATGAGTTTGCCTGCAAGTATTAGACTCTCAAAAGTAATGTTGTTTTCCTTGGCGAATAGAGCGTTGCAATGGTAAATGACTTTTGCAAAAATTCACAAAGTTTGTGTTGCACATCATAAAGGCTAAAACACTCTTCTGAGCAAATACAATGGGTATCTGGTTAACCGCTTGCAGAAAAACAACAACAATTAAAACATACATTTCTTTTAGCCAGTAGGTGGCGGTACCAGTACGATAAAAGTAAGCTCATAAATGTCTTCGGGCCAAGACTCTTATCAAATGTGAGAAATATTTCGAATAAATTATCATGTGGATGAAGTTACAGCAGCTTAGGTAGTCAAAGTAACACCAAAGTTTGAAGAAAATTCAATATGGCGACCTTCCTGTGAGGCTTAGCACATGGCACCAAGGGGCTTTTTTTGAAGGCCTACGCCTGTTACATATAATACCAAATTTTTGTAGATCTAGGGGAAACGTACAACAGAGGCTGCTTTTTTTAAAACTTCCTAGGGGGCACTAGCGAGCCATCTTTTAAAGATTGGAAAATTTAAAAATTAAATATTGCTGAATTTACCAGGCCTGATATGTGTGTAAAGTTTCATGAGTTTATGTGCATTCTTACATCCTCAAAAACAGTAGTTTTATTGGCAAACTGGTCGTTACCATTTTAACAGCTTTTTGCGAAAATTCTCAAACTTTGTGTTGTGACATCACACCTAAACACTCTTCCGAACAAATGTCAGGTAGATCTTGCAAACCTCAAAGGAAAAAAACATCAAAGAACTAGAGCTGATAATAGGCCCTCACGACCCAGGCCACATTTGGGTATTTGCACGTTGGGGTACTTGCACATAGGACAATAAGCATAAAAAATGTGTAGGTGTTAATGCCAGGCCTGAAGTGTGTGCAAAAATTGATGAGATTTCGTGAAGACCCTCAAAAAGAGCGTCGTTTTTTGGGGTGAACTGCCTGTTGCCATGGCAGCAGCTTTTAACGAAAAATCACAAATTCCGTATGTTAATATTAGAAGGCCTAAACACTCTTCCGAGCAAAGATGAGGTGGCCCGGTTAACCTGCTAGGATAAAAACCTCAAAGAAAAAAAATGTACTTCCTTCAGCCACTAGATGGCGCTACCACTATGAAGAAAAATACGTTTGTAGATGACTTCAGCCGTTGGCTATGATCAAATATGAAACATTTCAAGAAGATTAGATGATCTGAATCAACTCAAACTACACTTATTGTCACGGTGAACAATCAGATTTTGCGGCATCGTCATGGCCACGCCCTTTGCCGAAAAGTCACAAAATTTGGCGTAGAGGAAAACCAACGTCTTGTGGCTTTTCTGAGAGATTTTCAGTCAGATTCGTTAAGCTGGCTCTGTGCAACAAGCCGAAATGTAAAAAAATACAATTTTGGTCATCACTAGGTGGCGCTATATCTATAACAGAATATTATCATACAGATGTCTTCAGGTCACGAGTCTTTACATACAGGTGAAGTTTGGGATTTTTTGGAGCATGTGCAGAGAAATTTGAGGCCTCGCCTCGTCATATAGTTTATCGAAAAATATGTTCCCAGTTGTTGCCCCAGGTCTTAAGATGATATATCCGAAATTTGAAGTCAATCGGATAAATTCTCCGGGACATGGGTGCAAAAGTATGCACCCTGTAAATGTCCAAAAATGGTCCAAAATTGGACATTCAAAAATTCATAGCTCACTTCCTGTACAGTTTAGACTAATGCAATGGACTTTTTTGTACGTTTCGGGGTCCTACACGTGCCTGCTAATTTTCGTAGGCCGAGGTCATACGGGCTGGGATTGATTTTTATTTTCCCACTCTAGGTGGCGCTACAGAACCATTTTGTTTGCGTCGTTTACGGCGACTTTAAAACATCAAATTTTTCGCCAGGCCCGATGAGACTGCGAAGTTTGGTGAGATTTCGTGTATAATCAGGGGATCAAAAATGTGATCAAGGCGGAGGAAAATAATAACTAGAGCTGCAAGCAGCTATAATGGGCCCTCGCAGCCCTGGCAACGTTGCAGTACCGGCACGTTGGGATGCTCGCACATCGGAATGGAATAATCAAAATTATAACATGGATCAAGTTACAGCAGCTTTTGTAGTCAAGGTGAGTCCAAACTTAAAACTAAATTCAAAATGGCGGACTTCCAATTAAGTTTAGCATATAGCTCCAAGAGGCTTTTTTATAGGTCTCTTTCTGTTTTATATACTATCAAATTTTCGTAGATGTAGGTGAAGCGTGCAACCAGGGCCAATTTTTATAAATTTTCTCGGGAACGGTAGCGAGCCATCTTTCAAAGAATTAATTGAATAATTAATTATTGATTAATTTACCAGGCCTTCTATGTGTGCAAAATATTATGGGTTTTCGTGCTTGTTTACATTCGCAAAATCAGCATTGTGTTATTGGCAAACTGGGCGTTACCATGGCAACAGCTTTTTGCGAAAAATCTCAAACTTCGTGTTTTAACATCATGAAGGCCTACACAAAATATGTCAAAGTCAAGGCCCGCGGGCCGGGGTTTTCTACGGCCCCTGGCAAGATATTGCTTTATTGTTAGATCCGGCCCGCAGCAAGCCGGTAGCAGATCTCATCGGGTCCTTTGCGCCTGCCGAAGACGTCACGCTTTAAAATATATTGTAGCGACTTCAAAGAACACGCCATCAGACGAAGTTTAATTATCATGTTTTTATTAGTCCAACCGGCTAATAAGGGCCGTAGCCGACGCATACGACGCAATACAGTACAACAACCGTTCAGTCACAAAAGAGCAATGGCTCTCCTGTTTGTCCTCAGCTACTCTCGCTCGCATGCCCTCCCATCCAGCGAGCCGCACGATGCATTCATTAACCTCGGAAACAAAACAACTTGGCAAGACACAAATTCGACCACAACACAGATAACCCAATTTGTTACAATATTTCTGTAATATATTTCTTTGCATCAATGTTTGCCACCCCATGGCTGTTCTACATGCTGACTGAAAACGTCACGTCACTTTCGTGGCTATCAGAATCGGATTGTGGTGAAAAGGTATTTGGAGTAAAACACTTTATTAGAAATACTTCATGTTAGGAATCTCACATTGTTTTATTATTAGTAATTGTTGGCATTTGATAAATTCATTGAGTTTCGACGTAGTGCTGAGATGTCCCGCACTGTGAGCAGGCATTGAACGCTATTCGGGCGCTGAGCGTTGATAGTTTTTTTTCTCTTTCCTCCTTCGACACAGCTCGTGGTTTGTTCGGGCCAGCAAACTCAGTAGATGCAGATTGCCCGTGTTTCACCACGTTTGTTGTTGTGTGTAAATGTTAAAAGGTGAGTTTAATAATTTAAGTTCGTGTCAGGTAACAGCTGTACATAACAGCCTAGAGATGTTCTCTTGAGTGATGTCACGATGAACACTAGTTACTTATTTTAGCTCATATGCTAACTATTCTAGTGATGAAACGCGTGAATGTGTATTGTATGTATTGTTTGGCTGATTAATTTCTTAATCTAATGAATTGTAATGTTTAGGCATATTGTTAACAAATGGCTATGCATTGGATGATGTTGCTAGGTTATTCTTTGTCTGTGTTGTTGCAGACCATAATAAATAGACATGTCAAGTGCAATATGGGCCTGTGTTTTCTGACAGGATCGCCCACATTCATACTTTGCCACTCTAAAATAGGGTCAGCTGGAGACATCATACTAATCATATGATCCTCTCCGTTTTACTTCACATTATGTACAGTTCATACAATCTTGCAAAGTCAAGCAGAAAATTGTTTCCAATATGGCAGGAGAAACGCAAACGGAAGTGACATACGAGCTGCCTGGCAAAAGTAGCAGTAATGTACTTTTTTTTTTTTTTTGTTTAGTAACTCCGAAGATAAAAACACAACAGCCAGGGGGGTTACAAACATAGACGCAAAGACATATATTACAGATATATAAAGCGTGACATCATCAGCAGGCGCGAAGGACCCGATCCAATCTGGACATTTAAAAAAAATTCAATGAACATTCTATCAGTCGGCTTCTATCAGTCGGCTTGCCGCAAAATTTTGTATTTGGCCTTCCATCCATTTGAAGTTGACACCCCTGGCCTAAACACTCTTCCAAGCAAATATGAGGGAGATCTGGCTAACCTGCCACGAGAAAATCATGAAAGAATAAAACATGTACTTCATTTAGCAAGTAGGTGGCACTCCCACTACGATGAAAAGTTAGTTTGTAGATGTCTTCAGGTGTAGACTCTGATCAAATGTGTGAAATTTAGATATAATATTATCATGTGGATCACAATACAGCTGCTTTAAAGTCAATGTGATGCCGAATTGTAAAGTAAATTCAAAATGGCGGACTTCCTGTTAGGGTTAGCACATGGCTCAAAGAGACTTTTTTGTAGGTCTTCGCCTGTTACATATACCAAGAAATTTGTAGATATAGGTGAAACATACAACCGGGGCTGTTTTTTTTTTTAAAACATTCAAGGGAATGCTAGCGAGCAATTTTTTAAACAATTGCAACGTAAAACAAAAACAAAGGTGATTTTACTAGGCCTGATGTGTGTACAAAGTTTTGTGAGATTTCATGCATGTTTCGACTGTAATAATCAGCATAGTTTTATTTGCGAACTACCCGTTGCCATGGCGACAGCTTTTAACGAAAAATTATAAATACCGTATTTTAACATCAGGAGGGTCTTCCGAGCAACCTGGTTGCTTCGACCTGGTTAACTTGCGAGGAGAAAAGGATCAAAGAATAAAACATGTACTTCCTATAGCCAGTAGGTGGCGCTACCAATACGATGAAAAATAAGTTCGGAGATGCTTCAGGCTTCAACTATTATCAAATGTCAGTAGTTGTTTAGAAGAAATTATCATGTGAGTCAAGTTCCAGCAGCTATTGTAATCAGAAAAAAATCATACTTAAAACTTAATTCAAAATGGCGGACTTCCTGTTTGGTTTAGCATATGGCTCTAAGAGACTTTTTTGTAGGCCTTGAACGATTGCATATACCACCAAATGTTCATCAATCTAGATGAAAAGTAAAACTGGGGTCGAGGGGGCGCGAGCGAGCCATTTTTAACAAATTGCACAAAACAATTTAAAAAATATTGATGATTTTGCCAGGCCTGATGTATATGCAAAGTTTCGTGAGATTTCGTGTATGTTCAGACCCTCAAGATGAGAGTTGTTTGTTTGGCGAACTGCGTGTTGCCATGGTAACAGCCTTTCACGAAAAATCACAAATTTGTATGTTAATATTAGGAAGGCATAAGCACTCTTACGAGGAAAGATGAGGTGGACCTGGTTTACCTGCTGGGATAAAAACATCAAAGAAAAATGTATTTCCTTCAGCCACTAGGTGGCGCTACCATTACGATGAAAAATAAGTTTGTAGATGTCTTTAGCCCTTGGCTGTCATCTATTATGAAAAATTTCGAGAAGTTTGGATAATCTGAGTCAAGTTAAAATTGTATTTATTGTCACATTGAAGAATCAGAATTTGCGGCGCCGTCAAGGCCACGCCCTTTACCGAAAAGTCACAATATTTGGCATAGAGTAAGATCAATGTCTTGAGGCTTTTCTGACAAATTTTCAGTCAGATTCGTTCAACGGGCTCCGTGCAGTAAATAGAAATATATGAAATGACAATATTGGCCCCACTAGGTGGCGCTATATGTATAATGGAATATCATTATATAGATGTCTTCAGGTTGCAACTTTTTACATACAGGTGAAGTTTGGGATTTTTTGGAGCATGTGCTGGGGAGTTATTAAGGTTTGGCGAAGGAAAACAATTACGCCAAATTTGATGCCCCGCCCCCGTCATATAGTTTATCAAAAACTCAAAAATATGATCCGAGTTGTTGCCCCAGGTTTTAAGATTATATATCCGAATTTTGAAGTCAATTGGAATAATCCTCTGGGACATGGGTGCAAAAGTATGCACCCTGCAAAAAATGTCCAAAATTGGACATTCAAAAATTCATAGCTCCCTTCCTGTACTTTAGACTATGGCTGCAGTGGAATTTCTTGTACGTCTCAGGGTGCTGCACGCGCCTGCCAATTTTCGTAGGCCTAGGTCAAACAAACTGGAATTCTATTTTGTTTTCCTACTCTAGGTGGCGCTAAAGAGCCATTTCGCTTGCGCTGTTTACGGCGACTTTAAAATATCAAATTTCTCGCCAGGCCCGATGAGACTGCAAAGTTTGGTGAGTTTTCGTGCACGTTTCTGGGTTCAAAAATGCGATCATTTGGTCAGAAAAAAAATTAAAATTTCTACAAAAACAATAGGGACCTCGCAGCGGTCGCTGCTTGGGCCCTAATAATAATAATAATAAGAATTTCTACGAAAACAATAGGGTCCTTGCAGCTTTCGCTGCTCTGGCCCTAATAATAAGAATTTCTACGAAAACAATAGGGTCCTTGTAGCTTTCGCTGCTCGGGCCCTAATATTAAGAATTTCTAGAAAAACAATAGGGTCCTTGCAGCTTTCGCTGCTCGGGCCCTAATAAGAATTTCTACGAAAACAATAGGGTCCTTGCAGCTGTCACTGCTTGGGCCCTAATAATAATAATAATAATAATAATAATACGAATTTCTACGAAAACAATAAGAATTCCTACGAAAACAATAGGGTCCTTGCAGCTTCCGCTGTTTGGGCCCTAATAAGAATAAGAATAATTTCTACGAAAACAATAGGGTCCTTGCAGCTTTCACTGTTTGGGCCCTAATAATAATAAGAATAATTTCTACGAAAACAATAGGGTTCTTGCAGTCGATCGGATAAAATGTCTCGGAGGAGTTTTTTTTTAAATATGACCTGTACAAAAGGTCAAAACTGTTGGCCTATTCCAAAATTAAGTAAACATGGCGGACTTCCTGTAAGATTCAACCTATGGCTCTAAGATACTTTTTTAAGGCCAATATAGGTGGAGATGATGTGTGTGCAATGTTTCATGAGTTTTCGCCAAAGTTTAGACCCTCTAAAACAGCATCATTGTTCATGATATACAGCGCATCGCCACGACAACATTGTACAGCGGAATAAAAAACACTTCAGCAAGTTTTCATCTCAAACGTCTTTAGATTAAGCATGCAAAGTTTGAAAATTGTATAAATGCTGTATGGGGGGTTGGTTAAAATATGACAACTATGAAAGTCCCAAAAAGGTACGACAATTCCAAACTAAAATAAAAAAAATGGTAGACTTCCTGTAAGGTTCAGCACATGGCTATAAAATACATTTTTGTAGGTCTTAGGCTGTTACATATACCAGCAAATTGTCATAGATGTAGGTGAAATGTACAACCCAGAATCCTTTGTTAAGCAGGAATTATGAAACGCAAAATTTGATGTTCAG
The DNA here is from genome assembly GCF_054856515.1 of Filicampus tigris. Taxonomy (NCBI): domain Eukaryota; kingdom Metazoa; phylum Chordata; class Actinopteri; order Syngnathiformes; family Syngnathidae; genus Filicampus; species Filicampus tigris. Next base: position 230,063 of record NC_141222.1, read on the forward strand.
CCCCCGTCATATAGTGTTTCGAAAACGTAAAATATTTTTCCCTATTTTTGTCCCACGTGTTGAGATGGTACAACCCAAATTTGAAGTCAATGGGGTGAACCATCTCTGACTTGGGGGCAAATGTATGACCCCTGTAAATGTGCACAAATTGTACAAAGTTGTACTTTGTATACTCATTACTCACTTTCTGGACAACAAAATAAAAAAGATTTCAAGAACTTTTTACATTAAACATCTTTAGATTAAGCATGCAAAGTTTGAAGACGATCGGATAAATGCAGCAGTTCGCTGCTCGGGCCCTAATGATGATTTCTACAAAAAAACAAAAGGGACCTCGCAGCGGTCGTTGCTCGGGCCCTAATTATTGCTAACTGTATTAAGACTATTTTTAAAATGAATTACAGTAACTTTAAAGTGTTTATGAAATTATTTACACTTTTTAGGCATTTAAATCTTTGAATGTTCAACAGCATATTGTAACGAATTGGGTTATCTGCGTTGTGGTCGGATTTGTGTTTTGCCGAGTTGTGATGTTTCCGAGGTTCATGAATGAATCGTACGGCTAGCGAGAGAAGCAGCGGAGAACGAATAACAGAGCTGTTCTGTTTTGTTTTTGGCTAAAAATACTGCTTGCTTCCTTGTCTAAGAAACATTAAAAGTCGGACATTCGTTATTATGTTAGATGTGTTAGCTGCAACATAGCCGCCAATCTCATGTTGTAATGTGCGATTTTAACAGGAAAGCAGAATGTTCCCAAACAGGAGACCGCAGTGTATGGGAGACCTTCGAGCTCTGGCTTTTTTGCGTATGCCATTATCATGCCATATATCCATGCATTTATGATTTATCACGGCTTCTGGCGTCCTGGGTCCTCTTTAGTGCTGCCGCCCTCTCCCGCGTGCAACAGAGGGCGCCCGTGCATAAACCCGCGCTAATAAGTGGACTGAACCGAACATGCCATACTGAAACGTATTAATACACCCACGAGTACCGTCACACCCCTAATAAATATATGCATTATGCTTATATAAACGGTATAAATGCAGACGCTGTCGGCTGTCTGAGGAAAAATATTGATACCCTTGTTTTCCTAGCAAAGACCTCTCAAAACGTTAGCGCAGACATTTTTCTGTTCAATAGCGTTGAACAAGGTTTGTCATTCGTGCAGATGTTCACAAGTATTTGACAATGTTTAAAATGTTATTTTCTTATCTTATCAAGCTTATCATAATATTTTGAGTTAGTAAAAAATATCTAATTTGAAGTTATTTTGTCAGTTTTAATTTTACTGATTTTAGATTTTTGTCAAGGTACTGTTTTCAGTACCGGTATGGAGGTACTTTATGCAGCTATAGCATCAAAGTCAAAACTTTGATATTGTGACACACTGTCCATTTTCTGCGTTCCAGACATCGCATTAACGTGAAAATTTAAACACATTTCCAAAATTGCACATACGTGTTTTTCACAGGACAGCAAAGGTATACTAAACCTAACAGGAAGTTTGCCATTTGGAATTTTCTTTCACATTTGGCCCCATTTTTTGCCTGTTATAGATGTCACGTTTAAAAAAAAACAAAAAACTAATTGTTTTAATTCCGGCAAAGTCTGGGCACACCTGTATTTAATACTACACATTTGTGATCAGTGAATGAAGTTATGGCTTACCAACAAACATCTTGACATCACTAACACTGAAGCTTGGATCAGGCATCCTATGAAACAAGAAAAAAATGTTACTATGCCAACTTTACACAAGAAATTATGAGTCCTTCATGTGGAGGGGTGGGGAGCAGAGAGATGTGAACAAAAAAGTGCAAGGGAAAAAAATTACTTTAGTCCTAGTCCATCAATTTTCTCAAAGATGATTGGGTCTCTCAGGCCACCTCTCTGGATGAACTCATATGTAAAGTCTAAAAGACAGAAATGTCATATCCAAATGTTATATGTTATATATTTCAGATGGAATTTTGAAGAATAGTTACAATAAATACCAAGAACCATTGTACAATGTTCATAAATGACAACATCAAAATCCATCCATCCATTATCTATACCGCTTCTCCTCACAAGGGTCGCGGGGCGTGCTGGAGCCTACCCCAGCTGTCTTTGGGCAGTAGGCAGGGGACACCCTGAATTGGTTGCCAGCCAATCGCAGGGCACACAAAGACAAACATCCGCACTCACAATCACACCTAGGGGCAATTTAGAGAGTCCAATCAACTTACCATGCATGTTTTTGGAATGTGGGAGGAAACCGGAGTACCCGGAGAAAACCCAAGCAGGCACGGGGAGAACATGCAAACTCCACACAGGGAGGCCGGAGCCGGGATCGAACCCACGACCTCTGAACTGTGAGGTGGACGTGCTAAACAACATCAAAATAGCCCAGTAAAATCAACAGTAAACAAACTAATGCTGGACTTACACCTAACAATTTTTTCAGGCTCAAAATAAAACCTGAAAGTCAAAAGGAAGTATTAGAGTTACTGGAGTCAGAGTAGGCTCCCATCATCTTAATAGTTTAGTGTCAAGTGGTAGTTTCAACTGTTTTGGATAATTGTCTTCCTAGTCTTGGCTTTCCAACAATATCAAACTTGAGTTGTGATAATATCACAAATCCATTAGTCTTTCAGTCTTTTCACAGACGTGACACAATCAACAACCAATAGTTGAGAGCCAAGAAAAACGTAAACAGGAAACTTTGCAAACAATCACGAGAGCTAAATGGACGAAGGGGAACAGTGGGAAAAATGTTACTGAGCATAATGGGGAAAAAAATGCATTGTTGGCCCCTAACCCTAACCCCTGAAGAATTTCGATGTAGTTAGTGTTGCATGGGATACCGGTACCAGTGTCAAAAACGGTTCCATACTTTTTTATTTTTTTTTTAATACCAGTATTTAAAAAAAGCACATAGCTCACTAAATCTGTCTTATAGGCAAGTATACATATGTGCATAGTCGCCTGTCTGCCGTTAAATCGCTGCCTCGTTGAAAATCATGACGTGTGAAACAGAACCTTTTTTGCTTACATGACTGACAGCCATGGCAAGCCGACCAACATTACAAAAAAAAAAAAACAGTCTATAATGCTTGTTGTTTTAAAACTACCGTGGCTCGAAGTGGGAACACATACAATCTGGCCGAACACCTCGCTGACCAGCAAACAGTCTGAGTTATACCACCACAACAGCGACAGGTTGTGAGGCATTGGTACTGTACACTTCCCTCAAAAATAAGTACCTTGTTTTTCGGACTATAAATCGCTCCGGAGGACAAGTAGCACCAGCCATAAAATGCATAATAGAGAAGAAAAAACATAATTTGCACTGGAATATAAGTCGCATTTTTGGAGGAAATTAATTGTGCTCTTAGTACACATCATAGCACACAAAAAAGTTACGGTAAGATAACTTCAAACTCAGCAAAACGGTTGTAGATCGATTATATAAGTCTTTTATTTATCCCCGACCGTGTAGAATGTTTCAAAGTCTCCAAAAGTATGTATGTATTCGGTCAAAATTATCTCTTTGTTCTCTTCCCAGCTCTCAGCTCCGTACGTGTGGCTGATGCAAGACCTCAACCAGTGTCTAAAAGCAACAGTACACTATTTTGTATAGATGTATGTGTATAGACAGTCAAATTGTCTTTATCATACTATTTTAATTACTTATTTATCAAAATGTTAGATTTTAATCGTTTACATTATTCATGCATTCTAATAGCTTTTAGGATTTATCTTTATGTTTCTTTATGTGTGTTACAATAAGATGTGAAATGATATACACTATACATGTTATTCTGCCCGTTGTAAAGTTAACATGTAATGCAGGTTTATATGCAGCCTTAGAACGCCCTCCCGTGGTTGTTTGCAGTTTTGTTTGCTGACGTTGAAAAGAAAAGAGATACAATATAATGTGTTCAATACAATACAATATAATTTTACACATAAGTGGCTCCAGAGTATAAGTCGCACCAAACTATGAAAACAACTGTGACTTATAATTATTTTGTTCACAATTTCACAAGGCATTAGACTAGCTGGGAGCGGATTAGAGAAGAGTAGACACACACACATGCACACACGCACACAAACAAGCAACATTACATTGAGTCATTATCAATTTAATCAACATATTTGCTTGGCCGTAACGGTCCAAATGTATTGTCAATATTAACAATGGATGACAAAAAACACAGTCAAATAGGTCAAGAATATGGCATGTAATGTAAAAACTTATAGTGAATAAGTACATATACTGTACCAGAGCTGGGCACTTTTTTGCCGGTCCGGCTGCGACCCTCCACCCTTGACCTGGGTACCCTTCCAGCCTCGACCCCCCACCTTTATTCCTAAAAATTATCACACCCCGCCCCGTTCCGACCCCCGCAACCCCCCCCCCCCCAAAAAAAACAAAAACAAAAAAAAAACGTGCATGGCGTCGCCGCGGGAGAGATGCTAACGGAAGAGGCTTATTCAAAGACCATTAGCTGGCTACTGTACTGTTCAAATAGGTTGTGGACACGCTTCAAAATGCTCAAATGCACCACTAGTACTTACCCTGCTGCGTGTGCTTACTTCCATTGGGTAGTTTTGTCGTATTGTATAATTATTTGGGTCCAACAGACGACAAGTCTGCAAGCATTCAACAAGTTACTTATTTATTTTCCACACTTCCCCTCCTTCACACTTCCCGGCCTTCAAAATAAAAACATACCAGCAAACCAGTACACAGCAGGTTTGCTACGGCATATTTCCGTAAGTATGGAAGACGCCAGAAGAAGTATATGAACTCCACCTTGATGTGCCAGTGTCATCCTTGAGTGCTGCTCGAAGCTTGACTATACTCGTGGAGACAAGTTGTTTTGAAACAGTTACGTTCCAAGTCGGGGGCGTCGCTTCAAAAAGACAGGGACAATAATGGATATCGTGCCTGCTACAACCATAAAGTGACCGAGATGGCTAGGAGATGCATTTAATTTTATTGTGAAAACGATCTGGAAGGTGTCGGCTAAGGGGGAACGTGGGTGAGTAGCTTCTTTACACACACATACGTGACATAACACTCACGTCGTAATAGAGCTGCAAGCAAGCTATAAAGGGCCCTCGCAGCCATGGCAACGTTGGGGTACCGGCACATTGGGATGCTCGCACATCGGAAATGAACAATGGAAATTATCACGTGGATCAAGTTACAAAACCTTTGTAGTCAAGGTGAGTCCAAAATTTAAAGTAAAATTCAAAATGGCAGATTTCCTCTTAGGTTTAGCATATGGCACCCAAGAGGCTTTTTTGTAGTTGTCTTTCTGTTTTATATACTATCAAATTTTCATAGATGTAGGTGAAGCGTGCAACAGCGGCCACTATTTATAAATTTTCTAGGGGGCGGTAGCGAGCCATCTTTTAAAGATTGCACAATGGAATAATTAATTATTGATTAATTTACCAAGCCTTCTATGTGTGCAAAGTTTCACGAGCATGTTTACATTCTCAAAATCATCCTATTGTTATTGGCAAACTGGACGTTACAATGGCAACAGCCTTTTGCAAAAAATCTCAAACTTTGTGTTTTAACATCATGAAGGGCAAACACTCTGCCGAGCAAATATGAGGGCGATCTGGCTAACCTGCCAGGAGGAAAAACATGAAAGAATAAAACATGTACTTAATTTAGCCAGTAGGTAGTGCTCCCACTACGATGAAAGTTTGTAGATGTCTTCAGGATTGGACTTTTATCAAATGTCAGTGGATTTTTAGAAGAAATTATCATGTGGGTCAAGTTCCAGTATTTTAATCAGAGAAATTCATATTTTAAACTTAATTCAAAATGGCCGACTTCCTGTTTAGTTTAGCATATGGCTCGAAGAGACTTTTGTAGGCCTTGAACCGTTACATATACCACCATATTTTCGTCGACCTAGGTAAAAAGTACAACCAGGGCTGAATTTTTTAACATTTCTAGGGGACGCTAGCAAGCCATTTCTTACAAATCGCACAAAAAAATAAAAAAATATTGATGATTTTGTCAGGCCTGATGAATGTGCAAAGTTTCGTGAGATTCCGAGCATGTGCAGACCCTCAAAATGAGCGTTGTTTTTTTGGTGAACTGCGTGTTGCCATGGCAACAGCTTTTCACGAAAAATCACAAATATCGTATTTTAACATCAGGAAGGTCTACAGTCTTCCGAGCATTTCTGAGGTCGACCTGGTTAAGGTGCGAGGAGAAAAAGATCAAAATAAAAAACATATATTTCCTTCAGCCAGTAGGTGGTGCTACCACTACGATGAAAAATAAGTTTGTAGATGCCTTCAGCTCTTGGCTATCATCAAATATGAAAAATTTCAAGAAATTTGGATGATCTGAAATAAGTTAGAAAGTGTATTTATTGTCACGTTGAATAATCCGATTTAGCGGCACCGTCAAGGCCACACCCTTCACCGAAAAGTCACAATATTTGGCGTAGAGCAAGATCAATGTCTTGAGGCCTTTCTGACCAATTTTCAGTCGGATTCGTTCAACGGGCTTCGTACTGTAAATAGAAATGTAAAAAAATGACAATTTTTGTCGCCACTAGGTGGCGCTATATGTATAATGGAATATCATTATATAGATGTCTTCAGGTCGCAACTCTTTACGTACAGGTGAAGTTAGGGATTTTTTTGAGCATGTGCAGGGGAGTTATTAAGGTTTTTCTCCTGTATGGCGAAGGAAAAAATGTACGCCAAATTTGATGTCCCTCCCCCGTCATATAGTTCATCGAAAACTCAAAAAAATGCTCACAGTGTTTGCCCCAGGTTTCAAGATGATATGTCCAAAGTTTGAAGTGAATTGGAATGATCCTCCGTGACATGGGTGCAAAAGTGTGCACCCTGTAAACGTGCAAAAATGGACATTTAAAAATTCATAGCTCACTTCCTGTACACTTTAGACTAAAGCTGTAATTTTTTGTACATTTTGGGGTGCTACGAGTGCCTGACAATTTTCTTAGGCCTAGGTCAAACAGGCTGGATCTATTTTGTTTTCTTACTCTAAGTGGCGCAACAGATCCATTTCTTTTGCGTTGTTGGCGGCGACTTTAAAATATCAAATTTTTCACCAGGCCCGATGAGACAAAGTTTGGTGAGTTTGCGTGCATGTTTAGGGGTTCAAAAATGTGATCATTTGGTCAGAAATATAACAAATAATAAAATAATAATAAATCATAATAATTTCTACAAAAACAATAGGGTCCTTGCAGCTTTTGCTGCTCGGGCCCTAATAATCTCTACAAAAACAATAGGGACCTCGCAGTGGTCGCTGCTCGGGCCCTAATAATTTCTACCAAAACAATCGGGTCCTTGCAGCTTTCGCTGCTCGGGCCCTAATAATAATAATAATAATAATAATAATAATAATAATAATAATTTCTACAAAAACAATAGGGTCATTGCAGCTTTTGCTGCTCAGGCCCTAATAATAATAATAATTTCTACAAAAACAATAGGGTCCTTACAGCTTTCGCTGCTCGGGCCCTAATAATAATAATAATAATAATAATAATAATAATAATTTCTACAAAAACAATAGGGTGCTTGCAGCTTTTGCTGCTCGGGCCTTAATAATAATAATAATAATAATAATAATAATAATAATAATAATCATTTCTACAAAAACAATAGGGTCCTTGCAGCTTTCGCTGCTCGGGCCCTAATAATAGTTTGTGGCAGCACTGCATGACACGCTTGCACCAAACATCATTGCGTATTGCGTTTGTGGATGGCTACAGCACCACACTAGCGCATAGACAAGCATGGTAGCGATTTTTTTTTTTTTTTTTTTTTTTTTAATGGAATCGAAAATCGGGAAGTGAAAATCGAATCGGGGCTTGAGTGAATCGTTACATCCCTGAAATTGGCTAATTCTGTGTCCAAAAAGCATCAAGGCTATGCAGCTGCATATCTGACCAAGAAAATGATCATAAACTGTCACACTAATGGCTCTACAAACCTCTGTGCACATTGTCTACTAGTGATGTTTGAATAAATAAATAAATAAATACATAAATGTAAACTAGTTTTTTTAAAGTTGAATTTACATGTAATGTATAAAATATAAATAATCAAGTATAGAAATAAACAGTGTAATATATTTACTGTATCTCACTCTCCTTCATGTGCAAATGTTCATAAATGTTTAACAATGTTTAAAATGTTATTTTCCAATCAAGCATATCCTAATATTTCAATTAATAACAAATTGTAAAAAAAATTGAAGTTCTTTTGTCAGTTATAATTTTGCTGCTTTTGCTGATTTTAGATTTTTGTAGAGGTACTGTTTCGGTATCCAGGTATTTTATGCAGGTATAGTATCCAAGTCCAAATGTTGGTATCATGACAACACGAGCCACATCCCAGTTATAAGAGGGTATGCACACTTATGCAACCACATTATTTCTATTGTTTACCTGTACTTCTCTTCTTGAAAAGATTTTGTTTTTTTTCCAATTGAGTTGCACAGGTTATATTCCTGCATTGGTGGAAAAAAAATGATAGTATTTATCTTGGTCTCACACTTTTAGATCACAAAAAATGGCATTTGATCAGGGTTGTACATACGGGGTACTTTATATCCTGTAGGAATGTTTTGCAGGTCTCGAGGGCATAAGCCCAATTAGTAATTTAAAAAAATAAAAAATAAAAAACTAATTACTCAATGCTTGTTCGTTTTATCTTTAAAGAAGGTATCCAATGTAAATAAAGACTCACAAAATTCGATTGTATTTGCTGGTCTGTTTTCTTTTCCATCTCTGAAATTCATGAATCATTCAATGATCAGATCTGGGCAGTTTTTCCATCCTCGCAAATGCTCTCAGCCAAGACGGGCAGGGCAGAAAAGGGGGACATACAGCCCTCAAATTTTTACTGTCTTCAAAATCCAAACATAATGCGGGCTGTCTCCTCCCTGGCTGGCCCAATGTGTTTGGCTGATCCTCCATGGTCAGATCAGGGCACGCTGACTCCAACACTTTTAACTGATTAGGCAATGTCCATAAATCTGTAATTGCCATATTGGTTTTTGGTTAACTTGTTGGCTAACAGAAAAAACATTCATATTGATTTAGATCCTTCAATCCACTGCACCCATTGAATATAAACTGGGACCATTTCTGATGTGGAGAAAGCAAACTGTTAACTTGATGAGTGTGTGCATGTGAAAATACTGAATGTTTACATTTTAGCAGGTGCAAGCCTCAAACTGTACTTGTCTACCTTTTCCTTGCATGCGAATAATCCGATCAGAGTTGAACCTCTGGCTGTAGACTTTCTCTTCCAGATTAAACATTCTCCTTCCATCAATCTCTTCATCTGATATTACATCCTCTTGATAATGCCGCCGGGTACCGGACCGCTGAAGAGAAAAATAAATCTTGGTTGAAAAATACATGTAAATTATGTTAGTCAATACATATGATATGACAAGGGTTAGCATGACACATTACACATTACATTACAAACTGACGAGTTGACGAGCACTTTCAATATCCCAGAGGAGATTGCGCGACCAGCTGGATCTGGGGGGATTGCTGCCGGGTCTGGCAGACTCTTTAAACCTCAGAGGTCATGTAAACAGAAGCTGGACTGCGGAGCTAAACTAGCTAAGCAATTAGCCTCCGCTGCTACCTGATCGGGTTCTCCATGCTAATAATGCAACTGTACTTGAGGCTAACCGCAGCATAAAGTCAACTTTTCATCGCCGCCTTATGTTGCCCATTATTGCGCAGACTACAACTTTATTGCAAGCTTCGATCGTAATGAGGTTAAATGCTTCAGACTGTGTCGTTCCTGTCATAATAGTCTTAATACTTGTTGGAGTAACGGCCATGGCTCGTTGGAAGTGCAGCAATGGCGAGTGAATTTAAATAATGTATTTTGGTGCATGAGAATGTCATCACATAAAAATGACCATTACACTAAAATAGGGTCCTGCATTTATTTAAAATATGTGTGTGTGCAGGTCTGTGCAATGTGCATTGTTAAAAGGTCACTGTTTAGTAAATAATTCTATGAGTGATTTAGTGTTGCACCGGATACCGGTTCCAGTACCGTACCCCGTTTTTTCGGCGACAAAACGGCTCGATACCATTTTTTTTTTTAACACCGGTATCAAAAAAAAAAAAAAAAAAAAAGCGCACATAGCTCATCAACTCTGTCTGAAAGGCAACTATACATAAATGCATAGCTGCCTATCTACCGACGTGTGAAAGGCCTCAAGTGACATCATGTTGAAGATGACCTCAAAGCATTGAATCGGTAGCTTCACCTTCGCTCACTGAACTTCCGCTCCTCGTTGAAAATCATGGTGTGCTTAGTGGAACCTTTTTGGCAACTTCATGGCAAGCCGCTCGAGGTCGGAACACGTCTAATCTGGCCGAGTATCTCGCTGACCGGTATCCAGAGTTATACCAATAGTTTACAGCGACAGGTTGTGATGCATTTCTAACACTCACCTCAAAAATCACGTAGAGTGTGAATTATTTTGTTCACAATTTCACGAGGCATTTGACTATCTGAGAGCGGATTAGAGAAGAGAAGACACAGACACGCATGTACACACCGGCGCACACACACGCACACAAACACACACAAGCAACATTACGTTGAATAATTATCAAAAATCGATTTGACATCGATATAAATGCTTAAAAAATGCATTAATGTAAAAAAATAAAATCGATTTGCAACACCATATTAACTATATTCACTCCTTCATATCCTGTCTGTCTGCAACGCACATACATAGTAGTGGTAATCTACGGAGCCCCTCTGGTGCCAGAGTGTGAAAAAACATTTTTTTGGGCTAATCTGTACCCACAGTTTACTAATCTGTACCCACAGTTTAGTAATCTGTACCCACAGTTTACTCATTTGTACCACAGTTTAGTCAACTGTACCCACAGTTTAGTCAACTGTACCCACAGTTTAGTCAACTGTACCCACAGTTTAGTAATCTGTTCCCACAGTTTAGTAATCTGTACCCACAATTTAATAAACTGTACCCACAGTTTACTAATCTGTACCCAGTTTACTAATCATACACACAGTTTAGCAAACCGCTAGCATTCTGTCGTACACACGGTCGTATATCTGTCAAGGTAAAGTCAATTAGGAGGTGCATTGTTACTAGAGCATAGTGCAATGCTTTGTGAAACACTTTTAGAACAGCCATGGCGTGGTTTATTTTAACTTTCATCCCCTTATATCAAATGAAAATAGTATTGCTCTAGTTCAATTGTGTTGCTTGAGCAGATTTAGCAGCGAAATGTTTATGTTCATTTTTCGTGCGTCAAATTCATTCACAACCTTTTTCGCTCGCCACAAGCAATCACCCTATCGTGACAACTGTTATCCTCGCCGTGGTTTGACTTTAGTGTGGTCTTTCGGGCATATCGGACGGAACCAATGTGGTTTTAGTCGAGTCCTCGCCTGAGAATTAAGTGGACATTTACTTACGAATCACAAGCAACTACGACTGCCGGAGAAGTGATCATTTATTCACTAATCACAAGAGCAGACAACTATGACTGTGACAGCACTGTAAGTACTTTGTCTGAAGTTACTTATGTTTAACGACAACAATTATTTTGTGTTTATCTGACTTTTTTGTCTGAAATGGCTTGGTAATTTGCTTTTGGGCTCTGCTGGTATTCTTTACAGATATGGCCTGTGGCTATTGCGTACACTGTAAACGAAGTGTACACAGAAGTTTTGTGTTTTGTGTTGAAGTAATTCACTTTTTGATAACTTGTTCTGAACACTCATTTTAATCAAGTTGTAAATAATTCCTGATGAAATTAATTTACTCAGTTGTCTTGAGTTTACATGTCTGTGAAATGCTGTCTATCCCATCGGAACTTCAAATTTTTTGTTGTTTTTCCTGTGACAAAAACATTTATTGCATACAATAACTAATATATCCTTGTTTTTAAAAAATTAAACCCAACCATCCATCCATTATCTATATCGCTTAACCTCAAAAGGGTTGCGGCGTGCTGGAGCCTATCCCAGCAGTCTTTGGGCAGTAGGCGGTGTACACCCTAACTGGTTGCCAGCCAATCGCAGGGCATTCATAAAATATTAAACATTTTGCTAATAGAATAGCACTACGGCGGCATGGCTCAGTGGTTGCGTGGTCGTTTCTCAACCTGGAGGTTGTGGGTTCGATCCCCGGCAATTGTGACCATGTTAAAGAATCCTTGAGCAAGATACTGAGCTCACCCAGTTGCTCCTGATTCTGTGTCATCAGGAGGTAAATGAGGTCCACTGTGTGAAGCACTTTGATAACCAAAGGTAGATAACTGCTATACAAGTGGCAGCCCTTTTAAACATTTAGCACAATAAACTCAAAATAATTAAGTTGGTGGTGGTACTGTGAACTCAATATTAATAGCTTGTTTAAACGTAAAGAGTTCAAGTTAAGTTTACTTATTATTTCTAAAGCAATGAGTTTCCACATTTTTTTTAAGTAAACTGAACTTTTTATTTTTTTACAGTGTATGAAGAAATATTGAAACAATAGAAACTCAAATCAACAATCATTTATTTTTATTGCTTAATTTCGTGTATTGCGAATTACGTATGATATCCCTTTTTTGTTGTAAATGCGCAGAATCATATATCCAAATTTATGTACAGTAATGTACTTATACTTTGAATTTTGTCTGTTTAAAATGTGCCACATGCGACGATAGATAATTAAGCAGTAGTATCCTTTGGTTGTCAAGTGTAAACAAATTTACTCTTCTTTTGCACAGGATGGACTCAAATTTTCAAAAATTCCTCCAAGAGCAGCGAATGTTAGATAAGGTCATTGCGACTTTTATTGAGGAAAAGGTATGTACCTCTGATCATAACATGTCCTTTCATCAAGGTGGATAGCCAAAGAAATGTTAGTGCTTCATATATGTGTAGTATGGCATAGTTGAATGCAAAAATCTGTAAAGTTTTTAATTTTTACATTTGTAATATCAGTCTCAGTAATCAAATCTCATATGCCCAAATGGATTTGCTCTCACAAGAAATTATTTTATATATACATTTATATGGGAAGGGCCGGGCGCACGGTCAAAGAAGACAACGCCGCGGCCCGCGCTTGCCAGCTAGTACGAAGTGAAGAGCGGAGGGGCTGACTGAAGGGAACACGGCAGCCCGAGTGGGGGCGAGCTTCCATTCTATTGCGACACAGCTTGGGCTGCAGGAGCCCGGTCCGCACATTTTTTTCCTTTCTTTTTTTTTTTTTTTTTTTTTTAAATCGGTCGTACTTTGTTTGTAGCTCATGCGTGCGGCTAACTAGGGAGTCGACGAGCAGTCTGCACTCGGCAGAGCAGGGAGGGATGGGCGCACGGGGCAGGCTTCGGCAGTGTGTGCGGGAGTAGCAGATCATTAGGAGCAGACGTTGACAAAGCGCTGTTGGTATTGAAGTCAGTGGTTTGGTATCGGTAATATCGATACCACAGCAAGCTAGTATTGTATCCGTTCAAAATGTTTAGTATCGAGTAAGTACCGAAGTATCGATATTTTTGACAAGCTTAATTGGGACACCCAGAATTGTCATTCCCAGGTGTCCCTAATGAAGCGGCCATGTTGTTCAAAAGTATTGGGACACTCAGAATTTTCATTCCTAGGTGTCCCTAATGAAGCGGCCATGTTCAAATGTTTTGGGACACACAATTTTCACCCCAGGTGTCCCTAATGAAGCAGCCATGTTGTTCAAAAGTATTGGGACACACCGATTTTCCATCCCCATGTGTCGCTAATGAAGCAGCCATGTTGTTCAAAAGTATTGAGACACCCCAATTTTTCATCCCCAGGTGTCCCTAATGAAGCGGCCATGTTGTTCAAAAGTATGAGGGATGAAAAATCGGGGTGTCCCAATACTTTTGAACAACATGGCCGCTTCATTAGGGACACCTGGGGATGAAAAATTGGGGTGTCCCAGGTGTCCTTAATGAAGCGGCCATTTTGTTAAAAAATATTGGGACACCCCGATTTCTCATCCACAGGTTCATTCCTTCCCGAGATTCCTTGTTTCCGTCCTTCCTTGCTTTCCAGTGTCCTTTCTTCCTCATTTCTCTGCCTCATCCTTTCCTTCCTACTATTCTGTATTCTTACTTTGTTTTCTTTCTTGCTTGTTTTCCTTGCTATCTTGGTTCCTCCCTTCCTTTGATTCCATCATTCTTTGTTTTCCTTATTTTTTCCCTGACTTCCTTCTTTCATTGTTTCCTTGCTTCCTCATTTCTCTTTCCTTTCTGATTTTTTTTAATGTCATTCAACTTCATTCCAACGTATTCCGAGGTTTCCATTCAGCTTCCTTCGCCTTCACACACAATTTCTGCAGACATTGCATCCTCTAGTTTGTTGTATTAGGGCTATTTTGTTGTTGTGTGTAAAGTGCTTTGTTACAGCTGTAGCTGTTGTAAAATGTGCTATACTGTATTAATAAAATTGTATTGTATTGTACAAATAGGAAGTTTGGGATATTTTGGAGCATGTACAGGAGATTTGCGGAATCAGAGCTTTCGCAGTCGATCAGCAATCAGCATGTTTGAAAAAACGATACTCAATCAGATTCAATCAATAAATGGTGTAAACATTTTTTTTTTCTTACAAATGCACCAAGTTAGAGCAAGACGTTTCTACTATTGATTCTGCTGAGAATGTCTTCCATATGAAAGTAACATTGGTACTGTGTAAAATCCTTCCATAATTCAGACAAAAATCAAGTGAATTGTGAATCATACATCATTTCCAATCGATTTTGGAAATCTGAATTGACACCCAGCACTAGAGATGAGCGAGATGCTGGTTTATAGTTTTAATGTGTGCAATGATGCAATGCAGCAAAGGTGTGGATGTAACAGAATGTAAGTGCAAGAGGCTTGATTTGCACATATATCACAGGTGACAAGCCCCAGTCCTGGAGGGCCGCTTTCCTGCACCTTTTCCAATTCTCCCTGCTGCAACACACCTGTTTCAAATGATCAAGATAGTATCAGGCTCCTTCGGAGCTGGCTGATGAGCTGATTATTTGAAACAGGTATGTTGCAGCAAGGAGAGATGGAAAAGATGCAGGAAAGCAACCCTTGATGACCAGAGTTGGACGCCTATGAATATAATTTTTCGGTCATTTTGTTGTTAGTTAGTTGTTGTTGTAAACAACGTGTTCAATGTTGGACAGAGATAAATAGGCATTGGGAGGGAGTATGTGGGGGGGTGTAGATTTTAGTAGTAGAGTTTAGGATGCTGTATAAATACAACGTTTTGAAATCACTAAATATTAGTTTTTAATAATGTTATTTATATGTCACTCAAAATAATCGTGATTATTTTTTGGGGGGCTCAGCCCTATCGGATCGTGTGTTTTTTACCACAAGATTAATCATTTTTACAACTTTACAGATACATTTCAATGTCCCATCACTGATGAGCTATCTTGTATACAATGCGCGTGCGAATGGTTATAAATCGACATGTGCCCTGCAATTGGCTGGCGACCAGTCGAGTGTTCCTGCATATCACCCAAATTCATCTGAAATAAGCTCCAGCACAACCGCGACCCTAATGAATAAACTTATAACTACGACCTGAAGATTTCAGCCCGCTACGGTCATTATCCAGGCTTACTATCGACCAATGAATGGTACATCAACCAAAAATACGCAACGCACCCATTTTTCAATAATGCAAATTATGCTCCAGAGTATTGCAGAGCGAAATAAAATATAGTGTTTAATATTCTTACCCCCATGTTCTCGCGTGTCAGGAGGTTTTCGGTATTATTGCTGTTGCTGTCAGCGTCTTCGTAGTAGTAGTCGTAGTAGTAGTCGTCGTCGTCGTCGTCGTCCTCTTCTTCTTCTTCGTCGCCGGCGTCTTCTTCTTTCAAAACCCAATCTCAATACCCACACTACCCTCTACGGCCCTTATTGGCCCAATCTCATTACTCCAATATACCCTCCTTTCCTCATTGAAGTATACACGTAGTGGAAGTGCACACAGTGTTCGAGAGAGCATGTTACAAGCTAACGAAAATTGCAGAATCGGGACACTGCGTGTGATGTCATTGACTTACGGCGCTGTGCTGGAACTACGTCATCAAACATTGCGGCACCGGTTGGTGTTTTGGCAATTTTACTGCTTAAAATGATATCAAAGTTGCAGTAAAGTAATGGTAAAGAAAAAACAAATCAAGCTGGGGCTTCCAGTCGATGGCATCTATGGCGCTATTATTTGCATTATTTGCGGCCACTGCAGGTTATGTGGCGCATGCGCAGTGGAAGTTCACGTAGTGTTCGAGAGCGCAGGTTACGAGAGAACGAAAATTGCAGAATTGGGAAGTGCGTATGACGTCATGGATTACCGCCTCCCTGTTGTAGCTGCGTCTTCAAAAGAGGACGCTAAAATGGCGGCGTGGGGAAAACTCGCGAACTTACTTGGTCGTTTAATAGTTTAATAACAGCAAGAAAACCAACGTTAGCGGCACAATTTTTGGTGATTCGCCATGCAAAGCAATTTAGGATCCGGGAAGCGTTCCTCTGATACTTCTGACTTGTCACCGGTAAAGCAGCCACTTAAAAAAAGAGTGATGCAAGACAAGCAAACGGAGGCTTTCATTGTGACGCTAAAAGCAGCTATCGAGGAGCAAGGGGCTAGTATTCGCCGGAAAATTGCTGACTTGGTGGACGCTATAACACATATCACAGAAGAGATGAAGGACATTAAAGTTATGGCGATGAAGGCTGAAGAAAGAGTCGACAATATGGAAAAGACTGTCCTAGTTATGGAAAACAAGATGATGGAATTGACAAGGTAAAAAAGAAGGAACTTGCGTCTTTATGGCCTAGTCGAGGAAAGTGGAGAAGATGTGCGCAATAGGGTCATTGAAATATGCCAACATAATGTCCCTGATCACAAAGAAAAGTTTCAAGATGTGCTTGATACGGTGCATAGTAGAGCTGTCCCAAACAATTATTTTACTCCTGATTAATCTATCGACTGTTTTTTAGATTAGTCAATTAGTCTAATAATTATTTTTTTTAAGTAATCCAGCAATTTTTGGTTTGACACTTATTAATTTACAAAACCACTTCTGAACACTGGGGATGGCCAAATGCTGCCAATGGAAATGAATGGTGAATAGTTGAATTTGTGTGAGTTTTTTTAAGGGTGAATGAGTTTAATGTGTGGGAAATAGGAATTTTGGGTGTGTTTGGGTTGAAAAGCTTGACCAGATGAATGTTGTGAATTTCAAATTGGAATGATGTAAATGTGAATTGTTGAATATGGCAATGGGAATGAATGGTGGAATTGTTTTTTTTTTTTTTTTTACGGGTGAATAAGTTCAATTTTGGGGAAATAGGAATTGTGGGTTTGTTGAATAGCTTTACCAATGTGAGTTGAATGAGTTGAATCTTGTGAATTTGAAATTGGAATGTGGAAATTGGAAATGATGAATGTGCCATTGGAAATGAATGGGATTTTTGGGGTGAAAAACGGGGAATTTGGGGGAAACCGTAAATTTTCTCGGCAAAAAAGGAATCCATGCTGCCGTGAATTTTTGGAATATATTGAAGTTGGAATGGCGAGAATCGGTTGAAAAATGTGGAAGTATAAGAATGCCAAAAAAGTGCGAGGAATAAAATAAAAGAATAATAATAAAGTTGAATGGGTGCAGAATAACATATGTGTGAAGGCCTACGCCTTTACACATATGTTATTCTACACCTGATAGTTCTCGAAGATTGTTGCTTTCTGCCCCTAAAGGTACAAATTGTTACGTTCCAAATTTTAATCCGAGAGGTTTATTGGTAATACATGGTCACTATTAAGTGACGAAGCATCAAATTTTTGTATAGGGAACATTTTTCAAAGGGATTTCGTTTCCAAACCTGCAGCAGTTTTTTACTGGAATAATCTATATGAAGACATAGATTGGAAATTCACTTGGCTTATGCCTAAGAGAGGATTGATTTTCTTATGCAAATACTTTATTCAAGGGAAGTCAACCCAAACATATTATTTTTTAAGAATATGCTTCATGCAAGCCCACTAGTTGAAACACAGCAGCGTACAGGGGGTGTGAAGTCAGCAGAAAAGCGGAAGAAATACATCGAGTTAAAACCTCATGTGGAACCACGTACGCTGAAGCAGTCAGAAGAGCGGCCGAAGGCAGCTGAGTGAGAATGCCAGGTTGACAGATGTGCAGGGATTGGGAACGTGTGGTGGGTACAGAAAAATTAAAGAAGATACACTAATAGTAGAGAAGAAACAGTTTATTCTGTTCATGGTGGATGTGATAACTTGTACGGCGCAAACTGATAAAAAAAAAAAAAAAAGAAACAGAAAAAATCAAAATAATTGTAAGAGCAGCGGATAGGCATCTGGGAATTGAGACCATGAGGTGGAAAGAAGTGGAGGAGGAGGAGGAGGAGAAGAAGGAGAAGGAGAAGGAGAAGGAGAAGAAGGCCATAATGTTAATGGAAGCTGTGTTCTCCGTTTCAGTTGGCCGCTGCTGTTTTGATTAAGCTCTCAACTAGATTACAACGATACGCCAACAATACGCTCTCCGGTGTAATCATTTCAATCCGCTCTCAATGAGGTTAGCTTTTAAAGATGATCGATGAATTTGACAAACTTTAACAGAACCTTGAATGTGTTTGCAGTGTTTGTTTGTCTGTTTGGTTATTTAGCATTAAGCTTGAGTTTGCAGTGATTTGTTTGTTTTTCTATTAAAGCTACTTTAGTTCAGATTTGGGTTTGCTATTAAAAGTGTTAAATCTTTACTCGTTTAAAATTGATTAAGAGAACGTATTTATCTTGATTGAACTTGAATAAATTGTTATTGTTGCCACTACTCTTGCTTATTCGTATTTGTTGCCAGACCTACCTGTACCATTTTAAAAGGGGAAAAAAAGGAGCCTTGCTTTCCGCTCGGTTACAAAGGTTACCCTATAAAAATACAGCTGCAAAAATATAAATTTAAATTGACTCAACATGTTCTTTTTGTTCAAATGATGACGAAACCATATCCCATTTGTTTTAGGACTGTACTTACCTCCGAATCTTTTGGACCGATTTGAATAATTTTATTTAATTGTAAAATTGAACCCTCTAATGATAATATATTTCAGATATGTTATTTTTGGACTTTCTAATTTTGAGAAACTGAGTATAGAAACTATGTATGTTTCAACCTCTTAATTTTAGCAAAGTTTCATATTCACTGTATAAAATTTGCAAATCAATGACAAAATGTTGCTGTGTTTAAAATAGTATTGTCAATGTATTTGGATGATGTTAGTTTTTCTTTCAACCCCAAAGCTATTCGGACCAGAGGATCATGCAATTACTGCGACTTATACTAAGGAAGTAACCTTGATCATTTTTTTGTTTTAGTTTCTTTTCATTACTTTTAATGTTCTAACATTTGTTAAGGAGACTCTACATCCTTGTACAGTATTCTGTATTGTTTATGTATATTGTAGTTCACATTAATAAAAAAAAAATCTGCATCTTCAAATGGGCTTTTTTTTAAACCTTTATTCAGACAATACAATATACAAAACTCTCGATGGGGGATGAAACATTTGTGTTTGTGCAACAAGTACGTAGACAGACCAGTAAAGAGAACCCCCCCCCCACCCGAGAAAACAGGAAACATTACAACTTTAACATTAAAACAAAAAGGAACAGCCCTTTACAATTAGTGTTCAGTATTATAATTCAAAACATAAATAAATTGCGACATCTTGACATAGCTTCTGAAAGTCGATGTTCGAGTCCCTCAGGAGTGACAAGGAAGCAAAATGTGACTGTAATTCAATTTTAAATAGATTAAAGGACGGACTTCTATCTTTCCATTTACATTCATGTATGTGGTATTTACCCAGAATTATTACAATATTACAAACTTTAGGTATTTTTATTGGTAATTAAATTGTACCATGAAGAATTTGGTCCAAATTTAGTTGTGATACCATGAAGAATTTGGTCCATATTTAGTTGTGATACTTCGTACATTTTAATTTGCATCCAGTTTATGGACTGTATACACGGAGTGGGTGTGACGTATTTCCGGTAAAATCTCATAGGGCAATGCACTTTCCGGTCATGCCGAGCACCATAGTTTTGAAGCTGTTTTACTTCAAAGAATTTCTATCAATTGTCAATGTTTTGGGGTATTTTCAGGATTTTTGTGTACTAATGCACGTATTTGTGAAGATGAGGTGAGAGGACAGTACTTGGAGCTATCATGCCGTGTGCTTACCCAGCTCAGATATGTACCGTAGCTTCTGCAGTGGTTATACTGCGCATTGATGAGCAGCGTCTGCTGATGTAATAATGCATCCGTCAACCACACAAGGACGCTGTTTGTTTAACCATAACTCTGACTGCCTTAGTGTCAGGTTCACACCAAGTGAGACATTCATAAACAATGCACGAAATGAGGAGAGAAGACATTCCACAACAATATTGTCTTTTTACTTGCAAGGAGAGCGCAGGGAAGTGTACGATTACAGTTCCTAAAACGCTCTGCCCGGCTCCTGCGCCCCCTTTCTTTTTATTATTCTTCGGTGTCCCTGATAACAAAGGTGTTCCAGCTCTAGGGGAAAGCGGAGCGAAAGCAGCTGGAACACTATGAACTTGTATTGTCTATGTGAGTGTGTGTGTGTAATTAACATACATATGTGAAAGCAAAGCACACTAAGCAAGTTGGCCTAATGTTAAAAATCAAACACATGAATACTAAAATGCATTATTATTCTTACACTTAGTTTGACAGTTCTTATTGTTGTGATGTGTGCATAGATGAATGATGTTCCTGGCTTTCAACTATATCTGTGTCTGTATAAATATTATTATCATGCTGACATTTTGTTGTGTTAAAAAAATATAAACATATTTGAGTCCTTATTCACTTTTCAGGTGCAGCATTGATTTTTTTGAGAGGTCACCGTGGGCAATAGAAAAAGTAGAGGAAGCATTACATTTGTTTAAAAATGTTGAGGCTGAGTCTACGGATGATTGAGACAGCGGGTCAGAGCAAGAGCCTCCCTCCAGTGAAGAGGAGCAACGGCGACAGCCACACCCATCTGCCTGAGAGGGGGAATGACAGGACTCGATGAACTGGTAGTCCCAGGAGAGGAGTTAAAGTACATAATTTACATTCAAATGTACTTAGAACAGACTTTTAATAAATAAAATACCTTTAATAGCTACTGAAACAGCGAATTATAATCATTTTAGGCGATGACATCTTTGCCTCAAAGCACAAGGCGTAAAAATGGTACAGTCTAAAAATATTCATGTCAAAAATATGCCGGGACGGCATACAGGTAGGCTTGTTTGTAACTCACTCATTTCACACTCCACTGAAACCCTCACCCTAACTCTTTCTGGTAATCACTCCGAGCCCATCCGTTTCCTAGTTCTGCAAGAATAACACAGCCGCTTGCATTGCTGGCCAGGCCCAGGCCATTGGACCTGACCAGGTCTAGTTTTCCAGCCTCTTGGAGCTGGGTGACCGCGAACATTCCTTCCTGAAGTGCCCCAGCTCTCCACAGTCATAGCATGTCGCTTTTTGACGGGCGGAAGGGCTGGTTGAACGGGATCGGGCTGCTGTACTCAAAATTATCTGCAGTCATGTGGGAGACCTCCCACGTTGCTGTTCAACTTGTGGGGCACGGATTGAAGTAGGTGCATTGGCTGCAAGGTGCATTCCGACTCTGGATGTACTGATGAATTGCAACTGCCCCATCTGGTCTCTGAGTTGGCTGAGTTCATTTGCCATTTGTGCTTCCTTATCCTTGAGTCGTTTAATTTCACTGCGCATCGCCAGGACTTCCTGTCGCAACGGTTGGACTGCTGGTGAGGCTTCCAGAGTGGTCATCTGCCCAGGACGTGCGCCGAAGCTTCGCGACCCAGGGTCGCCCTATAGTTGTACTCATGGGCTGCCATGCGCTTTTGGGCCTCTGTGAGTGTGGGAGGATCCTGGTTCATACCTTCATAGGCAACCCGCTGGTTTACGAGTCCCTTCAGAAATGCATCAGCTGCCAGCTGGTCCTGCATCACTAGATCGACTCCGGAGTAGGCCAGAGTGACCAGTCGGCGGACCTCTGCAGCAAATTCAACCGTAGATTCCTTCTGCTGACGGAGTTCGCTGAGACGGCGGCGAAAAGCATAGGGTGGGTGATCGACCGTAGTGTTGTTTTAGTTGTTCTGCGCGGAGCACATAGTCTTCTCTTTAACGCTCTGGGAGAGAACAAATGAAGCTCATGGTGGGACCCTTAAGTTGCTCATGGAGCTTATCCAACCGCTCCATGAGGTTCCACCCGTCCCTCTGAGCCTTTCTTTCAAGGGGCATAAAGAATGCGCTCCAGTCCTCAGTTCCACCAACGGAGGCAAGGAGCTTTGTGTTGGAGCAACATGTCGAGGGTCTCCTGTGCACCTGTGGGCCACTGGAGCCATCTGGCTGGTTGGTTGGGTGTTCCCGGAGCAAGGTATGTCCCTCTGTTGTTGATGGGGGAATTAATGGAGGGGTTTGGACTAGGAGGGAATGTGGTGTGTCAGGCAGCGTAATGCCACAACAAGGATTTCGGCAGTCAGGTGCGTTTACTGGCAGAACGGCAAACGTTTCACAGGACGAACTGCATACAGGTAGGCTCGTTTGTAACTCACTCATTGCGGTAACGGCAGTTTGTGATCTTCGGTCTTTGATCAGTCTTTGATCCCTGGTATAGGCGGAGGATATATCACTTGACGTCCGTACTCTGCGGGATCAAGAATACAACTGACTTCTCGTGGGAGGGGCTGAACAAAGTCTCAACAGAACGCGTGGAGCCCAAGAACCAATAAGAGCACGTTCACAGAGTAGTCACACACAACATAGACTAACAGTTATTCTGGTGAGAAGAGGCGGATGTTTACGCCGCGTTACACTATTTTCGTGCGATCAGTCGTAATTTTATTACATTAAGCAAGTCAACCCCGAAAATATTTTTTTCAAGAATATGTTCTATGCAGGGCGTCACGGTGGTCAACTGGTTAGCACATCCGCCTCACCGTGCCTGCGTGGGTTTTCTCCGGGTACTTCGGTTTCCTGCCACATTACAAAAACATGCATGGTAGGGTATTTGAACACTCTAAATTGCCCCTAGGTGTGACTGTGAGTGTGGGTGTTTGTCTCTGTGTGCCCTGCGATTGGTTGGCAACCAATTAGGGGTGTTCCCCGCCTACTGCCCGAAGACAGCTGGGATAGGCTCCAGCACTCCCTGCGACCCTTGTGAGGATAAGCGGTGTAGATAATGGATGGATGGATGTTCTATGCAGACCCACTAGTTGAAAAACAACACCCTGATAAATATTGCGTTTGTGGAATAAGAGTTAATCCACCTGTATTTAGATCACCTGTTTTCTGAAGCTGAGGCCTGATTGGTCGTTATCTGAGCCCTGAGACACTGTGATGTCATTTTCAGTCGAAAGAAGTGACAAGTGGCTGCCCCCTGAGATGACTAAAGCGGGTGGATTTTGCTGCTTAACTCATATCAATATTAATCAGAATGCCTTGTCTCAACTAGTGGGTCTTCTCAGAACATATTCTGGAAAAATATATGTTTGGGTTGACTTCCACTTTAGGGTTTTTTTTACACACTGTAACAAATATAGGATGCCAGCCAGGGGTGAACACAGGGGTTGAGCCCCTTTCCTCTGCAGTGGACCTGGAATACACGTACGAATTGCCGACAGATCAGACTCTTGGCCTGGCAGACCAATGCATGGTCTGCACAATACAACCACAGATAACAAGGAAGTGTTATCACATTTCAATCAATCACATTTTATTTATATAGCACTTTTCATACATAAAAATGCAACTCAAAGTGCTTTAAAACATTCAGAGCAAAACATAGATAATTAGGAAAAAAAAAAAAAAAAATCCGTTCATGCCCTCCCTCCCAACAAACCCAAGACAAATATCCATTAGTGCATCAGCAATCATTCACACACACCCACACAAAGTGCACAACCTGATAAAATGTGT
Source organism: Filicampus tigris (assembly GCF_054856515.1). Taxonomy (NCBI): domain Eukaryota; kingdom Metazoa; phylum Chordata; class Actinopteri; order Syngnathiformes; family Syngnathidae; genus Filicampus; species Filicampus tigris. The sequence continues at coordinate 254,139 of NC_141222.1, forward strand.
TAAAAAGACATGACAAGACACAGATGACCATATGAGAAAAGGGTACCCAAGGGGAGCTCTCCGCGCCGAGGGGAATGACAGCCCACGGCCACAGGGGCGCCACCACCATAGAGGCCCGGATTAGACAGGCGGACCCCACACAAAGTGTAGAGGCTGCCGGCCACCCAGACCCAAGGAGTCCCTGCGATGACAGCCCCCGCGGGAAGGGCAGCCACCCCTCCCTCAAAGCGGAGGCTCCCCCGTGAGGAAACACTGGAGCTAAAAGCTGACAACGGCAGAGAGCAACAAAACTAAAAGACAGAACAGTAGTATAGTCTAAGAACTAGAATCAGTAAGATAAGACAGAAAAAAAATAATCTTCAATCAAAAGAAAAGATAAACTATTTAAAAGTTGTTGAAAGCCAAACTAAAAAGGTGTGTCTTGAGCTTCCTCTTAAAAATATCAACAGTCTCTGCAGACCTGACGTCCTCTGGCAGGCTATTCCAAAGGTGAGGACCAAAACGGCTGAATGCAGCCTCGCCATGCATTTTGGTCCTCACCCTTGGAATAAATAAAAGGCCGGCGCCAGAGGACCTCAGGATCCGCGAGGGTTGGTATGATAAAAGCAAATCAGATAAATAAGATGGCCCAAGACTATTAACACATTTATAAACTAATAAAAGTACCTTAAAATCGATCCTGAAACACACAGGGAGCCAATGCAGCAATTTCAAAACTGGCGTAATGTGCTCCCGCCCTCTGGTTCTCGTCAGCACCCGAGCGGCTGAATTCTGCAGTAGTTGCAATGGTGAAATGCTCTTTTTCGGGAGGCCAGAGAGCAGGGCATTACAGTAATCTAAACGACAGGAAATAAAAGCATGCATCAGCACTTCCGTGTTAGCCTGAGAGAGAAACGGGCGGACTCTGGCGATATTCTTAAGGTGATGAAAACCAATCTTGGTTACATTTTTAATATGAGGAATAAAACTGAGCTCAGAGTCAAAAATGACGCCAAGGTTCTTCACACAATGTGAGGGATTAAAAATGTGTAGTTTTGGTAAAAGCTTCTCTCTCTGACCTTCGGGACCGATAACTAAAACCTCAGTTTTGTCCTGATTGAGCTGTAGGAAATTATCTGCCATCCATGACTTGATATCTAAAATGCAATTTAAAAGGGTATCAATGGGTCCTGTGTCATCAGGAGACACGGCAATATACGGCTGCGTGTCATCAGCATAGCTGTGAAAGCTGATGCCGTGTCCCCTGATGACATCCCCAAGGGGAAGCATATAAAGATTAAAAAGTAGGGGGCCTAAAATCGAACCTTGGGGAACCCCGCATTTAATTTCATGGGTTTTGGAGGAACAAGTATCCATACTTACAAAGAAATATCGGTCTGTGAGATAGGAATAAAACCAGTCAAAAACAGTACCAGAGATGCCCACTAGATTTTTAAGTCTATTTAATAAAATTTGGTGATCTACTGTATCAAAAGCAGCGCTTAGATCCAGTAGCACCAAGACTGTGAGTTTTCTCACGTCTGCAGTGCACCTAATATCATTTAAAATCCTTAAAAGAGCAGTCTCCGTACTGTGGTTCATCCTAAAACCAGATTGATATTTCTCCAAAATATTATTTGTATTTAAAAAAATGATTAAACTGGATGAAAACCAGTTTTTCTAAAATCTTACTTAAAAACGTTAAGTTGGATACAGGTCTGTAATTATTAAAAACGCTCGGGTCAGAATTGCTCTTCTTCAGAAGGGGCTTCACCACCGCCGTTTTAAAGGCAGCGGGGAAGAGAGCAATTGACTATATTTAAAATTTGTTCCTCAAAAAATCCATAAAATGTCTTAAAAAGAAATGTGGGAATTGGATCCAAAAGGCAGGTTGTTGGGTTTACCTGGGAGAAACTTGAACAAGTGTCCTTGCATCAACCAGGGCAAAACTTTCCAGTGTTTCCTCATGTAAATATGATTGTCCGGGTTTATTAAAACTTGTGTTTTGACGGGCTAAAAGACTGGATCTTATGTCATCGATTTTACTTCTGAAGTGGTCTGCAAAGTCCTCACAGAGAGCGTCTGTTGGTCTCTGTGGGGACTTATTAAAATCAGAACTAGTTAAAAGTTCAAAGGTGGAGAAGAGAACTCTGGGGTTGTTTTTATTGACTGTAATGAGGTTTGAGAAATAGGAAGATCTTGCCAGTTTTACTGTTTTATTGTAGGATTTCAGTTGTTCGCATAAAATTTCATAGTGTACTGTAAGTTTACTTTTTCTCCACCTCCTCTCTGCACTCCTGCATTTTCTCTTTGATATTTTGATAGCATTGTTTCTCCACGGGGGTACAGTCTTTGTTTTTGTTGTTTTAATTAAAAGTGGAGCTACTGAATCTAATGATGATTTAAGATGTAGGTTAAAATTGTCAACAATAAGATCACAGGGTGCTGGTAAAATGTCAGCAGGAGTGCTTTTTAAGATCTCGATAAAATTTGCAACCACCTCAGAAGATAGGTAGCGTTTCTACACTGTTCTAACCGGGACTGCTAGATGAAAAAATAAAAATAAAACTGGCGATGTTAAAATAGACACAGTAGTGGTCTGACACTGCCAAGTCAACAACAGAGGACACACCAGCAGACAAGCCATAGGTTATAACCAAATCCAGGGTGTGTCCTCTGTTGTGAGTTGGCTGCAAGACGTGCTGTTTAAAATCCATCCATCCATCCATCCATTATCTGTACCGCTTATCCTCACAAGGGTCGCGGGGCGTGCTGGAGCCTATCCCAGCTGTCTTTGGGCAGTAGGCGGGGGACAACCTGAATTGGTTGCCAGCCAATCGCAGGGCACACAGAGACAAACACCCGCACTCACAATCACACCTAGGGGCAATTTAGAGTATCCAATCAACTTACCATGCATGTTTTTGGAATGTGGGAGGAAACCGGAGTACCCGGAGAAAACCCACGCAGGCACGGGGAGAACATGCAAACTCCACACAGGGAGGCCGGAGCCGGGATCGAACCCATGACCTCTGAACTGTGAGGCGGACGTGCTAACCAGTCGCCCACCGTGCCGCCTGTTTAAAATCCAAGCAGTTTAAAAGGTTTAAAACATCTCTGGATAGTGGGTCCGAGATGTTGTCCATGTGTATATTAAAATCGCCAGTTATTATTATCCTGTTATAACTGGAATATAAAATGGATAAGAATTCTGAAAATTATGTAATAAAAGAAGTGGAATGATGGGGAGGTCTATAAACGGTAATGCAGAGAATAGGGGGACTGCTAAAAACAAAGGCATGGTGTTCAAACGATAAATAGCTGCTAAAAATGATCTCCTTTGATAAAAGAGTATTAATAAAAATTGATGCAGTCCCGCCTCCTCTTTTGCCATCCCTTGTAGAAAATAAAAAGTTAAAATTCGGTGGGCAAGCCTCGGTGAGAGCAACTGGAGCATCTGTACCAAGCCATGTCTAAGACAAAAGTATACCATGTAAATCATTGTCTAAAATCAGGTCGTTTATGATAAAAGTTTTCTTTAAAAGGGAGCGCATGTTCAGCACGGCCAGATTAATTATTGTGCTGGACGTGCGCTCATGGTGGTATGAATGAGCAGTATTAACATATACTAGATTACCACTGTTAAAACCACGTTGTTTGTGTGTGCAAGGGAAGCGTCTGCCGGTGATGGTTTCAATGGGAAAGTTGTCCGATAGTGGTAATGATAATGAGGGCCTGCAGGGGGCGCTAGTGAGGGCGGTGGTACTGTGAGCAGCTGGTATTGGCCTGTAGGTGATGGTAGTGACATTGTCATTGCAGCGTTTATGAGTAGAAGAAGAAATATGATTGGTAAACAAGAGTCAGCTGGGAGTGGAATTGGTTACGACATGGTGGATATTAGCGGCTAAAATCTTGCTACCAAGAGAGTTCGAATGAAAACCATCCGGCTGGTAAAAAGACGGGCGATTCCAGAATAGGTTAAAATTGTCAATAAAAGCAAAGTCAAGGTGGCCACAAGTGCGTAAGAGCCACGTGTTCAAGCTTAAAAGGCGGCTGAAGTGCTCGACTCCGCGAGACAATGCCGGCAAAATGCCACTCACCCAGACCGACAGACCGCAGGTTCTTAACAAGGCAAAGAGGGCGTGAAAGTCTCTCTTCGTCTGCTCAGACTGTCGGCGTATTGTCTCGTTTGTCCCTACGTGAACGATGAGCCGGGTTATGGATGATGGCAGAGAGTCAAGAACACCCGGCAGGATGTTAACTATGTCCATGACTTTCGCTCCGGGAAAACAGCGGGTGACGGAGCCGGGATAGTGAGTACGTCTAATTATAACGGTGGTCGGTGGGTGACGTGAGGAGGTAACGCCAAGGGACTAACCGCCGGCGGGAGATTCAGCGTCGGACACAGCAGTCAGTGTCTCCGACTGCTGTAGTGCAGTGATGGGAACAGGAGACTCACTCGCCAGGGCGGCGAACCGATTCCCCAGGACCAGTTGGGGGCGGTGGGGTGGCTCCCCGGCCCTCTGGCCGCGGGAAGCCACCTCGACCCAGGTGTCACTCTGCAGCGGTGTTGAGCAGGATGGCCCCAGGCAGGCAATTGGATCCCACCTCGCCGTGTCCGAGAGGCTAGCCGCCTCAGCCGTCATTGTCGCCGACAGGATTTCACGAGCGTGCCTCCTTATGACCACCGCGGAGAGTTCGGGGAAATGGGGTGCAAAGCAAGAGATGACCGATTCCTTCTCATGGAGCTCCTCTGAGAGACGACGAATATCCCTTCTTAGGTCAGAGATTGTTTTATTTGCCTTCTCCAGCAGGCCATTGTGTTCGTCGCTGTCCCAAGCTAGCCTGTTTCCGTCGCAAGCTAGCTGTATGCTAGTCCGCGAGATCAAGCGACCCAGAGATTAACAAAAATTTAAAAATAAATAAATAATAATAAAAAATAAGATAAAAATAGTCTCCAAAAAAAAAAAAAAAAGTAAAAACGCAACGCGCAGGTGAGGTAGACTCGAAGGAGAAAGTGCAGAAGTGCAATCGTTACCATCCACGTCCAAACTCTGACGTCACTTCCGTGGAAAAGTAAAGAAATGTACAGCGATGGACTCCATTCATTTAGCGCACTCATCGGTTGGCTGCAAGTGGCTCCGCGTCCTTCTCACGGCAAAATCTCGGCAGAAGATCACAAGAATGCCAAAACCGGCATAAATGTCGGACCCCCTGCGCCTGCATTCAATCAACCCGGCTCTGCCGCAATCTGCCCAGGAGATCAAATGCACAAGACGCGCCCATGAGGTCCCGCCGCCAACTGAAATATACATCCAACCACCGAACTGCACATTACTAGAGCATGTGCATCCCCTAATGGTGAGAGTGAAGATGGACTGGCCTGCGCCTGAAACTAATTAGGGCTCGAGCAGCGAAAGCTGCAAGGACCTTTGCACACACATCGGGCCTGGCATACTCGAGTACTTAAAAACGGGGTAGCCAAGAGGGGGAATGTACAGTTACAATTCCACCCTATGCTCTAATCAGCCCCTCCGCCGCCTTGCTTTTATTGTCTTATCGTCCAGACGTGTCCACACCCGAGTGCTCCCTCATCTTGTGGTTGAGGATGCGGGAACATCAATGGCCCTGGTGAAGGACCCCTCCGGGGCCGTGTTGTTAGGTATGAACATACAACACTGGTCACCAAACATTGCTCATACCCCACCTTTTTCCGCCAGGAGCATGTCAACCGCTATGCGGTTCTGGAACGTCATGAGAGAGGTGGCTGCCAATTGTTCCTTGATAGCAAGAAATCCTGCCTCAGTATAGTTACTCAGTTTCTGTACATTGTAGTGGAGGTAGTTGATCCTATCAACATTTTTATTTGGCGTAATCCAAATAAAAATGGACACCCAACCAGCTGCAATCTGATCAACCAGTTTATACTCATCTAGTACACCACGAGGTACGCCAATTGCATCAATATAGGTCAGGTCTCCATCTCTCCAGGAACCACTGCGCCGACTCCTAAAGAGATTGTATCGCGGAGTGTGCGTCAGAGCTGCCCTCTGGATGTCTTCTGCAGTAGATGGTAAAATAGCAACAGGCAAGAATAATGATACAAGTGCACAAACTCCTGATGGATCTTTCAATGTGTCATATAATTGGTTACCACCACACCACCACCACACCTAACTGCGTGGGACGAGAGGCGAGCACGCATGTCCAGGCGGTCTCACCAGGTGACACACCAGGCGTCATCGATAGACCCCAAATGTGGGCTTGTACCGGTGAGGTTCACACAAGAAAAGTTATTTTTGGCAACCATGGTAGAAAAGATAGGTTTATCCTGTACAACCTTCGCCAGTGGATACATCAAATCCCAGAAAATGCAATTGGAATTTGCACTTGTTTTGGTCATAATTTCCATAAGACAAACATGATCAATTTTCGCGGGCATGACACGTAACAATGGCCTAGGTTCCATGCAACTAAAATTGACACGACGCACGGCGTCCTTTACCAATAACATCCAATTGTTATGTTGAACCAATACTCCAGCAACTTGCTGCATTTCCCAGCCAATCATCCTGAGAAATATGTTTTGTCACTATCTTAGAATGCTTAAAATACGAACTTACTCTAGGAATCTCAGATGGGGACATGGTACTGTTTTCACAAATTAGAATAGGAAAATAAGGGTCAAAGCCTGATGAATAAGCCCACAAAAGAAATCCCCAACAAGATGTAATAAATATAGCTGCAGTAGGAGGCTGGAAAGGCCCACTCCCCACAGTGACCCTGAGATTAAGAGTTACCCCTGTTTCTGAAAGAAACATCTTATGAAAATATTTAACTTCCCGACTTTGTCCCGGGGCCCAATAATTACCCTGTTGTGTAGTGATCAAAGAATTCCAACTCAAATCCAACATGTCCAGGTACCACCAGTATTTTTCTTACTCCTTCCCTGTAGTCGGCGTGGAACTGCCGCACCCTTTCACAAACCCCTTCAGGGTTGCAATTGGAAGTCTCAATTCTGTCGTGCTATTGGGTGCCACAGTAACTCTGATGGAATAAGTATAAGCCCAAGACACTATCCAAGGAACAAATGATCGGGATGATGTCAAAGTGCTGCGCCTAGTTCTATGTAATTTAGTAGGAGTTGTCACAGCAGTACTTAAATAGTCGCCCCTCTGGGGCTCCCACATGTACCAAATGAACAAATATAAAATAAATGCCGTCAGTGCAGCCGCCCCACACCCAAAAGCATTTTTGAGCCATTTTGGCACCACCATCTCCGCTGTAGCTCCACTAAAAGAGGTCGGTGTCCTTCAATTTCTTCACTGACCGTCAAGTATTTTCAGATCCTGAATCTGAATCTGCACCCACCTTCTTGTCAGACTTTGGCTCACCTTCCCCGGAGGAGCAGTCAGCAGAAATGACTTTCTTACAATGCGATAAGTGTATCCACGTGTTTCTCTTCGCAATTCTCACAGCTGTTGGGGTTGTCAGCAACACCTGTTAAAGGCCTTCCCATTTGGGAGAGTGCCAGTGTTTTCTCTTAATGCTCCGGACCAGGACCCAGTCTCCTGGTCGCAGCAGTTGTTGCTTCTGTTGGAAAACACAATCGTTCTCAGGTAATTTAAGTTCTTCACATTTCTCCAAGGTTTTTCTCATGTAATCAGCTAAATTCGCCTCATCATCCAGTTCCCAGTGTTCAGGTAAAGGTAGTTTATAGGGCCTACCAAAGAGTGTTTCAAACGCTAGTAATGTTGATATACAGTTTGACAAGATCAATACATTGTGTCCAAGGTCTCCCTGTTTCCTCCATGTACTTTTTAACCTATTTTTGACAGTTCCATTCATCCTCTCTACCAAACCGGCACTTTGTGGATGATAGGAACAATGATGTTTTAAATCAATATGAAACAAGAGACCTATTTTGTCAATAACCCTGTGTGCCATTGTCACTGTATATCGTCTGCGGAAAACCATATTGCTGTATAATGTCTTTGCACAAAACCTTTGCCACTGTTAGTGCATCTGGTTATTTAGATGGAAAAATCTTGACCCACTTAGGAAATGCATCAATGACCAAACAGTACCTCTTCCCCTCACTTTGGTTCAATTCAATAAAGTCCATATGAATCCTTTGAAAAGGATAGGTTGCCGGGGGAAACCTCCCTTGCGTTGGCCGCAAATTACCCTGCGGATTATGACGGGCTCAGGTCAAACAAGCCCTGCAAAAATTCTTGGAGTAGAGGTTAAACAAGCAAGAGGTAAAACGGCAGTAAGACTTCCGGCGCTGCGCGAGTGGCAGCCCGCTACAGTAGCTCCGGCTCATCGGTGAGCCTTTTCGTGTGTTTTTGTTCTTTAAAATTACTCTACCTCATACCTTTTTCGTATAATTGATAGTCGTAACTCGCGTAGCAATGGACACCCAAACTGCGGTATTCTTGCTGCTGCTGATGGCTATTTTTTGCGCGATCATGTCCGGCGACTTGGCTCGGAGCCGAGCCCCCATTGTTTACAGCCGGAATCAGCTGTTAGCACTCCGTGCTAACCATGCGCCGGCTCCCGGGGCGAGACCCGATATCCCCCGTGAGCTGAGGAGGAAGAGACGGGGATCTCGTGCGGGGGTTAAACGCCGGGAAAGGAGGAGACGATACCATCCCGTCCTCCCGTCGGTTATCATGGGGAATGTTAGATCGCTCCCCAACAAGATGGACGAGCTAGCGGCGCTTACCCGGCACGAGAGGGACTTCCGGGAGGCTAGCCTGATGCTATTCACGGAGTCGTGGCTAACAACGCTAACGCCGAACGCGGTCGTAGAATTGGACGGCTTCCAAATCATACGCGCGGACAGGACGCTGGAGAGTGGAAAGAGGAAAGGAGGCGGGCTGGCTGTGTTTGTGAACGATAGATGGTGTAATCCTGGGCACATCACGATTAAGGAGCAGCTTTGCAGCAGGGATATTGAGCTGCTAGCTGTTGGCATGAGGCCATTCTACATCCCACGAGAGTTTAGTCATGTGATCGCGGTGACCGTCTACGTCCCACCAGCTGCCAGCAGCGACACAGCCTGTGATGTCTTGACTGCAGCAGTGAGCAGGCTACAAACACAGCACCCAAATGCCCTGGTACTCATCTCTTGGTGACTTCAATCATGCCTCCCCTTCCTCCTCTCTGCCTTCATTCACACAGTATGTCACCTGCCACACCAGAGACAATAAAACACTGGACCTTTTTCTATGCCAACACCAAGGAGGCATACACATCACTGCCCCTCCCCCCGCTGGGCAAAGCTGATCACAACCTGGTGGCTCTCCAGTCTGTGTACAAACCTCTGGTCCGCAGGCAGCCAGCTGTGACCCGCACGGTTCAGAGATGGTCTGGAGAGGCCGAGGAGGCCTTAAAGGACTGCTTCAGCACAACTGTGTGGGAAGTATTCAGCGATGCTCACGGGGAAGACATTAGTAGTCTAACGGACACTGTTACAGACTATATAAATTTCTGCATGGAGAACACCATACCCACCAGGACAGTAAGGTGTTTCTCCAACAACAAACCCTGGATCACACCAGACATAAAAGCTCTCCTGAAGGAGAAGAGGAGGAGCGGAGGACTGTGCAGCGCCAGCTGAGGAGGAGGATTAGAGAGGGGAAAAGGTCCTACAGGAAGAGGATGGAGGAGCAGCTGCTGCAGAATAACGCCAGGGGAGTCTGGAGGGGCCTGAAGACCATCTCAGGCCACGGACAACCCAAGACCCGGACTGGGGGGGACCTGCAGTGGGCAAATGAGCTGAATCTCTTTTTCAATAGGTTCGATCAGATGCCTGCCTCCACTCAGTCTCTCCTGCTGCAGTCTCCACCTACTCCTCCTGCTGGGCGTGTCACCCCCTCCCCTCTTTTCTCCACAGTCTCCAGCTCCCAGCTACACCAGATAGCCACCACTCCTTCCTGTCCAGCCTTGGCCTTCACAACATCTCAGGTGAGGAACCAGCTGAAGAAGATGAAGGCGAGGAAGGCAGCGGGTCCAGATGGCATCAGCCCCCAGCTCCTCAAATTCTGCGCAGACCAGCTGTGTGGAATTGTCCAGCACATGTTCAACCTGAGCCTGAAGCTGGGCAGGGTCCCCCAGCTATGGAAAACATCCTGCCTGGTCCCGGTGCCAAAGACCCCCCACCCGAAGGAGCTCAACAGCTTCAGACCAGTGGCGCTGACGTCTCACCTGATGAAGACCCTGGAGAGACTGGTCCTTGTCCACCTGCGCCCCCTGGTGAGCTCCTCAATGGACCCACTCCAGTTCGCATATCAGCCTGGCATCAGTGTGGATGATGCCATCATCTACCTCCTCCACACTTCACTCTCCCACCTGGAGAAGGCAGGGAGCACTGTGAGGATCATGTTCTTTGATTTCTCCAGTGCTTTCAACACCATCCAGCCCACCCTACTGGGAGACAAGCTGGAGCGGGCGGGGGTGGCGCACCACCTCACCACATGGATCCAGGACTACCTCACAAACCGGCCACAGTATGTGAGGACACAGGACTGTGTGTCTGACGTGCTCCTCTGCAGCACGGGGGCCCCACAGGGAACTGTCTTGGCTCCCTTCCTGTTCACCCTCTACACCTCGGACTTCAACTACAACACCCGTACCTGTCACCTGCAGAAGTTCTCTGACGACTCTGCGATTGTCGGCCTCATCACAGGCGGAGATGATCGGGAGTACAGAGAACTTACTCAGGGTTTTGTGGACTGGTGCCAGCAGAACCGCCTCCTGATCAATGCGGGGAAATCCAAAGAAATGGTGGTGGATTTCGGTAGGCTGCAGCACTCTTCACCTGCACCAGTGAATATCCGGGGAACAGACGCTGAGAGAGTCTCAACTTACAAGTACCTGGGTGTTCATCTGAACAATAAACTGGACTGGTGCGACAACACAGACGCCCTCTATAGGAAGAGTCAGAGCAGACTCTTCCTACTCAGGAGACTGAGGTCTTTTGGGGTTCAGGGGACACTCCTCAGGAACTTTTATGACTCGGTGGTTGCATCGGTCATCTTCCAGGGAGTGGTCACCTGGGCAGGCGGCGTCTCGGCCCGGGACAAGAAGCGGCTGGACAAACTGGTCAAGAGGGCCGGCTCTGTCCTGGGCTGCTCCCTGGACTCTGTGGACTCGGTGGAGGACAGGAGGATGTTGGCCAAGCTGTCATCAATGCTGGGCAACCCGGACCACCCCCTCCAGGGCACCCTAACTTCACTCCACAGCACCTTCAGTGACAGACTGTTACACCCTCGCTGTGCAAAGGAGAGATTCCGCCGTTCCTTCTTGCCTGCTGCTGTCAGACTCTTTAACAAGAACATTGTGTAGTCTCTACAAACTGGCGGACATTAGTGCAATTGTGCAGTCCTGCACCTGAGCTCATATCGTGCAATACCCAATATTCCCCACTACTGTAATACCGTGCAATACTCAACATTCCCCACTACTGTTAGTCTAGTTTTATTTTTATCCAATGCTGTTCCTTACATTTCACTACAGCACTGCAGCACTGTCACTTAGAGTATTTTTTCCTCTGTACTATGTACAGGCCGAAATGAGTGTTCCTCATATTTTTTATGTAGATGTAGGTTGGTGTGTATACACATGTGTATATACACATGTTACTGCGTATATCTACATAGGTTTGATCCTAAATGTTTGCCGTCAATATTATACATTAATGGCCACATTATGCCGCCGCCCCTGTGTGACCTATATCTTTGCTACTGTAACAACGAAAATTTCCCCACTGTGGGATCAATAAAGGCATTCTTATCTTCTTATCTTATCTTATCTTAAACCCATAATTTGTGTAATGCCTGTTTACAAGGGCCACCATCCCCGCAGTTGAGACATGAGACACACCATGGCTCAATATTGCCGCCCACTTGAACAAATTCTTTGGCAGTATGGGTTTGCCCTCAGTGCTGACATAAACATGGGCCTACAGGGTAGCCCCCTTATCTATCCACATTTTTTGTTCTGCTTGTGGGCTCTATTGTTTCATATCTATCAAGGTTTGGTTAGTTAGTATCTGTGGGTCAGTAATGTGGTCTGATAATCCCACAAAGGGTCTCAAAGCTGCTTCCATGGCCGTTTTGTCTGCAAAAGCATTCCCCAATAACACAATGTCTGTCCCCGATGTTTGTGCTGCACATTTACGAATTGCAATATGGTGTAGCAACTGTACTGTATCCAATAATCGTTGGAGCAATTGAGCATGTGTACAGCTTTTCCCGTCAATGTAATCATGCCTCTATTGTGCCAGTATTGCGCCAGTATTGCGCAAAGACGTGAACCATTGCGTATGCATATTGGCTATCAGTGCAAATAGTGACATATTTGCCCCTCATCAAACCACATGCTTCTGTCAGTGCAACTAGTTCAGCAGCTTGCGCAACGGTTCAGCTTTCAGAACCTTAGCATTTGTGACAACAGCCTAGCCTGTTAACTATAGCGGAAGAACATTCCACTGCCATAGAGGCCGCAACCACAGCGCCAACACAAACAGGAAGTCCACACGCCACACAATCTAGCTTAGACGAGAAGTAAGCTACAGCTCTCAATTTGTCACCATGTTTTTGGGAAAGCACAGATGTCATATATTTCCCTTTACAGTCTACCATCTGGACGAAAGTTTTGGAATAATCAGGCAAGGCCAAGGCTGTGCTCGACACAAGCATTTGTTTAACCTCACAAAAGGCACTCTCAGCCTCTGATGTCCAGCTCATCAATGATGTCATTTTTAGGTTATCTGCGTACATTAACTTGGACAACGGTGCAATCAATTCTGCATAATTTGGAATCCACATTCAGCAATAATTAGTTAAACCTAGAAATGACATCAGCTGTTTTTTTGTTTGCGGTTTTGGTGCCTGCAAGACAGTTGCTTTCCTGTCTTCCAAAATTGTTCGGCCTTCATCACTGAGATTATGTCCCAGATATCTGACTTGCCTTCTGCAAAATTGCAACTTGCTTTTGCTTACTTTGTGCCCCTCTGCAGCCAAATGATGCAATAGAGCTAGTGTGTCTGTCGTGCAGGTGTTCTCATCTGGCGATGCTAAAAGCACATCATCAACATACAGCAAAATTTGTTTCCCCCCTGGAGGAGTAAATTTAGACATGCTTGCTGTTATTATTTGTGAATGGTCGGACAATACCCCTGTGGCAGACGCGTGAATGTATATTTCTTCCCCTGAAATGTGAACACAAACCAAAACTGACTATCTTTATCAACAGGTACAGAAAAAAATGCATTATGTCCACCACAGTAAAGACAGCAGCATCAGGTAGCAATGAGTTGAACAATGTATGCGGATCCGGGACAGAGCGCTCTCTGAATCACGGCTGAGTTAACAGCTTTCAAATCCTGTACCATCCTCCATCCAACTGAAGGTGGCACCTTTTTTATGGGGAATATCGGTGTGTTGCAAGGTGAGTCAGTACACTAGATTATCACACCTGCTTTAATTAAATCATCTATCACAGGCCTTATTCCCTCGTATGCATCTGGTTTCAATGGATATTGACCCACACAAGGTCTATATTCAGTTTTGGGTCTTATTTGAACTGGTAATGCCCCTTTAATCAATCCTACATCAGACGGGCCCTGTGACCATAATTCCTGTGGCACGTTTTGTAGTATCCCCTCTTCCTTCCCCGACAGCAGTATTTTAGGGGAAGGCTGGCTGTGTTAGCACAAATAGACACCCATTTGCGCTTTCACAGTAAAAAAAAAAGAAAGTGCCATTCTGTACATTTCTACCCCCTCACTGTAGTCAAGGCCTTCTCCCATCGGTTTCCAATCAGTAGCACTTTGTGCTGCTTGAACAATGGCCCCCAAGTCACTCCAATCTAGGTGTCTACTTTTATAGAGCGGAACATGTGGAACATGACATTCTCGATAAAGATGTGTTAATTCAGCTGACACCTTAACACCAGCTGCTACAGTTGAAATTCCATCTGAGTACAGATAATCAACTGTAATGTTCGTTGGTGTTGCTCATGATAATTTGGTTTCATAACTCTCATCTGATCCCTGCGTGTTATTATACCACATCGTTATATGGAATGAATCAGCATCCATTTTACTCTCTTGTTTGTCAATCATTTCGTGACCCTTTAGTAGGATGTCACTCAAGAGTTGCAGGTGTTTTTTTTTTTTGCAAGTCTAGTGTGTCATAGTAGAAAGCAGGACGTTCCCCATGATGTACAGGGAGTTGTCCTTCCTGCAACTCACTCCTTCTCACGGCTATATTCCTCGCCCTGGTCCCTTACCAGGGCGAGGCCCAATTTCAACAAGCCACCTCTCCCCAACAAATTCACAGGACATTCCAGCACTATCAATATTGGCATAAGAATGCCTTTATTGATCCCACAGTGGGGAAATTTTCATTCGACATGACTCTCCATGTGGGTCTCTTATCCACACGGGGTCTTTTTCACTGACTGTGGACAGTCGACCTTGTGCGGTTCTCACAAATACTCTTTTTCCACGGACAGCCTGGAGCCAGGAATGCTCTCTCTGCATGCCGTTTTGCTTACTCCTGTGTCACACAGGAATGTCATTGGTCTCCCATTTACTATTAGCTCAATATCCGGTTTTATCGAATGCCAGTATGTCCTGTAAATTCAAACCAACATATTGTTCAATGTCTTGGTCAGTGTCACCAGGTCGGTCATTTACTTGCTTTTCGTCATGTTGGGAAGTAGGCTAGCCTAGTCACGCACTATTCAAATTGTTTTTAGGACAGTCACGAGAAATGTGGCCTTTTTCGCCACAGCACCAGCAAATTACTTCTCCTGTGCCTCGGCCTCTGCCAATTCCTCTTCCTCTGCCTCTGCCTGTGCCACACCCTTGGTAATACACGTCTTCTTCAGTGTAAAAAGTCTCAGTACTAGTATACTTGTTTTTCTTATTTCTCAAAACTCTCTCTGCATGCAATGCTTGATTTACATATTGTTCCAAATTCCACGTCGCCATGTCAACCCAGTGTTTGTTGACCCATTGCTTGATTGCAGGCAGAGAGTTGGCGTGTAGGGCATTTTTAAGTTGCTCTTGGTACGTTCCCTGAGGGTCATCACTCACGGGAATACCGCTATTAGCTGTAAAACAGGCAGTCATCCTGACTCTATCTTCAAATAGTTCATCATCCTTCTGTTTAATTCTACCAATAGCTGTGTAATTTGCCTTCTTTCTAAAATGCTTGGTAACTCTCTCTGAGATCATCAACTCTGCAATTAAGTTCCCTACTATTATGTGGAAGTATGTCATTGAGGTGTTTTGGATCCCAGTCCCCCCTAACATGATTCCAGTCCGACCCCAATGTTGACATCCAAACTTGCTGCGTTTCTGCCCCGTTCAGATGGTAAGAGTGTCTTAAGTCTTCCATATCAGCAGCAAACTGATCCACATCTACTTGATAAGATGCAATGCCTTCTACGGCTTTTTTCACATCTTCCTGTGTCCATGTCCTATGGACTAACATTGTCGATCGTTGTCCATCAGTTATGTTTGGGTTAGCCACTTCGATCATTGGATACACGTCTGTCTGGATACCGTCAAACGTAGACACTTCAGAAGTTGGCGACAGAGTCTTTCCCATTGTGCGTAACCACTCCTGTCCCAATCCCTCAGACCTCAGCACCCTCTGTGACTCAAACAGAGGTGGATGTGCGTTTGAGGGCAAAGCGAGACTAGTGACAGGAGCAACTGCCTCAAACGGAGGTGGTGGCACATGCACAGGTAAGACAGGACAAATGAAAGGAGCAGTCGGGGGTGCGCAAGTCTCCAATTTTACCCCCGTCAGGCCCACATTGCTCCCTTACTGCCACCGGCCCCGTCTCGTCGTCTTCTATTCTATGAAACAAAACATTGTCCGTTCTACTTAATCCCTTATCACGCTTTTGCACCATTGTGCAGATTGTGGAGAGCTGTGTTTGTTTCTTGTCAGCGGGTAAGAAAGTACCCACTCGTTGATGGGTACTTAACAATACAATGGAAAGTAATTAGGGGTGTGACACATATTTGGTTTCTGAGGGGGGAAACAGAGTGGAGACTAAAGTCTCCTCTTTGAGAATTTAATTAAACCAATGTTGTCTTTATTCTTGAAACATTTTTAAAGTAACTGCTAAGGAAACACTTTAGACTGACTTTGTTCCAATATATTTTATGGCTCAGTCTACACTTCTGAGAATGCTATTTTTCATACCATCCACATGACAGAAAAACAGATATATCTTACAGTAGAAGTTTGGTTAAATGTGATTTGGATGTTATTTGATGCACATTACAGGGAAAAAAGGTTACTTTTACTGTATGGAAATAGTAACAGGAGTTACCACTTATATAGCATAGAATGACATTCACACTCCAGAGGAACCTAGGCTAACAGAAAAAGTCCTGCCAGCAGACTTGTTGAGGTTTTTGCACAGAATAATAAATAACTATTATTTTTTTAAGAAAGCCTTCACTGTCATGTCATGTCATCTTCCAAACCGCTTATCCTATATAGGGTCGCGGGGAGTTGCTGGAGCCTATCCCAGCCGTCAATGGGCGAAGGCAGACTACACCCCGAACTGGTCGCCAGCCAGTCACAGGGCACAGCCTTCACTGTTTACATTGTTTTTATCAGAATAAAGAGTTGCAGTGTACAATAGGTTGTTGTATTTTTAAAATGGCATTGCAAAACTGGGCATGCAAACACACCGAAAAGACATCAAATCAGCATTTTAATAATGAAGCATATTAGAAACTATTAAGTATACATGCAGCTAAAATTGGTTTAAACTATGGATGACTTGGGTGTGTATAGTTGTAAAACAAAGCAGACATTCCAAAAAAACAAGTGCATTCCATTGTATAAAGAAATAAAACTGATTCAGTGACACCAAGGATTTGGATGTATAGAAAAGTTTTATTTTCATGTTTGGAGGGGAAAAAAGTCATCAAATCACCATCAAATCGCCATTTACAAATTCCATGATAGTTGTACGGGCATGCAGGCCCTCAGCTTCCACGATTGGAGACAGAGCATCATCAGGCTGCTGTTGGTCTAGAGTAATGTCACCCCATTCTAACACGAAGTCATCCCCATTATTTTCACACAAATTGTGCAAAACGCAACATGTTTCAACCATTGACTTCATGTTTGACAGGTGGCAGTCATTGCGTTTTAGCAAGCATCGCCACCTACCTTTTAGTCTTCCGAATGCATGCTCCACTGCAATTCTGGCTCTGCTTGTTTGATTATTATTAACTACCTGCTGGTTGGTCAGCCTGCCATTGTCAGTAAAAGGCTTCAGAAGCCAGCCTTTCAAGGGATAAGCTGCATCACCAAGTAAGTAATATCCGACTTCCTGTCGAGCTCTATTTTTGGTCTCTCGAGGTTGGAGCAAACCCCTATTGACAAGATCCCATAACCCAGACAAGTGCAGTACTCTTCCATCATGCATGCTCCCTGCAGGACCGACGCACACATTCCAAAATTGTCCCTTTTCATCAACCACACCCTGCAGAATGATGGAGTGCCAGCCTTTGTGATTAAAGCGACACTTTGAGGAGCTTAACATTGGCACTTATATTATAGGTTTGTAAAAATGACATTAGTACTAAAATGCCCACCTCAAAAGACTCTGTATTGATTTAAGGTTTTTTCTGTGATTAGGTTTACGACAAATTTCCACTCCCCAAAAAGGGGCGCGGGGCTTATGTTTTGTTTTTGGTCTCAGTGGTCTACGTCACGCGAGGAAGGCATGCTTGGTAATATCGCTCGCTTTGTCAGTTCTGTTGTCTAAAACGGTGACCGATCGCCACCAAAATGCATATGCATATTACTACTCTTGTCCACTTCAACCTGTGAAAGTATAAAAGTGTTCTGCACAATAGTTTGGATTTATTGACATAAAACGTGATCTAATCATGATCACCTCCACAAAATAAAAAATACAGTGGCGATTGCTCCTCCACTTTCACAAGCTGAAGCGGACAAGAGCATGAATGCGCACACGAACCCCGACTGGTTATATTTTGGACATTGAGCGACGCTAAACTCGTGTTTCAGGAGGGAGAGAGACGGCGGCTTGCAGCAGCAACAGGCACATTGGAGCAGAGTGTGGCTGCATTGGAACGTGCCATTTCGGCTGTTACCTTACAAATTGGACGGCGCGTTGTAAGTCGAAAAACTGGGACCATTCCTCATCCAAATAAATGTATACATATACATATATGTATATATATATATATATACATGTGTATATATATATACATGTGTGTATATATATACATGTGTGTATATATATATATATATATATGTATATATACATACATGTGTGTATATATATATATATATATATGTATATATATGTGTGTATATATATATATATATGTATATATATATATGTATATATATATATGTGTGTATATATATGTATATATATATATGTGTGTATATATATATATATGTATATATATATATGTGTGTATATATATATATATATATATATATGTATATATATGTGTGTGTATATATAAATATATATATATTTATATATATGTATGTATATATATGTGTGTGTATATATATATATATATATTTATATATATGTATATATATATATATATATATATGTATATATATGTAGTGCTGTCAAATTTACAGCGTTAATTAAAGGTAATTAAATTTTGTACTATGATGTGGACATCTAAAGAACACACTGTTGAGTTTGTAAGGTCATACTACTAAAAAAGTATCATGTTTACAGATACAATTAAAACTACTTGCTTAACCTCCTTTTTTACCCAAAAATATTTATAAGAGAATTGAGAATTAAATAGCGGAATCGGAATCATCCATCCTTCCATCCATTATCTACCGGTTATCCTCACAAGGGTTGCGGGAGTGCTGGAGCCTATCCCAGGGGCAGTAGGCGGGGGACACCCGAAATTGGTTGCTAGCCAATCGCAGGGCACAAAGAGACAAACAATCACACTCAGGGGCAATTTAGAGTGTCCAATCAACCTACCATGCATGTTCTTGGAATGCGGGAGGAAACCGGAGTACCGGGGGAAACCCACGCAGGCACAGTGAGAACATTCAACCTCCACACAGGAAGGCCGGGGCCGGACTCGAACCCACGACATCTGCACTGTGAGGCGGACGTGCTAACCAGTTGACCACCGTGCCGCCCCAGAATCGTAATCAACTCTTACCAATCTCCATCCTTAAAGAGAAGTCAACCCGAACTTTTTCAAGAATATGTATGATATGCAGGCCCACTAGTTGAAAAAAGGCATTCTGATTCGTATTGTGTTTGTGGAATATGAGTTAAGCAGCAAAATCAACCCGTTTTTAGCCATCTCGGGGGGCGGCCATTTTGTCACTTCTGTCGACTGAAAATGACATCACAGTTGCTCAGGGCTCAGATAACAACCAATCATGGCTCTGCTTCAGAAAACAGGTAAGCTTGAATCAGATTTTCTCCATATTATTATAGAAGAAGACTTTCTCAATTAGGAGCTGTAGTCCTCTTCCCCTTTTCCCCCTAATTAGTTGCAATAAATAGTTATGTTTCTTTAAGTGTTTTATAACAATGTGTTTTCCACTTGTTCCTATATTGCATTATATTTATTTTTAACCACACGATGTTAAAAAAAAAAAAAAAAAAAAAGGTAAATATATCTTAATTTTGGGGCTGGAATGGATTAATTGCATTCCCATTCATTTCAATGGGAATTATTACCTCGATTTATGAACGTTTGAGTTACATGGAACAAATTAAGTTTGTAACTACAGGTTCCACTGTATTTAAAAAAGGTTCTTGGTTAAATGGTTAATTGAACCAACATTTTTTTAAATGTTCGCTGATCCCCTTTTAAACAGTGCCATACTGACTGCCTCTTGTTGTCCTTCTCTTCTTGCCTGTTATCTGGTGTGGCCGATTTTTCTTCTTTTCCTTTTTCTATTCCTCTTGTCTCTTTCTTTCGTCCCTGGTTCCACATCTGATCACTTTTCTGCCAATCCGTCATCTTCTGTGATGCCCTGAGCTCGGAGCTCGTCCAGAACATTGTCAAGGTGTCCAGGGTCAGGGAATCCATGACCTGTTAGGTTGGAGCCAAACTCTGTTTTGTGGTGGACCTAAAGACGAATGGGAGAAATTATTCCCTGGAATCTGACATGACTAGTCTACTGTATTTCAGCAATGATTGAACAATCAATGTACCTCATTCCATATGACTGTGTCAGATTCTCCTGTAGTGTTTGAAATCCCAACTGAAAAGATCAATCTGCGGTCCCACGCTACCAGAAGCAGTCTCAATACCTGGTGACAAATGCTCTTATAAAAATGAAGGATAGTTTGACATAGATCATGCACACGAAAATGTCCAAACTCTGTAAAGTAGATGGATGCCTGGACGTTACTACTACAGGAACAAGACACACCAGACTAGGTCATACACACCAAACACATCCACCACACCTTTACAGACCTTGATTCATGCTGTGGGGCACAATCATGATGGAACAGTAAAAGGTCCCCCCCAAACTGTTTTGACAAAGTCGTACGGACAAGCATCAGTTACAGCAAGGTGAAGGATGTTTACCTTGCGTCCCTTGTCACTGTCTGGGAGATAGCAGTGTCTTGGGAAGCCTCTGGCTGTGAAGGGCTTCCTTGGATTCGGATGCTCTGGTCCCTGGTCACACGCGAGGAGATGAAATCCCACGTTGGTCAACATCATTGTTACAAGAATATGGATGCAATCCAAACTAACACGTGAGGGTGCTGACTTCTTTCCAAATACCTGAATGCCTGGTGGGATGTTATAGATTATGCGAATGCTCTTGCAGTCGGGATGCCCCGGTAGTGAATGGGGGATGATGTGGTACTCCATCTTCCCCGCTGGTTGGTTTCCAGTCTTTACACCATAGATAGTTTTACAGGTGGGACACTGAAGACTGATACAAAAGGGAGACATTTGGTATTTTTAAGGAATTGGTGGTATTAATTTCAATGGGGGAGCGGCGAGGGAGGTGTCAGTCCAGGGCAACTAAAGAGTAAATAGCATTTAATGTGAGTATTATTCATCTGTTAGTGTTAATTCTGTGTTGTTTCTGCTCAGAGTTCACACTTCTGGAGTTATTTATGTGCACTTTGGGCATCTGTGCATGTGGATTGCTTTATGTGTTGTGCACTTTGGGCATCTGTGCATGTGGATTGCTTTATGTGTTCCCCGAACGTAAAAATAGCCATATATTGTCAGTCACACAGCATAATTGCATACCGGTAAGTCATATTTCAATGTTATTTTCTTTATTTATTTTTTGAAAACACAATGTACATCGATGTTGTAACAATTCACTCATCCAGATTTATCAACAAGCAAAAGAAAAAATAATCTTTATTAATTGCTCAACAAATAAAACTGTGCCATGACTTAGGCATTTTTCCCTCTTATATATAATTCTAAACATAACATATCCAAAGTTGTTGTACTCTCCTAAATACAAAATATAATGTGTGACTTGTCAACATTAACCAAGTTGTTTCTTCATGTTTAATCTTAGCAACCACTATTTTCATTTCCCACCCTAAAAGGGACACTTTAAAGGGTTGATAGTTGGTACTTTGGTACTTATATAACACGTCTGAATTGATGTCAGCAATAAAATTCACCTCCCTGAAAAACTCAGTAGTGATTTCATCTATTTTTATGACTACATTCAATTGAGGTTAATTCATGCAATTCCACCTGGCATTTGTACCGGAACGCCTAATAAGGTGTACCCAAAGTAAATTTGATGCTTTAATTGAACCTTTTGGAGTATCAGCATAGTTTTGGTCTCTTTTTGAAGATAACACTTTGAATTTTTCAAATTTGACAATAATACGACAGAAAATGAGCATTTTACACAAGTTTTACTCAAGAGAGGTCCAGGAGAACGAAAAATGTGCCATTTTGGTGATCCAATTACAACCATGTTCACATACGTAGGGGAAAAGGCTGCTATTCTGGAGGGTTTTAGGAACTGTGATATTACACTTCCTTGCAAGTAAAAAGACAATATTGTGTCGAGTGTCTTCCCTCCTCGTTGTGTGCGTTGTTTACTAATGTCTCACTTGGTGTGAACCTGACATGTTTTTTTTTTTTTTTTAATAATTTCATTGGCCATTGAATACGTCAATCACGAGCAAGCTTGGCAAGTTTGATTGTGACTGCAGGCACAAATGACCAATCAGCAGTATGGATCAAGTGAGGTATCAATCAAAAAACCAGGAAGCAGATTTCCATTTTGATACCATGCATGCATTAGTGCGATCACATGAACGACAGAAAATATGCAAATCTGATGGAAATATTAAACGGTTGCAACAGCTAATAACGTGGCTTTATAGACCCTTGTTGACATAATGAGATCATTTTTGATGGATTATGGCATTATCTTGGACATTTATGAGGCTGAAATGGTGAGTTCTGTATTTTTGTGTGTTTGCGATTGTTTGACTTAAATGCTCGCAGAGCCTGCATATATGATTGGATCTTGTAATGTAAGGATCATCGGAATCTCTGTAAACTCAGATTTCAAACCATATACAGTATAACATGCCTGGGAATGCTTTGAGGTTGTTCTATTTAACGAAAATGAGATGCCAGATCGGGTGAACCCAGGGCTTGACACCCGATCCTCCGCAGTCAGGCCCGGAATACACATATTTGGCCCTTTTGACGTGCCTGGACCCAGCCTTTGGTGCGACCTGCCAGAGCCAAAGGAAGGCCAATGCATGGTCTTTCCAATTCAACCCCAGATAGCATGGACGTACTATCTCAGCAGGAGGTCACAAAAAGGCCAAAACCAGCATAAAGACGCCTGACTCCCTGGGTCTTTATTCAATCAAGCCGTCTCTGGCGGAGCTGGCCGAGACATCAGAGCCACAGGATGCGCCCCCTTTGGCGCTGCCACCAAGGAATACGCATTTCAACCTCCAGGCTGCACATTTCTAGAGCACGTGCGACCCCTAGTGGCGAGTGTGAAGATGGACTGACCCGTGTCTGCAACTGGAAACTAATTAAAATGATTTTTTTATTTGCGTCCAATGTGTTCGTGTTGATCTGCCTCCACAGGACATATGAAATGAAAACAACACCCAATGCATGTTTGAATTATATTGCAGTTGTAGTTGTGTTCGATTTTTTAACCACTTGTGCAAGAAAATAAAAACACAACAACTTAACAAAAAATAAAAAATAAAATTAAAAAAAATAAATAAATAAAAAAAAAATAATAATAATAATACTTCTCTCTTGAACTCGCTCTTGGAATAGACTCCCTTGTGTCTACACATTTTTTTTTTGTGTAGCTTACTAACTCTCCTCTGATCCGTCCCGGGTGTGGGAATAATTATTTATATTATAATTACTATCGTTTGATAATCATACATTTGCTGCTCATGATGCTTTCACAAACTGATCGCAAGGAGGTCAGGAGAAGTCAAGCTAACATTTGCTAATATGAAGGTGATTGCTGAAATTTCCTGCCACAGTGTTGATTTCTCTACTCATGTCTTACCACACATGTGTTGAGTAATTTTCCACCTACATGCAGACATATAGACAAGTACAAGACGTTTCAACTGCCCTTTTGCTCACCCCATCCTTTAGAGTTGGAAGCCCATGTATGTATTGATGTGAGAATAAAAAGAAGGGAGACGGGGAGACTTTTTTAGAACGCCTGTAATAATTGTATTGTACAGTTCTTCTATGTTCTCCTTGCAAGCTTTAAAATTCAAAGAGAGTGTCTTCATCTCCTTATTTTGTGTTGTTTTCATAAATGTCTATCTGATGAACCTGACATTTAAATTGGTCCTTCGAGCCGGATCCCAAGATACCCGAGGCTTCCGGGAGCGGAGTCGAGATCCAGGTAAAGACCGTGGCCACTCATTCAGACCCTTTCTGGGACTGGGTCTCGGCTCTGCGTCCGGGAACTGAGGGTTGACGGGATACTGAAGGAGTGAAGACAACTGTTGTGAGTAGGATACTCAAGGATAGGCTTGGTTTGAGTGGGTTGCACTTATGAGACAGAAGTAACCTGAAAAGCCATGAAACAAGCCTCGAGAATACTAGTCCCTATCGAGTAGACCGATTAGTCTATAAAGAGGAAAAGGGCAACGGGCCCTGTACGCGTAAAAAGGAGTGAATGTGCAAGGGTGTGAGTGGAGGTTGACTGTCTCATTCTGAACAGGATTTTGGAGTGGCAACTGTCTGAGGAAGCAGAGGCAAGAATTATCCGCCACTTGTGGTAGAAGCTTGAGAATGACCTCAGACAGAAAGTAATTGCCACACTGTTCAAGGGAAAAGTCAGTACAGTCACTTTAGGTGAACCACTGACTCCAACATGGGCGCAACAAACAGTAAAAATATTAACTTAAAGGATGCAAAACACGGATTAACATGCAAGATTGGACATTTGTAGAGAGTTAATGTTCTTCAAAAATAAAATATCTAAATCTATGGCTAACAAAATACAACTTTGCTGGCCAGCTTAACAAACTCCAAGAGATTTTATCCGATCTTCTACAAACTTTAGGTGTTTCGCCTAAACATGGTAAAGATGAAAAGTTATTGCAAGTTTTTTATTGCGTTGCACGCTGTTGCCGTGGTGATGAGCCATTCGCAAAGACAAATTACGCTGTTTTTGACAATCTAAACCTAGGGGAAAACTCATGCACCTTTGGACATACATCAGACCAGGCATAAACACAGACAATGTTTATGCTTATTGTCTTAAGTGCGAGTACCCCGATTTGCAAGTACCCCAACGTGCAAGTACCCCAATTTGGCCAGGGTTGCGAGGGCCCGTTATAGCTACTCGCAGCTCTAGTTATTATTTTGTTTGTATTTTCTCCGCATTCGATCGCATTTTTGAACCCCTAAACATGCACAAAAACTCACCAAACTTTGTAGTCTCATCGGGCCTGGCGAAAAATTTGATATTTTAAAGTCGCCGTAAACAGCGCAAGCGAAATGGCTACGAAAATTGGCAGGCACGTGTAGCCCCCTGAGACGTACAAAAAAGTCCATTATAGCCATAAAAGTGCACAGGAAGTGACCTATGAATTTTTGAATGTCCAATTTTGGACCATTTTTGCACGTTTGCAGGGTACATACTTTTGCACCCATGTCCCAGAGGATTATTCCAATTGACTTCAAACTTCGGATATATAATCTTAAGACGTGGGGCAACAACTGGGAATTTTTTTTTGAGTTTTCGATAAACTATATGACCGGGGCGGGGCATCAAATTTGGCGTAAATTGTTTCTTTCGCCATACAGGAGAAAAACCTGAATAACTCCCCTGCACATGCTCCAAAAAAATCACAAACTTCACCTGTACGTAAAGAGTCGCAACCTGAAGACATCAATATAATAATATGCTGATATACATATAGCGCCACCAAGTCGTGACAAAAACTATAATTTTTTACATTCTTATTGACTGCACGGTGCCCGTTGAACGCATCCGATTGAAAATTTGTCAGAAAAGCCTAAAGACATTGATCTTCCTCTACGACGAATATTGTGACTTTTCGGTGAAGGGCGTGGCCTTGACGGTGCCACAAAGTCTGATTATTCAATGTGACAATAAATACAGTTTTAACTTGACTCAGATCATCCAAACTTCTCGAAATTTTTCATATTAGATGATAGCCAAAGCCTGAAGACATCTACGAACTTATTTTTCATCGTAGTGGTAGCGCCACCTAGTGTCTGTACGAAATACATGTTTTTTTCTTTGATGTTTTTATCCTAGCAGGTTAACCGGGTCCACCTCATCTTTGCTCAGAAGAGTGTTTAGGACTTCCTAACATTAAAATACAAAATTTGTGATTTTTCGTGAAAAGCTGTTGCCATGGCAACAGCCAGTTTGCAAAAAAAACAACGCTAATTTTGAGGGTCTGAACATGCTCAAAATCTCACGAAACTTTGCACATACGTCAAGCCTGGCGAAATCATCAATATTTTTTTATTTGTTTGTCCAATTTGTAAAAAATGGCTCGCTGGCGCACCCTAGAAATATTTAAAAATTCAGCCCTGGTTGTACTTTTCACCGAGATCGACGAAAATTTGTTTGTATATGTACCAGTTCAAGGCCTACAAAAAATGGCTCTTGTAGCCATATGCTAAACCAAACAGGAAGTCTGCCATTTTGAATTAAGTTTAAAGTATGAATTTGCTCTGATTACAGTAGCTGCTGGAACTTGACCCACATGATAATTTATTCTAAAAACCTACTGACATTTGATAGAAGTCGAAGCCTGAAGACATCTAAGAACTTAATTTTCATCATAGTGGTTGCACCTTCTGGCTAAAGGAAGTACATGTTTTATTCTTTGATCTTTTCCTCCTCGCAGGTTAACCAGGTCGACCTCAGAATTCCTCGGAAGATTCTGTAGACCTTTGTAATGTTAAAATACGATATTTGTGATTTTTCGTAAAAAGCTGTTGCCATGGCAACGGGCAGTTCGCAAATTATACTACGCTGATTTTGACGGTCTAAACATGCATGAAATCTCATTAAACTTTGCACATACATCAGGCCTGGTGAAATAATCTTTTTTTTTGTTGTTTTAAGTCGCAATTGTTAAAAAAATGGCTCGCAAGCGCCCCCTATGATTTGTTTTTAAAAATCAGCCCCGGTTGTACGTTTTACCTATATCTACGAAAATGTGCTGGTCTATCTAACAGGTCAACACCTACAAAAAAGTCTCTTGGAGCTATGTGCTAGACCTAACAGGAAGTCCGCCATTTTTAATTTACTTTACAATTCGGCATCACATTGACTTTAAAAGCAGCTGTAATGTGATCAACATGATATCGTGTACAAATGTCACACATTTGATGAGAGTCTACACTTGAAGACATCTACGAACTAACTTTTTATCGTCGTGGCCACCCACTGGCTAAATGAAGTAAATGTTTCATTCTTTCATATTTCTCTCCTGGCAGGTTAGGCAGATCTCCCTCATATTTGCTCGGAAGAGTGTTTAGGCCTTCATGATGTTAAAACACGAAGTTTGAGATTTTTCGCAAAAAGGTGTTGCCATGGTAATGCAGTTTGCCAATAACACAATGCTGATTTTAAGAAAGTAAACACGGACGAAAACTCATGAAACTTTGCACACATAGAAGGCCTGGTATATTTATCATTAAGTAATTATTCAATTGTGCAATCTTTAAAAGATGGCTCGCTACCGCCCCCTAGAAAAATTCAGCCGCTCTGCCAGTGTCTCTGTACAATACGTTGCGCTGCTGCCTGGGTCCATGCATTCATACACCTCCACAACTTTGATGGAGTTGATGGGTGGGGGTTGCTGCGTACTGGTCAGGTGAGTCAGCGGGGTCTTTTATTTAGAGCGGAAATGGCTGTAGGGATAAGGTTTTCCCCAGGCGAGCCCTCCTGCATTTTATGGACCTGTATCTACGCCCTGAAGGTAAGGGAATGATATATCGGTGTAGTGGGTGAGTGGTGTCCTGGACTATCGAGTTTGCCATTCGGAATGATGGACCTGTTGTTTAAATCCGAGATGTTTGGTGTGGGTAGGCCGATGATTTTAGCTGCTGTGTTTGTGATGCGTGTGAGTTTGGTGCGGTTGGTGACAGAGAGCATGGTAAAGAAACATGTGGAGCAGTACAGGAGGATGGGTTAAACAATACTTTGATACAGTAGTAACAGAAGGTGGGATACAACGTATAGTCCTTTGAGTTTACGGATGACTGACAGTCTTTGTTAACTTCTTTTTTGAATGTCCGTGGTGTGCTGATCAAAAGTGAGTTTATTGTCCACAGTTACTCCCAGGTATTTGAAAGTGTCCACTGTGTCAACTGTTTGTGTGTTTATGAGGATGGGGTGCAGTCTGAATCCATGCTTGTATGGTACTTATAAATTCAGGGCATGCCTTAGTCTTAGGTATAAACCAGTGTTCTTGATCTTCGTCCCTTCCACTAGTTTTGAAATATGACTGCAAGTCATAGTTAATGCGATATAATTCAATTAACAGTGTTTCATATTCTTTTGATTATTTTTGCATGACCTTTATATCAGGCAAAATTTCCTCTTCATTTTCTATAGCCAGTTTTATTTTATGGGATTTCTTTGTTAACTGACTCAACTTTCCTGTCCGTGCGTTAAGAAGGTCCTTTATTTTGTCTTCTAATCTGTTAGGATCAGCTCCCTCTTGCGGCTTGAACGGGATGTTGCACTCCGAGTTCCTTCTTCTGACTTTGTCTCATTAAGTCTATTAGGCATATGAGCTCCCTCTTGCGGGTTGATCAGGATTTTGCACTTCGAGCTCCTCCTTCTGACTTGGTCTCATTGACGAGCATGTTGCCTCTGGCTTCCATTGTTTGTTCATTAAAATATGTTTGTGACGCGGCAATTGACAAGCACGGCTCGTTCTTGGGTTTACTTGTGATGCGATGGTTGGTGAGCACAGTTCTTTCTTGAGTTTATTTGTGATGATTTGTCCGCTTTATATCCACGTTAAACTGAACACGTGACATATTGCGATGTCACATATGTATGTGATGTCACATGCTAATTGTTGCTAGCTCCATGCTCTTCTGTATCGGGCTTTGTTGTTTAGCTTTTCTCGTAACAATTAGTGCCATTTTCTTCTAACTACAGCTTTTGACTATTGTATGGCAGAAATTATGTTTTACCATCAGCGTTTGTTCATCAATGTGGGTAGTGGAAGTAACAAAGCACTTCACAAACATAACAATAAATAAAAAAAACAATAAAAGGTTGTGATTCACGTATTAATAAATATAGATGTAAAAAACATATGAACATATAAATAAAACTATAAATAAAGTCAATAAATTAACATAAACACTATGTACTATTGATACCGGAAAAGAGCTGAAAATTTCAGGTCTGATCAAAAGCCCGAGAAAATAAATGTGTCTTCAACTGCGCCCACAGAGAGCTTTCCGGATCAGATATATAAACTGATGTCGCATGTTACTATTTATAGGTACATAAAGCAGCGGAACCAACGTAACATTACCTACAAGCACCAACACAATTTGACTGGAGTGAAATAGCTCCGAGAACGTTAGCTACATAATGCACAAAGTTGAAACACAACACGGCATAACTGCAACCCACTGCTTCGAGAAATGAAACTTAACGATGCACGTTAATACGTCGGACATAACAGCAATTTCAGTAAAACCGGGGGATATTAGTTAATTAGATAAATGGATTTAAGATACTCCGGCTTTCTGCTTTCTCTCATCTTCCAGTAGTCCTCCTGAGTGACGTCGCTTAAAGTGTTTGTAAATGGCTGTGAGAGCCAATGCTTTGAAGTATTATCTCAATTCTGTCATCAAGTACTATCTCAATTCTGTCAGCATAAAGTAGTATCTCAATTTCTGTCATCATAAAGATTTAATGCATTAGCAGTAGTAGTAGCATAGCAGACAGTGTTTAGTATACAGTGTACTGGTAGTCACGGAAGCAAACAGCTTTTGACCGTGCTCATAGTCTAAGTACATGTTATCCACCTGCTGTGCGAAATGACATTGCTCACTTTGTTGGATTACAAAACCTTCAATACAAGAACACAAAAAAGGAACTTTGAGTCTGTGTGAGTAATTCAAAGAAATTCAAATCATAGATAAGAAGATGTGCTACTATGGACGAGTCAGAACTACTTTCGACTACCAACATTGAAGATAATGGTAAAATTTCTGCAATTACAATAGTCAAAAGCTGGCTAGAAGAAAGCGCCGCTAACTGTAGAAAATAGTATGGTAACTGAAAAAGCTAACAACAAAGTCCGATACAGAAGAGTATGGAGCTAACATAAATTAGCATGCAACATCGATGACCGCAATGCGTCATACTTTCTGCCTAACGTGCACCTGAAGCGGACCAATCGTCACAAAAAAACTCCACAATTGTCAATTTCCGTGTCATAAACAATTCATGAAAAATAGAAGCCAGCAACAACAAGCTCGTCAGTGAGATCGAGTCAGAAGGAGGAGCTCGAAGTTCAAGATGCAATAAAGGGATCACACCTGACAAATTCAATGAGACCAAATCAGAAGGATGCAATATCCTTTTCAAGCCGCAAGATGGAGCTCACGCCTAATAGACTAAAAGAAGAAATAAAATACCTTACTGAAGCACGGACAGAAAAGCTGAGACAGTTAAGAAAGAAATATTGTAAAATAAAAGTGGAAATATACAACGAAGAGGAAACCGTGACTGATATAAAGGTCGTACAAAAGGAACAAAAATAATACAAAAACTGTTTGCCGAATTCAATAAAATTAACTATGAATTGCATTCATATTTCAAACCTTGTGAAATAAAAGACCAAGAAAGCTGGATTAAAAATAAGGAAACGACATGTCGTGAATTTATAAGTGTAGTGGAAACATGGATTCAGACTGCAAATTTTGATGAAGTGACTGCTGAAGACAAGTGTGTCAAACACTGGTTTATCAAAGGCTACATCAAGGGCGACATCGACATTGAAATTATCAAATGTTTTTTCTACTGCATCATCAGCACGAATGAAAGAACAAGCCGAACAAGCCGCAATGATAGCACAAGCAGAAGCTCTTAAAGAAAGACAAGCATTAGAAATAGAAGAAGCAAGTCTGAAAGCTAAACGAGAAGAGGAAAAAATGCACGTCTGAAAGCTAAACGGGAACAATTGCAAATCAACGCAGCTTTAGCTGCTTCCAAAGCAAAACTCAAGGTGTATCAAGAGTGTGAAGAGCATAATAAAAAGTCTCCCGTAAGCATGCCTACCCATGCAGAAGATGAAGCATTAAGTCAACATGATTACAATCCACACATCGAGCCACAAAGGAAAACATCCACGTGTCACTATGAAAATAGCTTGGCCATGCCATCTGGTGCTATCCCCAAGCAAAGAGATACAACTCAGATACTAAGACCTAAAATAGAACAAATTAATGAACAACCAATACAATATCATAGTCCACAATATTTTAGTCCACTTTTGTGATATTGTGGAGTTGAGGAGCGTGGCCTAAAATAATGTTAGATAAATGCTCTGAAATTCAGGAATTTATTGCTGTATAGTGGTTGATATTTGTGTTACTTGCTTGTTGTTATTGACATCATTTACTTAAGCAGCGTTGTATAAAATGCTTCAAGCATGCAGCTGTCCTGTTTGCGCTTTTTGGTGTGATTGTTGTACAGTTTGTTTAACGTAGTTTAGTGGAAGTGAAGGTGTGACCGCTTGGCCAGCGGTAGCCACCAGAAAGGCCTGGGAGCCTTGTGCCCAGAGGGCACCCGAGTGCCGCTGAAGGGCCTCGGAGAGACGTACAGCTGATTAGCAGTGTGTTGTGGGAGCGACTCCAATAACTATGGTTTGTGACGTATATACAGAGTTCACGAGATAGGGCAATCGGGTCCGAGTCGCCAGTTATAATCAATAATTAATCAAGTGGATTTAACATTATCTGCCTTTGTCAATAATTGTGATCTTGCATGTTAAATTGTCTATTTTGAGTTGCTTTTTCTACGTTCGGACGGCGCATGCCTTCTGAATGTTATTTCATGGTGTTTTATTTGATCGTTGTTTGTTTATGTTTGCCTCGTATGAGTATTTGATTTTTTATGACTTTTCTGTGGATTGTGTGATAATAGAATACTATTAGTATCAAGTAGCGGGGAGACAAAGCGTTTTTTCTTAAGTTCTGAATTTTGAGTGTCAGATTGAGGTGGGGAGACGTGGAATGGACGTCTTGAAGTGTTTGGTCTACATTGCGGTGATGTTACGAGCCTGTGTGTGGGACACAGCTGTGAAAAAAGGAGAACCGAAATAAAAGGAGGGGGAGTGACCTTGTTGTATGACAGAGGGATTGTTAGGTAATTATAATAATGTGTTTCATTTATCATGCGGGACATCTCAAAGCTCCATTGCTATTTTGTGGGTGTGATTGGATGGACCACTGCCTTGGAGGAGTGGAGAAACTGGAAGAATTGTAAAATGATGCCAAAAATAGTGAAGGGAAGCATACTTAAGCAAACACTATACTTATGCAAACGTTGATATGAGGTAGTGAAATTTGTGCTGAGTCATAGTTAAGTGATCACAAAATGGTGGACCATCTTAAAATGGTGGCAGACAATGTCCAATGAAAAACAAAAACAAAAAAAACACAGAGGCCCTGATTGGCCCTCCGTCCCTATGTTTGTTTATCTCCAAACCCAAGTTTGTTGGAGTGCCGGCAGACTCCATAATTTTGACTATATTCCGTCACATTTATTTTTATGTATGAATACCAAAAGATGAGTTTAATCATTTATAATGTTCCTGAATCCTGTTAGGTGATTACTGTACACTACTGCATAGCTGTGTGCTTGTGAGTGATGTCACGTCAATAAACGTTAGTAATTTTGGCAAGTTTGTTAAATATTCTAGTAAGACGGGTAAACGTAAATTGGTTATATGGTTTGGTTGTTTAATTATTAGATGGGTGAATTGAGAAGTCTAGGCGTGCTGTAAATTAATGGATGTGTATTGGAGGATGTTACTTTAATATTGCTTATCTGTGTAGTCGCAGACCACAATAAATAAACTTGTCAAGTGGAATACAAGCCTTTGCCACTCTAAAATAGATTCAGCTGGAGACGAGTCATACATTTTTTTTTTTTTTACAAATCCCATCACTGCTACAAATGTTGACTAGGGGGTTATTTGCTAAATTAAATGTTTCCTACAAAAGGCTCCCCAAGTATTTTAGAAAATTGAGGTAACAGCAAAACAGGTCTATAATTTGATATCTTCCTTTTCTTTTGCTCGATATAGTTAAGCCGTCTAGTACTGATCAACGGAAATCTTTATACAAGCAAGATTTCAATGTAAAGTATTATACAGGTGTCCCACGACTATCTTGCTATGGTGCCAGACGTAATCAGACAAGGACAGGACATGAATTATGGTGCAAGAGAACCTGACATTGGACTACGGGTTCCCAAAAAGGGAGATTATATGTGATTATATGTGAGAATATAAACCATTTAGATATTAGCATCCATGACAGAGTCTTGAATAAATAAATAAAATAATAACAAATTAATAGAGTTTAATAATAAATGCATAATGACACAACACCTTGTATTAAGTTTTTGTTTTCTTATGTTTTTTTCTATCAAAATGATTTGCACTGGTGTGGGGTACTTGGCTAAAAACATATATACGTTTATATTTTTCACAGGGGGCTACTCTAAAGAAAAACGAGAGATGGATAGACGGGATACTTTTCACTTTTAGTTTTAATAGCAGGACACACTGGACATCACCTATAACATATAATGTTAAAATTTGATGTGGCAATCTCCAAGATTTTGTTTAGGATTTGACAAGGAACTGGAGGACAATGGATTATTTAGACAAAACATCAGATAAAAGGCGTAGAATTATTAGTTTGTTTGTGAAAATTAAGACATAATGTAATATTGATAAGGATGTGACAATCACTATTGATGACCTGATGAAGGAATCACATATGTTGCACATTAGTCCCCGGTGTACAAAGTTGACGAAAGCATTGCTGATTTTTTTTCCCAATTTCTATTTCTTAACCAAATAATTTGTACAGGTGGGCCAGTGGAGATTGGCATATCTGCCTCACAGTGTATAAGTCGTGTGTTCGAATCCAGCCCTGGCCTTCCTGTGTGGAGTTTGCATGTTCTCCACATGCCTGCGTGGGTTTCCCCCCCCCACATTCCAAAAACAGGCACGGTAGGTTAATTGAACACTCTGAATTGTCCCTAGGTATGATTGTAAGTGTGAATATTTGTTTGTCTACGTGTGCCCTGCGATTGGCTGGCAACCAGTTCAGGGGGTACTCCGCCTTTTGCCCAAATTCAGCTGGGATAGGCTCCTGCACACCCACAACCCTTGTGAAGGTAGGCGGTCCACATAATGAATGAATGGCCCCAGAGAGCTCATAATAATAATAATAATAATATTAGTAATGCTATTCTCCTATGATGGGCGGCACGGTGATCGACTGGTTAGCACGTCTGCCTCACAGTTCAGAGGTCGTGGGTTCGATCCTGGCTCCGGCCTCCCTGTGTGGAGTTTGCATGTTCTCCTTGTGCCTGCGTGGGTTTCCTCCGGGTACTCCGGTTTCCTCCCACATTCCAAAAACATGCATGGTAAATTGATTGGACTGTCTAAATTGCCCCTAGGTGTGATTGTGAGTGCGGATGTTTGTCTCTGTGTGCCCTGCGATTGGCTGGCAACCAATTCAGGGTGTCCCCTGCCGACTGCCCAAAGACAGCTGGGATCGGCTCCAGCACGCCCGCGACCCTTGTGAGGATAAGCAGTATGGATAATGAATGAATGAATATTCTCCTATGATATTGATTGATAGACAGACACAAAAAATGTATTTGCTGGAAATATAGTTACATTTATGAATGGAAGATGTAGCCTAAGTTAAGTTTTCATTCTGAAAGCAATGCTGTTTTTACTTTGTTGGGATAATGAACATGTTTTGTTTTATTTAGTTTGTGGTGTTACTGTTAGTTTTGGATTAGCTGTTATGACTTTGTTTAGGAGCAATGAAACACAGTATTACAACCAATCACGAGAGAATGTTGATACCCTGTGTACAAAAAAGAAAAAAAAAATCTCTTTTGTGGGGGATTGGAGAATTATGGAATCAGCCAATGGTGGGATTAGAAACCACCGGACTCAGATTATGGGTACAAGTGACACTGATTCCAATAGATTACCTATGGATCGACATCTGTAATAGTTGAAGATCTCGTAGTGAGAATAGCAGCAGGGAAGTATAGGAGGGAAAAGGCTATTTGTGTACAGTGTTCCTCACTTTTTGCAGGGGATATATTCTTAGCCCCCTGCTTTAATGAGTGAGTTTCTGCAAAATTGAGGTTGAATTTTCTGTTGTTGTTAATATTTGTTTATAATTATTATTGCGGACCAGAAGCATTTGATATGGTTAAAAAATGGAATTACAAAGGTGCAGGAAATGTTGAGGAAATGAGGGGTTTCTCACAATGTTGTTTGCCCAGACATTTGTGTTATATTGTATTGTATTAGATTACTATATTTGCAATTGACGACTGGATCACATTAAATGAAAGAGGTTTGTGGATTTCCCCTTAAGGCTCAGTTTTTCGGGCCCAAGTTGTTTGTCTTTTATATATTATATAAAGTATCACCAATTCTGAAGTTAATGATCTTTGCTGATGGTATAAACATTTTTGTTGCCCTGGACATGATATTATTAACCTGGACTGAATAAAGAATTTTAAGAAAACAATTTTAATTTTTTGCTTCGTGAACAGGGAGCAGAATGGTTTTGTAGTGGATTTGACAAATGAATGAATTATGTATAATAGTATTTTTATGGAGTTGGAACTATGGAGTCTGTGGAACTATGTTCTTTGACTTGAACATAGGCCATGAGCTTTGCTGAAAGACACAAATGGGAAACAATTAAGATGTAGAAAGTGTCCGAAGCCGTACAGTCAAAAAAAAAAAAAATCATTGCAAAATTTCTATAACTAATTGAGATTAATCCTATTTTTCAACTATTACATTTTACAAGGCTTGGAAACAATATTTACTTGAGTAAAATGTTGGTATTAATACGAAAAAATGAAAAGTATAGTTTGATTCAAAGGCTATT
Organism: Filicampus tigris; assembly: GCF_054856515.1. Taxonomy (NCBI): domain Eukaryota; kingdom Metazoa; phylum Chordata; class Actinopteri; order Syngnathiformes; family Syngnathidae; genus Filicampus; species Filicampus tigris. The sequence goes on from NC_141222.1 coordinate 289,852, forward strand.
CTAATAGCCTTCTTTGAGCCCTGAATATTATTATTTTCCTGTAAAATACAACTGTTGAACAACGCACCATAGACGTACAAGTAATATGGTATTTGAATTTCGCTTTGCAAAGTGCACAAATTATTTTGGATTTCTATAATGAACCATAGAGTAACTGTTTCAAGGAAAACTACGTAAAGGCCTGTCTTGGTGACAGTGACCTCTGCTCTACGTGTGGCTGCAAAGTGATCAAAAGGAATCTGCCACAGGAAGTAAATAAAACTGAGTTAACCGAGTAAATTTATGTTATAAAATTTTAATTATTCTCTGTAATTAATGCTTTTTGACATTTGTAATTTTGGCAGCCCTAATTAGAAGCTATTGTAGACCTATTAATTACGGTTGAGTTTAATTTAGACAGTGGAGGGTGGGAATAAGAATGATGATGAACACATTTTTTGGAGGTCAATTATTATTTCATATTTATTTTCTTCTGTCAATTCAACATTAATATTACTTACGGATATTAGGAAATTATGGATTTGTTGTTATTGGACGCTCTGAATTAAATTAACCACATTGTTCCACATTGTTAACCACATTGTTTTTTCCTTTATTTGACCGTGGGTGGAGAAAGCAGGGGCGTAACTAGAATTTTTTCACTGGGGTGGCCAGAGTTGAACAACACATCATTGAGGGGCGGCCGTATGTGCCTCCTTATATGTGTGCATTTTATCTCATGAAACCATGGCTGTGGATGGTATGATGAACAATGACTGATCTGTCATTGTTGTTTGATTTCTATAGTGTGAACTGATTATTTTATTGACATTGACTGTGAGAATTGAATGTTCTTGACTTTAAAGAGATTATTTTAGTGTTTGCCTTCACACCATTTGTAAATGTATTATTTAAATACGCAGTTTATATTAAAAATGTGGCAGAGTATCCCATATCTTCCTTACACAAAACGAGTAGAATTCTCCTTAAAATGTATAAGATGTATAAGATATATAAACGACATACATTTTATGTGTTTGTATATGGAGGGTTTGACGCACAGGTGATCCACACACATAAAACGTAATTTTCAGGTGAAACTTTTAAAAACCTTTTTCATACGGGATCAAGAGGTCAAAGCGTAGACTACAGCATCCATGTGAAAGTGGCAGGAAAATCACAGGTACCAAATTTTCCACTAGGTGGTCAGGGGGAGTGGCCACCCCTTGGCCCTCTGTGGCTACAAACCTGGGAAAAGTGTAAGGATTTTGGCAGTATTTGGAAAAAAAATTTAAGACGAGCTGTGTTTCGTTTTTGCTGTTGAAAGATTGGATGTTTTGCTATGGTGAGTAACTGTTTTGGGAGATTAAAACTGTTTTGGGATAAGTTTTAATTGATACATTCTTTCTCCATGTTCTATATATATCCTTAAGACAGGGAATACTTAGCAATTGGTTCGGAAAATTTGACAAAATATTTCTTTATTTACCAAGGATATGTATTAAATATAAACAGGCTGGACGATAGATGTTCTGTAAAGTTAAGACGACCTTTGTCGTGAGAATTCTGAAGGGACAAGACATTGTTTCATAAAATACCGGACTGCAAACTTTGTTATCACAAGCTGGTTGACATTACAGGTCCAGGATTCCCAACCACGTCCAGGAGGAACAAGAAGAGCTACATCACAGCGATTGGATGGGCAAAATCCACCGATGACAGTGATAAAATTTGGCACATGTTGGCTCAATCGAAAGTTTTAGATGACTGATCCATAAGGTCACTCAGATGGGGTTGCTAGCCTAGGCCTCTTTGGCGTATATGTTTAGATAGGTGACTTGAGCCGGGCCGTTATCTTGCTGTGACCTTTGTCTTGCTTGGCCTTCCATGGCAAACTTATCAGTTGATTTCATTAGTGGTCACACATCGTCACAGGGGCTATATCTTCACAGGTGCATCTCGATTTTTCTGGCACGCGACATGGATCTAAATTTATGGCTACCCCACTTTTGTGGGGTCAAAAGAGGGAGGTGCTCCTTTTTACAAATGACTAAATTCTAAATTATGCCAGCCTCAGTATTTCACGCTGAAAGAGGGTCTGAAGGACCTGAATCTATAAGAATGGCTTTATATTAGCCAACAGGTTAACCAAAAAAAAAATTGGGAATTACACATCGCATAATCAGTTCAAAGTCAGCATGCCCTGATCTAGATCAGCCCCATATATAATATTATTACTCTACCTCATACCTTTTTCGTATAATTGATAGTCGTAACTTGCGTAGCAATGGACACCCAAACTGCGGTATTCTTGCTGCTGCTGATGGCTATTTTTTGCGCGATCGTGTCCGGCGACTTGGCTCGGAGCCGAGCCCCCATTGTTTACAGCCGGAATCAGCTGTTAGCACTCCGTGCTAACCATGCGCCGGCTCCCGGGGCGAGACCCGATATCCCCCGTGAGCTGAGGAGGAAGAGACGGGGATCTCGTGCGGGGGTTAAACGCAGGGAAAGGAGGAGACGATACCATCCCGTCCTCCCGTCTGTTATCATGGGGAATGTTAGATCGCTCCCCAACAAGATGGACGAGCTAGCGGCGCTTACCCGGCACGAGAGGGACTTCCGGGAGGCTAGCCTGATGCTATTCACGGAGTCGTGGCTAACAACGCTAACACCGAACGCGGTCGTAGAATTGGACGGCTTCCAAATCATACGCGCGGACAGGACGCTGGAGAGTGGAAAGAGGAAAGGAGGAGGGCTGGCTGTGTTTGTGAACGATAGATGGTGTAATCCTGGGCACATCACGATTAAGGAGCAGCTTTGCAGCAGGGATATTGAGCTGCTAGCTGTTGGCATGAGGCCATTCTACATCCCGCGAGAGTTTAGTCACGTGATCGCGGTGACCGTCTACGTCCCACCAGCTGCCAGCAGCGACACAGCCTGTGATGTCTTGACTGCAGCAGTGAGCAGGCTACAAACACAGCACCCAAATGCCCTGGTACTCATCTCTGGTGACTTCAATCATGCCTCCCCTTCCTCCTCTCTGCCTTCATTCACACAGTATGTCACCTGCCACACCAGAGACAATAAAACACTGGACCTTTTCTATGCCAACACCAAGGAGGCATACACATCACTGCCCCTCCCCCCGCTGGGCAAAGCTGATCACAACCTGGTGGCTCTCCAGTCTGTGTACAAACCTCTGGTCCGCAGGCAGCCAGCTGTGACCCGCACGGTTCAGAGATGGTCTGGAGAGGCCGAGGAGGCCTTAAAGGACTGCTTCAGCACAACTGTGTGGGAAGTATTCAGCGATGCTCACGGGGAAGACATTAGTAGTCTAACGGACACTGTTACAGACTATATAAATTTCTGCATGGAGAACACCATACCCACCAGGACAGTAAGGTGTTTCTCCAACAACAAACCCTGGATCACACCAGACATAAAAGCTCTCCTGAAGGAGAAGAGGAGGGCTTTTGCGTCAGGCAACATAGAGGAGCGGAGGACTGTGCAGCGCCAGCTGAGGAGGAGGATCAGAGAGGGGAAAAGGTCCTACAGGAAGAGGATGGAGGAGCAGCTGCTGCAGAATAACGCCAGGGGAGTCTGGAGGGGCATGAAGACCATCTCAGGCCACGGACAACCCAAGACCCGGACTGGGAGGGACCTGCAGTGGGCAAATGAGCTAAATCTCTTTTTCAATAGGTTCGATCAGATGCCTGCCTCCACTCAGTCTCTCCTGCTGCAGTCTCCACCTACTCCTCCTGCTGGGCGTGTCACCCCCTCCCCTCTTTTCTCCACAGTCTCCAGCTCCCAGCTACACCAGATAGCCACCACTCCTTCCTGCCCAGCCTTGGCCTTCACAACATCTCAGGTGAGGAACCAGCTGAAGAAGATGAAGGCGAGGAAGGCAGCGGGTCCAGATGGCATCAGCCCCCAGCTCCTCAAATCCTGCGCAGACCAGCTGTGTGGAATTGTCCAGCACATGTTCAACCTGAGCCTGAAGCTGGGCAGAGTCCCCCAGCTATGGAAAACATCCTGCCTGGTCCCGGTGCCAAAGACCCCCCACCCGAAGGAGCTCAACAGCTTCAGACCAGTGGCGCTGACGTCTCACCTGATGAAGACCCTGGAGAGACTGGTCCTTGTCCACCTGCGCCCCCTGGTGAGCTCCTCAATGGACCCACTCCAGTTCGCATACCAGCCTGGCATCAGTGTGGATGATGCCATCATCTACCTCCTCCACACTTCACTCTCCCACCTGGAGAAGGCGGGGAGCACTGTGAGGATCATGTTCTTTGATTTCTCCAGTGCTTTCAACACCATCCAGCCCACCCTACTGGGAGACAAGCTGGAGCGGGCGGGGGTGGCGCACCACCTCACCACATGGATCCAGGACTACCTCACAAACCGGCCACAGTATGTGAGGACACAGGACTGTGTGTCTGACGTGCTCCTCTGCAGCACGGGGGCCCCACAGGGAACTGTCTTGGCTCCCTTCCTGTTCACCCTCTACACCTCGGACTTCAACTACAACACCCCTACCTGTCACCTGCAGAAGTTCTCTGACGACTCTGCGATTGTCGGCCTCATCACAGGCGGAGATGATCGGGAGTACAGAGAACTTACTCAGGGTTTTGTGGACTGGTGCCAGCAGAACCGCCTCCTGATCAATGCGGGGAAATCCAAAGAAATGGTTGTGGATTTCGGTAGGCGCCAGCACTCTTCACCTGCACCAGTGAACATCCGGGGAACAGATGTTGAGAGAGTCTCAACTTACAAGTACCTGGGTGTTCATCTGAACAATAAACTGGACTGGTGCGACAACACAGACGCCCTCTATAGGAAGAGTCAGAGCAGACTCTTCCTACTCAGGAGACTGAGGTCTTTTGGGGTTCAGGGGACACTCCTCAGGAACTTTTATGACTCGGTGGTTGCATCGGTCATCTTCCAGGGAGTGGTCACCTGGGCAGGCGGCGTCTCGGCCCGGGACAAGAAGCGGCTGGACAAACTGGTCAAGAGGGCCGGCTCTGTCCTGGGCTGCTCCCTGGACTCTGTGGACTCGGTGGGGGACAGGAGGATGTTGGCCAAGCTGTCATCAATGCTGGGCAACCCGGACCACCCCCTCCAGGGCACCCTAACAGCACTCCACAGCACCTTCAGTGACAGACTGTTACACCCTCGCTGTGCAAAGGAGAGATTCCGCCGTTCCTTCTTGCCTGCTGCTGTCAGACTCTTTAACAAGAACATTGTGTAGTCTCTACAAACTGGCGGTCATTAGTGCAATTGTGCAGTCCTGCACCTGAGCTCGTATCGTGCAATACCCAATATTCCCCACTACTGTAATACCGTGCAATACTCAACATTCCCCACTACTGTTAGTCTAGTTTTATTTTTATCCAATGCTGTTCCTTACATTTCACTACAGCACTGCAGCACTGTCACTTAGAGTATTTTTTCCTCTGTACTATGTACAGGCCGAAATGAGTGTTCCTCATATTTTTTATGTAGATGTAGGTTGGTGTGTATACACATGTGTATATACACATGTTACTGCGTATATCTACATAGGTTTGATTCTAAATGTTTGCCGTCAATGTTATACATTAATGGCCACATTATGCCGCCGCCCCTGTGTGACCTATATCTTTGCTACTGTAACAATGAAAATTTCCCCACTGTGGGATCAATAAAGGCATTCTTATTCTTATTCTTATTCTTATAGGCAGGGCCAGCCAGGGAGGAGACCAACCCACATTATGTTTAGAATTTGAAGACAGTATAAATGTGAGGGCTGCACGTTAGACCGCGCCCCTTTTCTGCCCTCGCCCGTCTCGGGTGAGAGCATTCGCGAGGATGGGAAAGCTGACCGGATCTGCTTATTGTATGGTTCCTGAACTTGAGAGATGGTAAAGAAAACTGACGAGAAAATTCAATCGATTTGTGTGAGTCTTTATTATAATTATTATTTATATATTGGAGGCCTTCTTGAATGATAAAACAAACATGCAGTGAGTTGTTTCTGTGAATTGATAATTGGGCTTGCGTCCTGGTGACCCCATAGCAACCAACAACTCCAACACTATCAAGGAGTCTCATTGAACAGTGAGCTTCTACAAGGACCAGATTTAATGAACACGCTTGTCGGAGTGTTGACTCGCTTCAGACAAGAACCAATCGCCATGATGGCGGACATCGAAAAGATATACTACCAAGTGCGTGTTCCTGAAGAAGACACCGATTTTATGCGCTTTCTGTGGTGGCCTGAAGGAGACCTCAATCAGGATGTTGCTAAGTACAAAATGACAGAACATCTCTTCGGTGCAACCTATTCACCGAGTTGCGCCACGTTCGCTCTTCAAAGGACAGCACATGAAAATCGGAGACAAGCCCAGCCTGAGGTTGTGGATAAAGTCCTCAGAAATTTTTATGTAGACGACTGTTTAAAGTCAGTCGCCACCGAAGCTCAAGCCATCGACCAGAGAAAAGACCTCACAACGTTGTGTGCCGACGGAGGTTTTCGCTTGATAAAATGGGCAACTAATAGTTGTAAACTGCTTGCATCTGTTCCAGACAGCGAGAGAGCAAGTGGACTGAAATACCTCGATCCGAACCACGATGATCTTCCTGTGGAAAGAGCCCTAGTAGTGTTATGGTGCATCGAATCAGATTAATTCAAATTCAGATTCAATGTAAAGGACAAACCCGTCACAATACGAGGAATCCTCTCAGTCACAAGCTCGAGCTACGATCCACTTGGTTTCATTGCTCTAGTTGTCCTCCCAGCCAAGAAGCAACAGCTGTGCAAGGAAGGGCTTTCGTGGGACAATGAAATTCCAGAACAGCTATCACAAAAGTGGAACACATGGCTACAAGAGCTTCATCAACTCTCAAATATGAAATTAGCCAGATGTGTACGACCAGTAGACAACTAAGTTCAACTTCATTACTTTTCCGATGCGTCCGAAAATGGTTACGGAACAGCCTCGTACCTCAAACTAACTAACGAACATGAACGAGTCCACTGCGCATTGATGATGGGAAATCACGTGTGGCCTCAACAAAGCAAATAACAATTCCACGTATGGAATTAACAGCAGCTGTTGTGTCTGTCAACACAGACACAAGATGCAAAGACGAGAGCTTCAGATGAAGTTGTGTGAATCAACATTCTGGACTGACAGCACAACAGTGCTGAAATATATAGAGAACGAAGCCCTTCGTTTCAAGACCTTCGTAGCCAATCGCGTTGCTACTATCAGAGACTCTACAAAGCCGCACCAATGGAGGTGTGCCGATATTACAGTAAACCCATCCTACTGTGCGTCTAGAGGGCTAACTCCCACCAAGTTTCTGAACAACCCGAGCTGGTTTAATGGTCCAGCCTGTCTACGGGAACGAGAAAGCCAATGGCCGGGTAGACCTGACCAAACGAACAACGAAGAAGACAACAACGAAGTGAGACATGTACATCTCACGCATGCAGTCGAAGACAAAGACACAGTGAACAAACTGATTCAGTGAACAAACTGATTCAAGATGGTACAGGTTGAAGCGGGCCGTCGCTTGGATTCTCAAAGTAAAGGACACATTGCTACAGCGCTGCAGAGAAACCAGAAGGGGTCTACGAACAGGGCCCGACCGCCAAACGAATGGCATTTGTAAATTGACTGTTGAATGTCTAAAGAGAGCTGAAATGGAGATAATCAAATACATTCAAAGTCAATGGTTCCCTGAAGAGATGGTCATGCTGTCGAAGGGAAACACCTTAAAGAGGAGCAATCATCTAAGAAAGCTTGACCCAGTCATTCAGGATGGATTTCTGAGGGTTGGAGGACGTCTTTGTGCATCTGCCATGCCAGATCATGTGAAGAATCCAATCATCATCCCAAAGGACTCACACATCACCACACTAATCCTGAGAGACATTCATGAAAAGATTGGACACTGTGGACGGAATTAAATGCTCTCAAAATTGCGACAAAGGTATTGGATACATTTGGCGAATTCAATGGTGAGGAGGCTCTTCAACAAAAAATGGCAAACCTCCCTCCAGACAAAATAGTTGCCGACAACACCCTTTCTCAAACGTAGGGGTGGACTATTTTGGCCTGTTTGACGTGAAACAGGGATGCAGCCGTGTAAAAAGATATGGAGTTCTCTTCACTTGTCTCACTACGCGGGCGGTGCACATTGAAGTTGGACACTGATTCATGTGTGAACGTAATCCGTCGTTTCATGTGCAGAAGAGGACAAGTGGAAGTTATGAGGTCAGACAATGGGACAAACCTCCTAGCAGCCGAAAGAGTCTCTTCAGCCATAGAATCAATCAAAGATCCAAGACGCACTAATGCAAAAAGGAATTCAATGGATTTTTAACCCGCCTGCAGCCTCCCATCTCAGGGGAGTTTGGGAAAAACAATTACGTTCCATAAGAAAGGTGATGAGATCTGTGCTCAAGGAACAAATCCTTAACGCAGAAGATGGAGGCAGATTCAATATCTAGCGGATTTTTTCAGGAAACGATGGGAGCGTGAGTACCTCCCGCTTTTACAAGAACGCCAAAAGTGGAATCAACTCAAGACGAACCTGTCTGCTGGAGACATTGTCATGATAATGGATGAATCTGCGCCCCGTGGATCATGGTTGATGTGAAGAGTCGATCATGTCATCCCAGATGCACAAGGACACGTAAGGCGTGTTACGGTCAAGACAAAGACAAACACCCTGGAAAGACCTGTCGACAAGTTATGTCTCGTGTGAGGCGGACAGTTAAATAATTTAATTTATTGTGTTTGATCGTCACTGTATAATATCTGTTCTTAATTATTTGGCTCTCGTTTGTTTATCGAGTAATTGTAAGCCTGCTAGTCTTCCAATTAGAGGCCGGAAATGTGAGAGCCAATGCTTTGAAGTATTATCTCAATTCTGTCATCAAGTATTATCTCAATTCTGTCATCAATTATGTCATCATAAAGTAGCATCTCAATTTCTGTCATCATAAAGATTTAATGCACTTGCAGTAGTAGTAGCATAGCAGACAGTGTATACAGTGTACTGGTAGTCTCGGATGCAAACAGCTTTTGACCGTGCTCATAGTCTGAATGACATTGCTCACTTTGTTGGATTACAAAACCTTCAGTACAAGAAGATAAAAAAGGAACTTTGAGTCTGTGTGAGTAATTCAAAGAAATTAAAATTATGGATAAGAAGATGTGCTACTATGGACGAGTCAGAACTACCTTCGACAACCAACATTGAAGATAATGGTAAAACAGAATTTCTGCCTTTACAATGGATGATGTGTCATGATGTGTGGTACGCCAAATCAGCTTTACAGAGGGTGCAGAAGACCAATTCGCTCGACCTTTCTTTGAAGTACTGTAAGTATTGTCTAGTAAGGAATCATATTTGCATTGTCCTTTCCTTATTATCCTTAACGGAATTTCCTTATGTGGGAAATGGCTACGGTACATGTCCTGTATAAGCGTGCAAGTATGTTAACAAAATTAATGTGTAAAGTACAGGTATATGAACAAAATACAGTACAGTATAACAAAAATGGTCTGAATACTGTTGAAAAAAATACTGTAACACCAATGCAATACAGTACTGTACTTAACTAGAGTAAACTGTACTGTATGTTTATGGTGACTTTTCTCTATTTCTCTATTTTGAGTTGTTGTGTTGGCTTCAGTCTTTGCTGTATGAAAATGTTTGTCTGCGTATCATACAGTTTTGTTGCAAATTGCAAGTAACTGTCCCGTTGATCATCACTGATGTCTGGTGATTCTCGTGCATACAAAAGGACACGCTCATTTACGCCACTACTTCGTCCATCGAGCCACAAGCAATTTCCTTTGAGCAGGCAAACTGCTGGAATCGTACTGAGCCAGAATCGATTCCTTGTTTTTCAAAGTCTCGTAGATTTGAGTTTTTCCGACTCCAAGTGTCTCCTGAATGTTTTTTACTTTGTGTCCAGCTTCGCTTAATCGGCTGCATTTCACTCTCTCTTCCACGGTCATTACCATTCTTCTTCGTTTGGACGCCATGAGCTACAGACAAAAATGTAAATGAATACATTTTAAATCTTTTGCAATTTCAGCAAAACGGATGCCAAAGGAGTAACTTACGTGTCGCCGTTTTGGATCCGATGATGGCGGAGCGGTCAAAGTTTTTCCATAGAATCGAGTGGGAACTGTTTGGGTTTGCGCTACTGCGGGCTTCGCTATGGCTTCCGGTTACAATATCAGACTTAGTTGTAAGGAATCGATCGTTAATGTTATATAGTAGTAGAACATTTAATGCATACGTTTTTTTCCCCGAGTGAGGGAATTTCCGTTTGATCTAATGATGGCGGAGCGGTCAAAGTTTTTTCCGTAGTATAGAGCAGGCGGGGACTGCTTGAGTTTGAGCTACTCTGGGCTCCGCTATTGGTACCGGGTTCCGGAACTTCCGTTGTCAGGAATCGATCGTTAATGTAATATTTTGTCCGCTTTTTTAGCGGGGACGCTGGTATCCGGCGCCTCCGCCATTTCTACTGTACGCACTTGTTTACAACTGACGCAATGCGCGTGTTGACGGATTTACGTCATCGACAATCGAGCGTACGTACGTGCCGACGTATTTTACGTCATCGATACTTGGCGTCAACGGTATGTTGTGCGTTCCGACGTTTTCACGTCATTGGCCACGTCAACTGATTCGTTGTCAACTGATTTCCCCAAAACAAATGGATACAATTGAAAATTCATCATTCAAGCTAATATAATTGTGCTGATCAACAAGTACATCGAGTTTTTGAGTGAAAAATGGGCCATCCCGATCCCTTTAAGAAACCTCACCAATGTTTGCTAGTCTTTACTAGCTACTTGCGAACAAAAATGTGGTTTAAAGTTTAAATACATAGTTCATAATCCATTTAATTGACTGAAATTATATTTAGTGCCTGGAAAATGTGCTCATGCTTCACTTGCGGACACCCGAGTCTTCTTTCTCATGCTTTCTGTCAAAGTCAAAGATATGATCCAAATAGTGTTTTGGGATTCTAATTAGTGTTGGGAACGGCCAAGGACATAGGCAGAAAGGCAGGATGATGCAGCAGTGGGAGGAGTGTCAAGCTATCCAGATATCACAATTTGGCCAAAAAATTACTTAAGCAATTACGCTATTTGGCTAATGATATGCGTCACTTGATGTACTGTCAAAACACGAAACAAAACAAACAAAAAAAAAAAAAACACGCATGGGCATTAAATCACAATTATGCACTTGGACCTGCAGTGTAAATCCAGCCGAAGAATCTGTTTTCTTCACTATTAAATAATATTCTGACCCACCTGCTATCCTTGTTGCCATTATTATACATGGCCATCAGACACTGGAAATGGTACTGGTGTCCACACTGCGCTAGTCGCCCAACAGATTCTGCTCTGGAGACAGGTCCCGCCCCAGGACCTTTGTATCCAGAAGGACCTCCTAAAGGTTCCATACATATGGTACAATCCTGGAGGAGCAAACAAGAAAGAAGAAATCAAAGTCCTATCCTTCCCCGATCTTTTCATGAATCTGATCTGAAAGCACAGTGACTTGTCTCACCTCATCTGGTGGACTCTTGACTTTTTGGAGGTACTTCTTCACCTCATCTTCTGGAGTCTTACCTGCAGACATAATGAAAACTTACTTAGTGAGCTCGATGTTTAAATACAGGGCGCTGCATCAACTGTATAAATACGTTTATTGTGAGCACATCTCATGTGTATTTTGAACACTGCTTACACTTGCGAGCCTGCTTCTTGGTGGTTTTTCTGCAGCAGTGACCAAAGCCTGGCACTGGTTTGATGTCACTCTTGCTGACAGGTGGTGGGTGTAGCAGAAGTTTAGGAGGTCTTGTAAGACACACAGGCAGAGCAGCAGCACTCATCAGAATGCCTGTGATCCCTGACATACAAAGGAGGGATTTTAATTAATTGAGTTGGAAAAGGAGGGTTGAGATCATTTCTTGTCATATACTGTTATTTTTTTATTAAAATTAGCAAATGCCACGGTATATGTGTCAATTAGTGTGTGGTAAGCTCTCACCTGCCAGTGCAGGGTGAACAGGACTAGATCCATTGAGATTCTTCACAGGCACAGTGGGCACACTGCAACAAAAGACAGAAATTGTTGACACTTGTTTTCAGTGACTTACCATGTCTCTATCAGGCTACCTTTTCAATCATATTCTCAATCAATTAAGACAAGCTAGATCCTCACTTTGAAAAGCAGAAGAGTGTCATTTTTACTCCGACCGCATGAGAACAACAACTTTCGCTCCAAGTATGTAAGGCTAATGATAGTACCAGGTGAAAAAAAAGCATCCAAACTGAAACTCATCTTGCATACCTCCATCTTCTTCAGTCTTTGTCAACGTCATCTACTTTTGCTCTCTTTGAATCGCTGTGTCTAACAACACACTGACATGGTCTGGCTAGCGAGCCTAAGAATGATCAAGGTGGGCTCTGTGTGCATGTTTTTCAAAGATAATCCACAGATTTTCCATTTGGTCGGATGGACGTCATACAGCCGCTCTTTGCAAGGGATTACCTGCACATATACAGACTTTGACAAGGGGTTTTGTTCCGCATCCTTAATGCTTCTATTCTCAAGATATTACAAAAATGTTTCAACTATCAGTATTCTGTGGTTCACACAACTAAAAACTTCAGCCCCAACCATGAATAACTTAAGGCCTATAAAAAGGGGCATAATTGTGTATCATTTTGAAAAAAATGATACACAATTATGATACAATTAGAATGTGATTGACCAACACACTATTGTATGTAATGTGGGCATTAAAGTGAAAGTCAACCCAAACATATTTTTTTCAAAAATATGACACCCAAAGAATAAAACATGTACTTCCATGTACTTCCTGCCAGTAAGTGGCGCTACCACTACGATGAAAAATACGTCTTTATATGTCTTCAGGCATTGACTATTATCAAATGTGAGTAATTTTTCAAATTTTGATTCAAATTCCAACAGCTATTGTAATCAAAGCAAATTCATACCATAAAGTAAATTCAAAATGGTGGACTTCCTGTTTGGTTGAGCCTTTGGCTCCAAGAAACTTTTATGTAGGCCTTGAACTGTTACATATACCACTAAATTTTCATAGATCTAGGTGAAACGTACAACCGGGCTGATTTTTTTAATATTTCTAGAGTGCGCTCATCTTTGCTCGGAAGAGTGTTTCGGCCTTCCTAATATTAAAATAAACAACAAATTTTTGATTTTTCGTGAAAAGCTGTTGCCATAGCAACATGCAGTTCGCCCAAAAAACAACGCTCCTATTGAGGGTCTGAACATGCACAAAATCTCACAAAACTTTGCACATACATCAGGCCTGGCAAAATCAATGATTTTTTGGTTGTTGTTTTTTTGTAAAAAATGGTTCGCTAGCGCCCCCTAGATTCAAAAAAAAAAAATCAGCCCCCGGTTGTACTTTTCACCGAGATTGATGAAAATTTGGTCGTATATGTAACCAGTTCAAGGCCTACAAAAAAGTCTCTTGGAGCCATAGGCTAAACCAAACAGGAAGTCATTAGGAATTAACTTTATAATAGGAATTTACTCTGATTGCAATAGCTGCTGGAACTTGACTCACATGATAATTTATTCTAAAAAAACTGTCGAAGCCTGAAGACATCTCTGAAGTTATTTTTCATCGTAGTGGTTGTGCCACCTACTGGCTAAAGGAAGTACATGTTTTATTCTTTGATGTTTTTCTCCTCGCATGTTCATCAGGTCGACCTCAGAATTGCTCAAAAGACTCTGTAGACCTTCCTGATGTTAAAATACAATATTTGTGATTTTTCGTTAAAAGCTGTCACCATGGCAACGGGCAGTTCGCAAATAAAACCACGTAGATTTTGACGGTCGAAACATGCATGAAATCTCACAAAACTTTGCACACACATCAGGCCTGGTGAAATCATTTTTTGTTTTAAGGTGCAATTGTTTAAAAAATGGCTTGCTAGCGCACCCTAGAATTAAAAAAAAAAAAAAAAAATCAGCCCTGGTTGTACATTTCACCTATATGTACGAACATCTGGTGGTCTATGTAACAGGTCACGACCTACAAAAAAGTCTATTCGAGCCATGTGCTAAACCTAACAGGAAGTCCGCCAGTTTCAATTTACTTTACAATTCGGCATAACATTGACTTTAAAAGCAGATGTAATGAGATCCACATGATAATATTTTGTCCAAATTTCACACATTTGATGAGAGTCTACACCTGAAGACATCTATGAAATAACTTTTCATTGTAGTGGGAGCGCCACCTACTGGCTAAATTATGTTTTATTCTTTCATGGTTTTCTCGTGGCAGGATAGCCAGATCTCCCTCATATTTGCTCGGAACAGTGTTTAGGCCTTCATGATGTAAAAACACGAAGTTTAACATTTTTCACAAAAAGCTGTTGCTAATAACACAATGCTAATTTTGAGAATGTAAACATGCAAGAAAACTCATGAATCTTTGCACACCATTTTTCACAAAAAGCTGTTGCTAATAACACAATGCTAATTTTGAGAATGTAAACATGCAAGAAAACTCATGAAACTTTGCACACATAGAAGGACTGGTAAATTAATCAATAACTAGAGAATGCAATTTCTGGAGACATTTTGTGTGAAGGCGAAGGAAGCTGAAAAGAAACTGCGGAATGCGTTCGAATGAAGTTGAATAAAGTTGAATAAAGTTGAATGAGACTGAATAAAGTTGAATAAAGTTGAATGATGTTGAATGAAGTTGAATGATGTTGAATAAAGTGGAATAAAATCGAATGATGCTGAATAAAGTTGAATGAGACTGAATAAAGTTGAATAAAGAAGAAGGAAGTTGAATGAACTCTATGAAAAATGTTGGATTGAGCAGCACTGAATCTCAAATGTTGAATGTGCAAGTGGGACTGAATGGCGAACAATTTTTTTTTTAAGGTTAAATAAGAAAGAATTGGGAAGTAAGAATTGCAGGTGTGTTGAAAAGCTGAACCAATGTGAGTTGAATGACCTAAATGAAGTTGAATGAACCCTATGAAGAGACTGAGTGGGAATTGAACCGGCGCTGCCCACTCACAACTCGGCATGTGTACCCACTACACCATCAGGGACTTAACTGGATGTAAATCTTAAATGTTGAATATGCAAGTAAGACTGAATGGCTAAAATGTGCTTTAAGTTCAAATAATTTGAATTATTGGGAAGTATGAATTGCAGGTGTGTTGAAAAGTTGAACCAATGTGAGTTCAATAAAGTGGAATAAAGTTGAATGAGGTTGAATAAAGTGGAATAAAATCGAATAATGCTGAATAAAGTTGAATAATACTGAATAAAATTGAATAAAGAAGAATGAAGTTGAATGAACTCTATGAAAAATGTTTTAAGGTTGAATAATTTGAATTATTGGGAAGTATGAATTGCAAAAGTATGACAATATTGTGGAATGGGCGGGGATCGACCAATGCAGCAAATGGGGAAGTGTTGAAAGTGCCCATTGGAAATGAATGGGGTTTTGGGGGATGAAAAAAGTTTAATTTTGGGGGAACCGTAAATTAGGGGCAAAAAAAAATGGCAGGAATGTTTTTAATAATTTGAAATTCGAACGGGGTAAATTGGATGAAGTATGTGGAAGAAGTTAGTTTGAATTTGCCATTAGAAATGAATGGGGTTTTTGGGGTGAAAAAAGTTTAATTTTGGGGGAACCGTAAATGTTAGGGGCAAAAACAAAAAGGAGCAGCGATGGCATGAATTTTTGGAATAGTTTAAAGTTTGAACGGGGTGAATTGGATGTGGAAGTAACGGCACGGCAAAGTTATGGAATGGTAAAATAGGAGCAATATCATAGTAATACTAGAGAATGCAATTCCTGGAGAAATTGCGTGTGAAGATAAAGGAAGCTGTATGAAAAACTTGGTATGCGTTGGAATAAAGTTGAATGACCATGAAAAAAATCTGAAGGGAAACAAGAAGAGGAAGTAAGGAAATAATGAAAGAAGGAAGTCAGGGACAAAATTAGGAAAACAATAATGATGGAATCAAAGGAAGGGAGGAAGCAAGGAACCAAGATAACAAGGAAAACAAGCTAGAAAGAAAAGTCAGCATACAAAATAGTAGGAAGGAAAGGATGAGGCGAATAAATGAGGAAGAAAGGACACTAGGAAGCAAGGAAGGAAGGAAACAAGGAATCTCAGGAAGGACGGAACCTGCAGATGAGAAATTGGGGTGTCCCAAAACCTTTGAACAACATGGCCGCTTCATTAGGGACACCTGAGGATGAAAATTCAGGGTGTCCCAATACTTTTGAACAGCATGCCCAAGATGGCCGCCACACTGGGGAGACCTCGGGGTGAGTATCCCTAGTCTAGCTAATGTCACTGCCCAAGATGGGCGCTGCACTTGGAGAGACCTCGGAGTGAGTATCCCCAGTCTAGCAAATGTCACTGCCTAAGATGGCCGCCGCACTGGAGAGACCTCGGAGTGAGTATCCCCAGTCTAGCTAATGTCCCTGCCCAAGATGGCCGCCGCACTGGGGAGACCTCGGGGTGAGTATCCCCAGTCTAGCTAATGTCCCTCCCCAAGATGGCCGCCGCACTGGGGAGACCTCAGGGTGAGTATCCCCAAGTTTAGCTAATGTCCCTGTCCAAGATGGCCGCTGCACTATGGAGACCTCGGGGTGAGTATCCTCAAGTCTAGCTAATGTCCCTGCCCACGATGGCCGCCGCACTGTGGAGACCTCGGGGTGAGCATCCCCAGTCCAGCTAATGTCCCTGTCCCAAATGGCCGGCGCACTGGGGAGACCTCGGGGCAATAACACTGGTCCACTGGAAATGAATGGTGAAATTGTGTGGCTTTTTTAAGGGTGAATTAGTTGAATGTGTGGAAAGTAGGAATTTTGGGGGTGTTGAAAAGCTGAATGTGAGTTGAATGAGTTGAATGACTTGAATTTGTGGAAATTGGAATGGTTTAAGTGCGAAAAGTTAAATCTGCCAATGGAAATGAATGGTGAATAGTTGAATTTGTGTGAGTTTTTTAAGGGTGAATGAGTTTAATGTGTGGGAAATAGGAATTTTGGGTGTGTTTGGGTTGAAAAGCTT
Organism: Filicampus tigris; assembly: GCF_054856515.1. Classification (NCBI taxonomy): domain Eukaryota; kingdom Metazoa; phylum Chordata; class Actinopteri; order Syngnathiformes; family Syngnathidae; genus Filicampus; species Filicampus tigris. Next base: position 306,966 of record NC_141222.1, read on the forward strand.
GACCAATATGAGTTGAATGAGATGAATGTTGTGAATTTCAAATTGGAATGATGTAAATGTGAATTGTTGAATATGGCAATGGGAATGAATGGTGGAATTGTTTTTTTTTTTTTACGGGTGAATAAGTTCAATTTTGGGGAAATAGGAATTGTGGGTTTGTTGAATAGCTTTACCAATGTGAGTTGAATGAGTTGAATCTTGTGAATTTGAAATTGGAATGTGGAAATTGGAAATGTTGAATGTGCCATTGGAAATGAATGGGATTTTTGGGGTGAAAAACGGGGAATTTTGGGGAAACCGTAAATTTTCTCGGCAAAAAAAGGAGACCAAGGAGCAATAACACCGGTCCACTGGAAATGAATGGTGAAATTGTGTGGCTTTTTTTAAGGGTGAATTAGTTGAATGTGTGGGAAGCAGGGATTTTGGGGGTGTTGAAAAGCTGAATGTGAGCTGAATGAGTTGAATGACTTGAATGTGGGAAATTTGGAATGGTGTAAATGTCAAAAGTTCAATGTGCCAATGGAAATTAATGGTGAATAGTTGAATTTTTGTGTTTTTTTAAGGGTGAATGGCTTTAATGTGAGGGAAGTAGGAATTTTGGAGGTGTTGAAAAGATGAATGTGAGTTGAATGAGTTCAATGACTTGAATTTGAGGAAATTGGTATGGTGTAAATGTGAAAAGTTGAATGTTCCAATGGAAATTAATGGTTAATAGTGGATTTTTTGTGTTTTTTTTAAGGGTGAATGAGTTGGGTGTGTGGGAAATAGGAATTTGAGGTGTGTTGAAAAGCTTGACCAATACGAGTTGAATGAGATGAATGAATTGTGAATTTCTAATTGGAATGATGTAAATGTGAATTGTGAATGTGAATTGACATATCGTCGCTGTCCTGTGAAAAACACTGTCCATTTTTTTCATTTTTTCTTATTTTTACATGAATGTGGTTTCAGCATTAACATGAAAATTAGAAAAAAAATCCCAAATTCATACATCATGCTCACACCACCGTGGCACCTTGCACCTGTCCCTTATTTAGGAGTGAGAATGTTGGCAACCCTATTAAGACCTGACATGAAATTTGGATTTTAGAGTTTTCCCAGCACAATTCTAGCACAAAGCGCGGTACAGTATAACTGCGCATTTGTGGAGTTTTCTTTTTTTTGGTATTTTAGAAGACGTGAGCAGTAATCAACGGACGCTTTGCGCGTTGGTGGGTGTGAACACAATTTTCTGGCCAATGGAAGCGGCTCCTCTCATTCCCTTTCAATTTAGCGTGCGAGATGCGCACAGTCTTTAAGATAACGGAAGCAGAAACTGACTTGCTGGAGTCCATGCAGAAAATCGAAGCGTGCAAAGTACCTTTATATGTAACTGGAAACAGACCTGCTCACAGATCTACGCTGTGAGGTGGGCACCTTAATATGTCGTTCACAATTATGTGAACTTAGTTTCTCTTATGTATTAATAATTGCTCGCCATGATCGACAGTCTTTGTTGGCCTTGCGGTGCGGCGTTGGAGGTTCGTCTGAGCATGGCTGGGAGAGGACGTTTACAGCTGACATCGTGGAGGACCTTTTCTGTGTCCATGCATTCCCATCACGGCGGAAGCGGTGTCACGGCAAACGTGCTGGCCAGCTGGCGAGGCTGAAAAGGGAACTGATGCACGCTTCGTCCCCTGCTTGCTCGCGGACGCACGGATGTACTCCGCTGTGGCGTGCTTGCGACCCGCTGGCTCCTGCTTACGACTGATCATCGGCTGCACTAAGGAGCTTCGGCTGTGCTGTTGTTCACGAATCAAAGGACGCGGCGTGGATCAACAGCTTTCTCAAGGAGCTTCCCGGGGCCCGCCGATCAGAGGAGATACGCGCGCCTGCTCTCCCACAAGGATAGCATTGTCGAACGCCCAGTCGTTGATGAACAAATCATTTATTCTGAGGGAGCTATTTCCTTCCAATGACTTGGATTTCCTTTGCCTGACGGAGACTTGGACCGGCGCCGGGGAGTGCAGTGTGCAGTGCGATGCTTGAACTATTACCACCTGCATTTTCATACTTGGATGCTCCGAGAACATCAGGTTGTTGCCAGGTCAGGTCACGGAGACTTTTTTAAAAAACAATTTTACATTTTAAAATTTTAAACGTGTATATTCCCCACATCAATCACCAGCTTTGAGGGCATTTTCTATGAAGTCGCCAGTGCTGTCCATGTGCTTTGCGCTGTCATATACCGTCCTCCCAAATAGAACAAGGAGTTTCTGAATGACTTTGAATCTTCTTGCCGAAATCATGCTGCTATATGATCACATCCTGTTTACGGGGGATATTAAAATTTATGTGTGTTGTTCTGAAAAATCTCTGGCAAAGGACAAACGACTCATTGAATCTTTCAATTTGGTGCAGTGTGTGTCTGGCTCCACTCACAGGCAAGGACACACTTTGGATATTGTCCTTACCTTTGATCTATCGGTCTCAAATTAAAAAGTGCTGGAGAATGTGATTTCTGATCATGTGACTGTGCTCTTTGATGTAATGTTTTCCTGTGCTGTCAAAGCTACTGCTCGTGAGCGCAGGCACCGGGTTTTTAACTCCCTCACAGACCCAGTCTGTTTGCTGATGCCGTTGATTGACTTAGTATTCCCGCTTCAAACACAGAAGAACTCAGCACTTGGTTCCATTCATCTTGCCTTAATATTTTGGACTCTGTGGCTCCATCAAAAAATATGCGGCCAAAAGTTAGACCGGAATCATGGTTTAATTAGTGTACTCGTGCAGCTAAACAGGAATGCTGCAGAGTTGAACACATGTGGAAAAGAGACAGGCTGCAGGTCGATCAAATCCTAAAGGACTGCTGGTGTCACTACCAAAGAAGGCTTAAGGAGTCCAAGAGGGAACACTTGTACTTATACAGGCAAATCGCCATGATCTACATGCTGTATTTAAAACAATTGATTCTGAACTCAAGCACCGTCAGCCGATTTGCATGGACTCGTCCCCTGAAATGTGCGATAGTTTTTTTGTAGTTGCTACAGCTAGGGCTCTCGTTTTGAACGCCACATTTGACCCCTCTGTCAACATTCCTTGTTCTGCAGAGTTGGATTCCTTTAACCCATTAAGGACAAGAGCGCATAACCACATTTCTACCACTAGAGCCGGGAGCACTGTTGCGTCTTTCTACCCTTAAAGCCGGGAGAGCGTATCCATAATTTTCTATTTATTATTTAATTCTCGGACTCTTAACCAAAGAAATGCATCAGAATATACACGTGACTGTGTTGTTTGCCCGCGGAGGATGTTCCGGAAATCCTTCGAGTTATAATGGCAGACGCCGGGGTCACGGGAGCTCTTAAATGAGTAACGGCAGTGATATAGACGACGCGCTTGTGGGCTTTGAACCAGTAGAACCAGTTGAGCCAATATCTAAGTCTTTGTAACAGAAAAGAGGATGGTATAATTAGCACTCGATTTTTAAAAAATTAAAAGTAGTGCTTCTCTTGCACTGACACTTGATTTTTACGTCTTCGATTGAAACAATAAAGATGAATAATCGGGCCGGTGTGACAGATACATGTCTAAGCTCTCAAATTCTTTTGGATTTATGTTTCTGTCTGCTACAGGGGTTGAGATATTAAATATTTTGTAGGTGTTGAATTTCTGGGAGAACTTCAGGTTTTCAAGGATTAATTCCAAAGACAACCTTATGTTTTAGGGAGCTGTTGAGCCAGGCGCTTTTAGGCCTTAAAGGGTTAAGGTGGTTAACTTGACATTTTTGGAAGATGTGGTTTGCCATATTAAACCATATGGCTCCCCTTATGACTCCGTTCTTCCTCACTTGTTTAAGGAGGTTGTCCCGAGTAGTGGTGAATTGGTTTCGGCCATTATCAACAGCAGCCTGTCTTCTAGTGTAGTCCCCCAACATTTTAAACATGCTGTAGTGCAACCCCTGTTTAAGAAACCTGGACTTGATCAAGGTGTGCTGTCAAATTTTAGACCTATTTCCAAGATGCATTTTATATCTAAAATTCTGGAAAAGGTGGTGCACTCACAGTTAAAATATTTCTTGGATGAACATGATGTCATGGAGGTTTTCCAGTCAGGCTTCAAGATGATGAGTCAGCTCTGTTACGTGTTTTTAATGATACCCTCCTGGGGTATCCGGGGTGTTTAAGTCACTCTTAAAAACACATTTGTTTAAGCAGGTGTTTTAACACGAGATGAGCTGGAAAATGTACATCTTATTGTTTTTAACATGTATTTTTTTCTCTATTGTGCTTTTTTCCATAAGTGTTATATTTAATACATGCAAACACTTTGAAAAGTCTTTACTGCATTTTAAATGTTCGATATACTGTTCATAAACATTGACCTATGAAAGCAATGTTTAAGTGGACACTACAAGTGCAATGATGAGGACTGTTGTTATTTACATGCTACAAACTTTTCAGTTAAACATGACATAAAGGTTCTTGAGTTGAAATGTACAACTAGACTCACCCCGATGCTATTAGTGCTCTTGACTGGGCCATGGCAATCCTTTGTAATGCTGGTCTACTCAGTCCAGCTAAGCTTGATCTCTGTGGTAGTGGGGCATGAGAAACTTTGGACGTGGACGATGGCGCACATTGTGGCTTCATTACCGCTGGCGATGGAGATGGCACAGGGGATGGGGGTGTGGTAACTGTGCTAGCCGGGGTAATTAATGTGGCAGTTGGCACAGATTCGATGGCTGAAGATGAGGACTGTTTGACTGGAACGGATGGAGGATTCAAAGTCATGTTGGATGATGGTGGTTGAGGGGGCGGCAGTGATGGAGGAGGCCTGGAAGATGAGCAAATACCGAGAGTGGAGGTCCCTGTGGTGAGCACAGCTAGAGACTGGGCAAAGAGCTGGCCGTTCCTTCTTGGAGAAGCCGTGTTTTTAGAGATAGCAAGGCCATACAGCAGCGTCTGATAGGTGTTGCAGTTGGACTTCAGATGCTGTCCTCGCCCCAGTGTGGCTGATTTAGGTGGATTCAAGGATTTTGAGGCGGTGGGTGCTGAGGTCTTGGGCCGCTGTATGGTTAGTGAGCATCCTGCTCCACCGGTGTTAGTTTTCACACTAGAGACAAGCATGCACTGCTGGCAGGAGCAAGGTTGACCCAGTCCAGTGGTCATGATGCCCCCGTTTGGGTAAACAGAGCTTCTAATTCCCATGCTGGCCCCTGATACCCCAACACCAAGCAGGGCACCTGTCAACCCTCCTGCTACACCTCCACCTCGTCCTTTTGGCAAAGGAAGAGGCCCAGGCACTTGGGGATAGGGTGTGTCAGCACGTCGCTGAATTGTTCGACACCTCTTGCTCTGTCTATTCACCTGCAGCACACAGAAATTAAAGCATATAACGCTCTGTCAATTTTTGTTTTCTATTCTATCTGTACTAACTCACACAGCTCACACTGCAACACTCGCACCTTGTTGGATTTTACTACCCTTCAACCCCCCCTCATTCTATGGTTGTAACACATCCATTATTTTTTTTATTAGCCCTTCAAATTTCTGTTGGCTTTCACAAAGCACAGGTTGTAAAACTACCTCAGAAATTATTTGTTTTTATATATTCTCAGTATTGCCTTTTTACTTAGATTTCCTTTCTCTAGTCAGCAGGAGGGACTTCCACTTCTTAAAATCAAAAAGGCTTCGTTTTTTTTGCTGCACTGGAGTGCAATAAGTAAGTCATTAAACACCTCGTTAGAAACTAGGAATACTACAGTGCATGAAATTACTGCATTGGCCAAAATTTAGGGATGATGTAATTTGGTGGAAAACACACTAAAAATAAAAATTGCATGTCAAGTTGAGAATGAATGGAGTTTTATCCAAATTACATGTTTCAAACCAATAAATGAGATTTTTTTTTTTTTAAGTAGTTTTCAAAGGTATCAGTTGAGAGTCAAAAGGCACAATTTCAAGTAAACAAACAGTTCAGTGGATTCATACAGTTGCATTTTTTTTTTCAATATTTACATTTTTTTGTTTTGGATAATTTTTGGGGGTTAAAAAAAAAAAATTCCCAATGGATTTCAATGCCAATGTATTACCATCATTTTTGGCTCATTAGGCGCACCATATTAGTAGGCACAACATTAATAAATTTATCTATTTTAAGGAATTTTCAAACATAACGAACACCTGGTTTTAAGGTGCATTATCTTTGTGAAGCATTGTATGTGAAACGGTTTATTCTAATTGTACAGCTGGGTTTCCCCCAGTGCTCAATAGGCCGCAGGCTTTTCTTGCCCCCACCGCAATGGCCCTATGGCGCACCCAATTTGGGCTTTCACGTTGCGGCGCCTGCAAAGAATTTTAGGTTGTACATGTACAATCAGCCCAAGTCTTCTCAACTCTAAAAACACATTTATTGTAAATATTGAAGCTTCGGGTAAAAACATTCACGAGTGCACACACCACTGGCTGGGTTTCATTCACTTGAATGAGAGCCACAGCCGGGGTCTGCCTTGGCGGTCACCCGACCCGACGCTCGTGGCCCCATCTTGGGGGAAGTGGCTACAGGCAGCTGCCACATGCTTGGACGCTTGAGTATATAACTAAGTAATTTATGAAGATTTTTTCACTTTCAACCACTCAAAATGTTCAGTGGCACCAGACTTATCCATACATACTGTATGTATTTTTTTTGCACCTCAGTTTTTTCGAAAATGGCAGTTTTTTGAAACTATGTTATTTGTTACAAAAAATGGCACTGGCTTTTAAGTGTGATATCTAAGTGACTTATGAAGATTTTTTTTCCCTTTCAACCATTCAAAATGTTCAGTGGCACCAGACCTATCCATACACATATAGTTTTTATTTATTTTTGATGCCCTCTCTCTCTCTAATAATGAAAACTGATCAGAAACAATAGACTTAAGTTATTTGTTACAAAAAAAGGCACTGCATTTTAAGTGTCATAACTAAGTCATTTATTCTTTATTTATTGAATTTTTCACATTCAACCACTCAAAATGTTTAGTGGCTCCAGACCTATCCATAAATGTATAATTTATTTTATTTTTATCAGAGCCAGGCAGTCTGCCCCGGGGGCGGTTCGGGGGTGACCCGTTTTAAAAAAGGGGCGGACTAAGCAAGAGTGGATGTGGATTTCAGTCCGGCACACATGCATATGACGTGGTCAAGAGGCGACCAAAGTTCATGTGAACCTACTCGGTGATATGGGGAAACGATAGAAATTGCATCCTAACATTTCAAACGCACCACTAGTTATCCAACTGCGTAGAATATTTTAAGCACATAGAGTCGTGATGTCAGTTGTCCTGCTACCCTTGAAGATTACAATCAATCTTCTTCGCAACATGACAATAGCTTTGCCTTTAGAAATCTAAATTAAAAAGTAGTGTTTAGAATTGTGTCAAATTTATATATTGTTGTGTCATGGTGCTTTTTAAATGTGAATTAAATAAATAATACACCAACATCGGCATCCTGCCCATCTAAAGTTCACTGAACATGAAGGCAGTAAGATCAACACCTTCCGCTCATCAAGACTCTGAAGACAAGCTTGACCAGTTGACTCCAGGTTTATTGATAATTGAAAGGGTGAAACTGACAAATACAAAAACAGATTCGGTAATCAGTAATATGAAATAAATGACCTGAAATCTACATTACCAGCTAAATGTAGCATTCACTATCAAATATGAAAATACATTGCTTCCAAGAGTCTAATTCACTGTGTTCCAAATGATTGTGTACTAACAACAAACATCCTTGAACTTGACACATTATATTTTACATGGCAAAACAGTGACGCAAAATGGCCATTAGAGGACAGCGTAATGCAACAAATGAAAAGCAAGCCACCAGCCTAACTGCTCGACGGTATGACGTCAACTACTTACATAGGCCAACTACTTACATAGACCGTCTCCCGTGATGTAGCGCAAAAAATTGACGTCCAAAATAAGACATTATGAGACTACTAAACTTAAAAGAAGCCAGAGTACATACCGACGATGCCACGGCTGCACAAGATGTAGCTAGTTGTTTGTAACGGTCACAGAGCTGGCAGAAAGAAATGAGGCGACGTTCTCACGACGGCACTACTTCCGGGATCTAATCACGAGACCAACTCAGCATCGCTCTTAAAGAAACAGCACACTTTTCCAGAACCAAATTAGTAAAGTTAGAAATAATCACAGACTATAACCAGGAATTCTGAATGACAGTAAATTATCTGCCTACCAGAGGCAGGACACTCCCCGTCTGGCATTCATGAATATTACAATCCAAAAGTCTATAGCACAGTCTTTATGGTTTCTTGTCTGGAGCAAGGAGGAGGGCTGTCTCGGTGATAGGACGTTCGTAGAGTTTAATCCCATCTCTCCTGGAGACCTTGACCTCAACTTTACGTACCTTGCCATCTTTGCTGGGAAAGACTTGAGTAATCAATCCCAAAGGCCACTCGTTTCTGTGAAATGACTTTCCTTGACAAGGACAATGCTTCCTGGCTGAAGGTCTGGGTTGGGAACCTGCCACTTCCTTCTTAGCTGAAGTGACGAGAGGTATTGCTTTCTCCATCTATCCCAAAAAGTCTGAGCCAGATGTTGGATTTGGGGCCACTGGGACTTGTGAAGGTCCTTGATCCAGTCTCCCACTGGGGCTGAAGGAAGACTCACGTTCTGGGTGAGAGTTGCCGCTGTGAGAATAAAGGGATCATTCGGGTCAGTAGACACTGGAATCAGAGGTCTGGTGTTGATGATGTTAGCTACCTCTGCCATCAGTGTGGTGAGTGCCTTGTGCCTGAGTTTTGAAGTTCCCAGATGGAGGAAAATGGAGTCCAGGATCTTACGTGCTACTCCAATCATCCTCTCCCATGATCCGCCCGTGTGAGAGGCGTGTGGAACGTTGAACTCCCATGCGCATCCTTGGTCCAGGAGGAACTTCTCAATTGAGCAGTAGTTGATATTTGTAGGAATCTTCAGCTCCTTACAAGCACTGACGACGTTGGGCCCTCGATCAGAACGGATGAGCTTCGCAGGGCCCCTCACAGCGAGAAAACGCCTGAGGGCATTTATGAAGCTTGAGGTGTCGAGGGACTCAATTACCTCAATATGGACAGCTCGTACACTCATGCAGGTAAATAACACTGCCAAACCCTTACTCTGTGCAAGGCTGCCCCTCGCGCGGCGTGAAGACACAGTCCATGGGCTGAACGCATCTACACCAACGTTCGTGAAGGGATGATCAGTAGACAGTCGGTCTCTGGAAGATCAGACATCTTCTGTGTCTGAGGGGTGCCACGTAATTTACGGCATGTGACACACCCATGGATCACACTGCTCATGCACCTTTTGCCACAGATTATCGAGAAACCGGCAGCTCGTATGGCTCCTTCAGTAAACAGCCGTCCCTGATGTTGAGTTTTCTCATGGTGTGTCCGACCAAGAGTGTTGCAATATTTTCCCGGAATGATGAGAGGGTTTTCCTCCTCTTGCTGGAGTTGTGCTTCTCTGACACGACCTCCGACTCGCAGGAGGCCATCAGCGTCAATGTAGGGATCTAGAGCTCTGAGAGGGCTGTCTTTTTGAAGATTGTCCTCCTTTTGCAGACAGGCATACTCATGAGCGTATACTTGAACTTGAACAATGTGGATCAGGGTACTTTCGAACTGCAAAAGTTCATTGATGGAGATTTTAAGGTGGCAGTGATTCCAGCCTATGCAACCACTTGGTTTGGTTGCAGGATTATTCTGGAATAAACGAGCAATGTCGGTGAGGCGAGCAACAGTCATTGACTTCCAGCTTGAAAACGTGGAGAAGCGTTGTGAGCCTAACTGTTTGCTCGGCATGATCATGCTCATTGTGGACACTAGCGGACGAATGTCTGGGTCTGATGAAGGGTCCACCAGGTCGAAAGTGTCTTGTTCAGGTTGGACCTTTATGGGTTGTTTCAGAAACATAGAGTCGCACAGCCAGCTGGTACCTGGGAGATGCGCAGCAACCTTGTGGCAACATTGCAGGATTCTGTTCCATTGGTACATGCTGCCAATGCTCAGGGCGAGAGGACCTCCTTATCCGCAGGACTCGGTTCCTGACGTACACATAGAAGCGTCTTGTTTCATTCTTGATGTATCCTAAAACTACCTTACTGTTGCTGTAAAAGATAGTGTCGTCCAGCTGCATGTCAATTTCTGAGGAGATGAGCTCGGCAAGTTCAACTGCAAGGACAGCGACGTAGAACTCAAGTCTCGGCACTGTGTATTCAGGGAGGGGAGCCAGCTTAGCCTTTCCCATGACGAAACCCACATGAATTGTGCCTTCTGCATCTGTCAGTCTGAGATAAGCTACAGCACCAATGACCATAGTTGAGGCATCACAAAAGATGCATAACTCTCTATGTGACATTTCAGAGAGGGACATTCCTGCATAGGTCCGAGGTATCTGGAGACTGACAAGGTTGTCTAAAGAGGATCCCCATGTGATCCATGTCTCTTCCATCTCATGTGGGAGGGGAGAGTCCCAGTCACTGTGATTGTTTGTGTAGATGGCCACTGCAGGGGAGGGGCTGTTCCCAAATACATGGACCCTCATGCTGTACTCAACAATGTCCTGGGATGGGTTGTTGTTTCTGAACAACAAGAACCTCAAGAAGTTGTGGTTCTCTTTTCTGACGAGGAAGCAGTGGAACATTTGTTCGATGTCCACTGTCACTGCCATGGCTTCCTTACGGAACCTGAGGAGGACCCCAAGCAGGGTATTGTTGAGGTCTGGCCCGGTCAACAGTACATTGTTTAATGAGACTCCTCCACGCTGGGCGCTTGACTCGAACACCACACGGATGTTTTGGGGTTTCTTTGGATGGTACACGCCGAAGGTCTGCAAGAACCAGCACTCTTCCCCTTCCTTCAAAGGAGGTGCAACTTCTGCGTGCTTATTCCGCAGCACTTTTTCCATAAAGGTGAGGAAATGCTTTTTCATCACTGGCTTTCTGTCGAGACTCCATTTTAGGGATGAGAGTCTGTTTGAAGCTTGGATTTTGTTGTCAGGAAGACGACGCCTTGGTGACTTGAATGACAACGGAGCTACCCAGCTGTTGTTTTTATCTTTCTTTAAGTTCTTTTCCATGATTTTCAGGAATTAAATGTCATCAATAGATGGAGCCACCTTGTTATCATTCTCTGTTTGTTGAAACACAGTGTAGCCCAACTGCTCGGCTTCTACACTGCAGGTAAGTTTCTCTGTTGACTATTGTTTAAGATGATTGATGCCCTGGAGCTGACGGCACCTCTCTTTCACCTGAAAGATGTTTGGGCAGGGTTCGAAGATGCAAGGACGTTTCTGTTCTGTCGTCCTCGTACACAGGGCATTTACTGTCTCTGGCTTGTGGACACCTCCCATGCAAACATTCCCGAGAATCACCCATCCCAGGTCAAGCTTCTGTGCGTAAGGAGCATACCTAGGGCCATTTATCTGCTTGTGAACTTTGTGGGCCGTAATGATGTCTCGCTCAAGAAGAAGCATAATGGGTGCGCTCTGTTCGAGTATTGGGATGAGATGAGCAATTGATTTCTGATGGGGTTGGTCGGATGCAGCATTCAGTGTTGAGATCTCAGATCTGTTGTTGAGATGTCATTGCATTCCACAAGACATGGTAGAGGAAGCCTGACTTTACTGTCCATAGATTCGATTTGGTAGCCTGAAGCTCTTCTCTCCATGGTCTCTGTCACTCCAGAACAGGTGAGGAGGGAATATGGACAAGACGGTCCTTGTATGTTGAAGGTGTCGAAGACCTCAGAACGGGCCAATGATTTGTGACTGTGTTCGTCGAGGATCGCATAGACTTTCATTGATTTCTCACGGCAGTTGACAGCGTAGATCTTGACAAGGCAGATTTTTGAGCATGATCTGTCACTTACCACCACAGACTGTGGTGCAGCTGATTGTGACTTCTGAAGACTCTGTAGAGGCAGGCTCCCCGCCATGCTGTATAGAGGGGACTGGCTCCTCGGTCTGTGGTGCTGGTCGAGGATGAAGGTCAGAGTTATGTTTCTCACTCGCACATTCGGCACACTTTAGCCATTTGTTTTGTAGATGTGCAACATTTATAGCAAAGCTTGTTCTCTTTGAGGAATGCTTTCCTTTCCTCTATGGGTTTCTCACGAAAAGCCCGACATTTACGTAGTAGGTGGAGCTTTTTGTGGATGGGGCACTGACGATCAGGGTTCTCACCTCCAGGCCTGTCTTCCATAGGAGAGAGGTCTGTCTTGCAGACTAAGATTTCTTTTTGTCTATGTGTTTTAGAAGTCTTGACTACTTTAAGAGTGTCCGCTTGGCTAGCAAAGTTGAAGCTAGGATCGTTCCTGATTTCAGCCTGGTGAAATATGAAGTCAACAAAGAGCCTAAATGGAGGGAATGGGACTTGAAAGCATTGTTTATAGTCAGAGCCAATGGACAGCCACTTCTCTTGTAGATTATAGGGCAGCTTCTGAACCAGAGGGCGTAATCCTCTTGCAGTGTCAAGGTAGTGAACGACAGAGAGGGTTCCGTCTACTTTCGCCGCCTGCAGTTCCAGCAAAAGGTCACTAAACTCATTAAGTTTTGCATAATCTTTGTTGTTGATTTTTGGGAAGTTGGTGATGCGTTGGAAGAGAGCCTCTTCGATCACTTCAGGGGCTCCATAGCATGCATCCGGTCTCTCCCAGATCATCTGCAGTCCCTGTTGTGGATGATTAGCATTGACAGCTGTAATACGTTTTGCATGCTCTCCCGAATCTTTCCCAAGCCACTTCACCAGTAGATCCAAATCCTCACTATATGTCGGATCAAGTCCCACCACTGCATTTTTAAAGGACTGCTGCCAAGCACTGTAATCCTCCGGCTGGTCGTTAAATTGGGTCAGACCCGTCAAAACCAGCTCGCGCCGGGCGAAGAATTTGACAACCTCATTCATGCTTGATTGTTCGTTGTGGGCATTTTGAGATGAATGGCGGGGCATGGTGAAATGTGGAGGACTTTGGTTGCTGGGCTCTGCTTGGTAGATGCTGTGACAGTTATGTGCATGTCTGGGGGTCGGATGCGTGCCTGTAGTGAGTTGTGGCTGTTGACCAGTTACTCTGCTTGCTGATGTATGGGTGAGTTTAGCGTCTGCGGGAGTGTTCTCTGTATTGAGACCTGGAGCTTGGATAGAGTTACGTTGCAATGGGTACACACATCGATGGCTGCTCTTGTCCTGAGAGCGTAAATGTTGTGCCATTTGTCCAGTCTTATCTAAAGAGATCAGGGACTCTCTGCGCATAGCTCACTTGTTGCATCCTGAGCATGTTGTTGTAGTAATGTGATTGAATGTTGTCTTGATTGTTCAACGACATATTGTTTAGTCCGTTCTAGAGGGTTAAGATGACTTTGTCCAAACTGAAGCTTTCTGCTGGTTTGCTCACTCTCCTCTACGGCAGCTTCTAGTCTCTGCTTCGGCTACAGCAGCAGCTGCTTCTTTCTCCAGAGACAGCTTTTACATTTTCGCCTCTAATTGCGCTTTTTCCATTTTAAGGATGATTTCCTCTTCTGCGAAAGCAATGCGTGCTTTCGCTGCCTCTGCTTTGGCCGCGTGCCAGGACTGCAGCGCTCCCCGTAGATGATATTGAAGACATGTGCCGTGGAATGTACTTTTCAATGACTTTTCTTTGTGGTCCATTGTCTGTGTCCGACGTATAACTGTTGTTCTCTTCTGCGATGAAGCCGTCGTTTCACTATCCTGCCCTCCTAAAGTTCACTGAACACGAAGGCAGTAAGCTTAACACCTTACGCTCAACAAGACTCTGAAGACCAGCTTGACCAGTTGACTTCAGGTTTATTGATAATTGAAAGGGTGAAACTGACAAATACAAAAACAGATTGCATAATCAGTCATATTAAATAAATGACCTGATTTAGCTGATAAATTACCAGCTAAATGTAGCATTCACAATCAAATATGAAAAGAAATTGCTTCCAAGAGTCTAATTCACTGTGTTCCAAATGATTGTGTACTAACAACAAACATCCTTGAACTTAACACATTATATTTTACATGGCGAAACAGTGATGCAAAATGGCCACTAGAGGACAGCGTAATGCAACAAATAAACGGCAAGCCACCAGCCTAACTGCTCGACGGTATGACGCCAACTACTTACATAGACCGTCTCCCGTGTTTTAGCGCAAACAATTGATATCCAAAATAAAACATTGTGAGACTACTAAACTTAAAATAAGCCACAGTACATACCGACGATGCCACAGCTGCACAAGATGTAGCTAGTTCTTTGTAAAGGTCACAGAGCTGGCAGAACGAGGAGACGTTCTCACGACGGCTCACGACGGCTCTCACGACGGTTCTCACAACGGTACTACTCCTGGGATCTAATCACGAGACCAACTCAGCATCGCTCTTAAAAGAACAGCACACTTTTACAGAACCAAATTAGTAAAGTTAGAAATAACCAGGAAGTCTGAATAACAGTAAAATATCTGTCTACCGGAGGCAGGACAGTCAGTCTGAAAAGTGATGTCAGTGACAATCACTCTGATTGGCTGTCAGCCAGGAAATGCAAATCAGTGCATTAGATTACAATTCATTTCAGTTCTTTAAACCAAGCAGTATTGTATTTTAAACTGTATTGCATTGGTTCAAGTAAAACACATTTTCAATGTTTAAAATACAGTAATATATCAATTCCACAAGGAAATAATATTTTTTTATGAATGAGGCCGGAAGGGTACCCAGGTCGCGACCGGAGGGCGGGGGGACTGACCGGCAAAAAAGGGTAAAGTGCCCAGCTCTGATTTTTATAATGCCTTATATGGACAATGATAGTAGTACTGAGCTACGACCATAATTCTTAATATGCCCTGTATGTGGAAAATGCTAAACACAAAATAATTAGAACCTTGAAAAGGTGTAAAAAAAAAAAAAGTCACAACAACACTGATTTTGATCACAGGATTTATGATTTTTTTTTTTTTACAACAAATATAATTTAGAGAGAAACTCTTGTTCAGAAGTTTCTAAAACTAATTGACATGCATCCTCCAGTGAAATGTGTTTTCGCATCGCTGCAGGTACTAGTCAGTGTTGGAAAGAAACTGAGAAAAAACTAAGCTGAGCAGTTGGAGCTCTATTAACTTCCCCGAAAATGCCCAGATAGGATTGAAAAAAAATTCAAACACCCAACCAATTAGTTAAGATTCAAACAGTGCATTTTTTTCAGGCTGATCTCTCAACCAATGAAAGTGCAGGACTCCCCCCCAAAACATAAAGAAAGTTCAAAAGAACTTCAGCCAACAATGCTGACTTTTACACAGGTGCACAAGCACACGTGCATGTGTATGTGCCCGTACGCGTGTGCCCACAAGCATATATTCAAATCTGCACATAAACAATTGGCAAGAGCAAGAGGAGTTGGAATGCAAACAATAATAAGTGCATTTTTTCAAATTTGTGGGCAGACCTTTCATTCGTCATGTACGCCTGTACGCGTGCACATGCACACAAAAATATATTCATATCTGAACAAAAACACTTGGTAAGTAGCCTACTGATATTTTGGAGGAACACCGTTTGCCAGGATTGTTTGATTGATCAGCACAAACACGCGTGCACATGTATGTGCCAGTTCACTTCCGCGTGCACATGCACGCTCGCGTCCACGTGTGTGCTGCACACATACGTGCACACAAAAATATATTCATATCTGCACAAAACATTTGGTAAGTGGTAAAGGTGTAACAAAAGCCGGTTTAAACAAAAAAATTGCTTTTTGATTTGAAAGATGCAAATGTATCAAATTGAACCAAATCGAATTGTTCCACTTTGAAATATATTGAGATATGTATTGAATCGTGAAGGAAATGGCACATTTGCAATACTGATATGTTCCTTCAAATATATGTAGAATGACAACAAGAAAGTTGTTGCATCATACCCTCTCGAAGTGAGCCAAAAATATCGAATCAAATTGTAATCCCACTGAGTTGAACCGAATCGAATCGTTCCACTTTCAAATCAAACCGTCCTTGAATCGTTTCGCAACCCATGTATCAAAACCATTTCGAATTGTCTTTTGTGGAGGGATGCCCACCCTTAGTAGGTAGCCTACTGATCATTTGGGGAGCACAGTTTGTCACTATTGTTTGATTGATCAGCACAAGCACACTGCGTGTGCCCATGCACACACGGATGCATGCATGTGCCTGTGCACACTCACTCATGCGTGCACACAAGCATATATTCATGTGCCCATGAACAGTTGGCAAGAGCAAAAGGGGTTGAAATTCAAACAATAACAAGTGCATTTTTTTGTATTTGTGAGCAGCCCTTTGTTTCGTCACATGCACGCACTTGAACACACACGCTTGCTGCACACACACGTGCACACAAAAATATATTCATGTCTGCACAAAAACATTTGATAAGCAGCCTACTAATATTTTGGGGGAACACCGTTTGTCATGATTGATTGATCAGCACATGCACTCGTGTGTGTGTGTGTGTGTGTGTGTGTGCGTGTCATGTGCGCGTGCGTGCACACATAGCCTACTAGTATCTACTACTAGCGTGAGTGAGTGAGTGTGAGTGTGTGTGCGTTTGCGCGTGTGCGTGCGTGCACACACACACACGCAATCGCGCACACACACGCGCGCGCAAACGCGCACACACACACGCGCGCAATCGCGCACACACACTCACTCACGCACCCCTTTTGGAGCATTCCAACAATCGCTGACAATTTTTAAGGTATGAAATTGTAGTTACATGTAATCATTGCTATACAAATCCAAAGGGGAAATCCAAAGAAATGGTGGTGGATTTCGGTAGGCGCCAGCACTCTTCACCTGCACCAGTGAACATCCGGGGAACAGATGTTGAGAGAGTCTCAACTTACAAGTACCTGGGTGTTCATCTGAACAATAAACTGGACTGGTGCGACAACACAGACGCCCTCTATAGGAAGAGTCAGAGCAGACTCTTCCTACTCAGGAGACTGAGGTCTTTTGGGGTTCAGGGGACACTCCTCAGGAACTTTTATGACTCGGTGGTTGCATCGGTCATCTTCCAGGGAGTGGTCACCTGGGCAGGCGGCGTCTCGGCCCGGGACAAGAAGCGGCTGGACAAACTGGTCAAGAGGGCCGGCTCTGTCCTGGGCTGCTCCCTGGACTCTGTGGACTCGGTGGGGGACAGGAGGATGTTGGCCAAGCTGTCATCAATGCTGGGCAACCCGGACCACCCCCTCCAGGGCACCCTAACAGCACTCCACAGCACCTTCAGTGACAGACTGTTACACCCTCGCTGTGCAAAGGAGAGATTCCGCCGTTCCTTCTTGCCTGCTGCTGTCAGACTCTTTAACAAGAACATTGTGTAGTCTCTACAAACTGGCGGTCATTAGTGCAATTGTGCAGTCCTGCACCTGAGCTCGTATCGTGCAATACCCAATATTCCCCACTACTGTAATACCGTGCAATACTCAACATTCCCCACTACTGTTAGTCTAGTTTTATTTTTATCCAATGCTGTTCCTTACATTTCACTACAGCACTGCAGCACTGTCACTTAGAGTATTTTTTCCTCTGTACTATGTACAGGCCGAAATGAGTGTTCCTCATATTTTTTATGTAGATGTAGGTTGGTGTGTATACACATGTGTATATACACATGTTACTGCGTATATCTACATAGGTTTGATTCTAAATGTTTGCCGTCAATGTTATACATTAATGGCCACATTATGCCGCCGCCCCTGTGTGACCTATATCTTTGCTACTGTAACAATGAAAATTTCCCCACTGTGGGATCAATAAAGGCATTCTTATTCTTATTCTTATTCTTACAAGCAAAATCATTAATTAGTCTCTGGCGCCACCACCTGGTGTTTTAGGGGTGTTAACTCATGCACCCCTCTTGGACCATTCCCAACAATCACTGATAAATTTTAAGGTATGAAATTGTAGTTACATGTAATCATTGCTATACAAGCAAAATCATTAATTAGTCTCTGACGTCACCGGGTGTTTTAGGGGTGTTAAAACACTCAACACATTTTTATATTATTTCCCGTTTTTGAGTCACCACTGAAGCAATTGATTCAGTAATCACGGGAAAAGCATTCTGACACACCAGGTTTACAGAGGATTCGCATTTTTGAGGGACTTAAAGTGAACAAAAACTCAAACTTTGCGCATACACCGGGCCTGGCAAAAAATTTGATATTCTGTCGTCGCCATTCATGAGTACTAAAAAAAAAGAGGTCTGCAGGGCCCCCGATAGCCCTTACATTTGTTCATCAAAGCCCAGCTGTCGTGGTCCGTGTTCCCTGTTGCTGTGTTGCGCCGCAGTTCCTGCTTCTCCCCTTCCTTCTCTGTGCAGTGCTGGAGGGTGGCAGTAGGGGGAGCTTAACTCTGGCAGCAGAGACTCACCTGAACTACATCAGACTAATTAGATGGACTACTTAACCAGCTTCTCCCCATACTCCTGTGCCAGATGATTCCTAGACCTCCATGCTCCTTGCTGTTGAATCCCTCCGTCCACGCGCTCCAACTCTTGAGTTGACAACTACTGGTGAACTTAGTTACTCCCTTTTGTTGTTTAAATGTATTTCCCTGAGCAAGGTGATTCTCAGTTGCTACTTTGTCTTCCGGGGGGTTTTTAGTTGCTACTTTGTTTTCCTGAATATATATTAGTTTTCCATACTTTAGAACCCAGTGATTTTGTGTTGTTACTTTGTGCCAAAATAAATTTGACAGTCAAATAAAATCAAACTGATAAAATTAGCCACGCGCATAGACAACAGGATTAGGGAGAGACGGAGGGAGAAGACATGCCGAGCTCGCTACCCTCCAGCCTCATTGCTCAGCACAGCAAACGCAGGCAACTTCACCTTCTCTTCAGCCATGAACGCTCCCCAGCATCAACCCAGCGCGACTTCCCCTGCGGGACCAATGCAGTTGGGAAGGGCCCGACTCACCCCTGCTGAGCGACAACGGCGTATGAAGAATCAACTATGCTTCTGCTGTGGCCAGGGAGGTCATTTCATCGCCAGCTGTTACAAACTGCCAAAGGACGGGGCTCACCAGTAGGACGGGAGGCATTGGTGAGCCGAATCTCTTCCCTTTCCTCCTCCCGAGCACGTGTACGAAGTATGATTCACGAATCACAACGTTCGTTGCCGGTCCAGGTGCTGATTGACTCTGGGGCTGATGACAATTTCATAGACACCAACTACGTTTTAAAAAACAACCTCCCACTGACCCTGCTATCTTCCCCCAAGCGGGTAGTAGCAGTAGATGGAAGCCTCCTAAAAGAGGTAACACACCATACCTCACCCCTTAACCTGGTCCTGTCCAGTAACCACCAAGAAATAGTTGAGTTCTATGCAATAACCTCCCCACTCACACTTGTGCACTTGTGATTTTAGGGATACCCTGGTTAAAGTTGCACAATCCTCACATAGAGCTATTGGGACTGGAGCAACCATTGCCATTCACACTGTCTGAAGTCGGCAATAACCGTCAGAGTCCCCAGTTCCACCTGCACCTCAGAGGTCATTGACTTGAGTAACATCCCCAGCGACTATCATGACCTAAAAGCGTTTTTTTAGTAAGGACTCAGCGCGTTCCCTCCCACCGCACCGGCCCTGTGACTGCGGTATAGACTTACTTCCAGGGGCTCCGCTCCCGACCCACAGACTATACAACTTGACCAAACCAGAACGGGAAGCAATGGAGAAATACATTAATGAATCACTAGTGGCAGGGCTCATAAGACCTTCCTTGTTTCTCGTGGGCGCAGGGTTTTTCTTTGTAGGGAAGAAAGACGGAACCCTGCATCCCTGCATTGACTACACAGGCCTAAATTCTACTACAGTAAAAAACAAGTACCCTCCGCCTCTTCTTGACTTTGGATTCAGTCCTCTTCATGACACAACTGTATTCTCCAAATTGGACTTGTGTAACGCCTATCACCTGGTGAGAATCCGTGAGGGTGATGAATGGAAAACTGCCTTCAATACCCATTTGGACCACTCCGAGTACCTGGTCATGCCCTTTGGGCTCACAAACCTCCCCTGAGTCTTGAGTCTTCCAATCTCTGGTGAATGATTTACTGAGAGACTTGCTGAACAAGACAGTATTTGTATACCTAGATGACATCCGTGGGTTTTCTCGCTCGCAGAAGGAGCATGTGGACCACGTGAGGGATGTTCTCAGGAGGCTGCTGGAAAATAAGTTGTTTGTTAAGGCCGAGAAATGTGAGTTTAGTGTTTCCACGGTTAAATTATTGGGCTACGTAGTGGAAAAAGGGCACCCCAGAGCTGATCCTGCAAAAATCGAAGCAGTCAGAGGATGACCAGTTCCCACCAGTCGCAAGCAGCTAGAGCGTTTTCTTGGGTTCGCCAACTTTTACCGCCGGTTCATTCGCATATAGCAGCATCGCAGCACCTCTTACAAAGCTGACCTCCAGCAAACTTCGCTTCACGTGGTCCACTGACGCTCAGGATGCTTTTGACCAACTGAGGGATCTTTTTGTAAACATGCCTGTTCTTATTTAACTAGATCCCGAGCAGCAGTTTGTGGTGGAGGTAGACGCATCAGATTCAGGAGTGGGGGCCGTGCTCTCCCTGCGCCCGCCTGCGGACCAGAAACTGCACCCCTGTGCTTACTTCTACCGACGCCTCACCCCAGCAAGCGCAATTATGATGTGGGAAACCGTGAACTGCTGGCGGTGGTTCTGGCTCTTCAGGAGTGGCGGCATTGGCTGGAGGGGGCGCCCAGCTCTTTATTGTTTAGACTGACCATAAAAACCTGTCCTACCTCCGCTCCGCCAAAAGGCTGAACTCTCGCCAGGCTTGTTGGGCCCTCTTCCTCGGGCGCTTTGACTTTGCCCTCACCTACCGGAATGTGAAGCCCGATACTCTCCCCGACAGTGCCTCTGGGGAGGCGGAGGACGACGCTGGGACAATCCTCTCCCCCAAATGTGTGATAGAGGCTTGGTCAGTGGAGCAGGAAGTGCTCGACACACTCCGAAGTCACCCGGCTCAAGAAGGGTGTCCGCCAGGGAGATTGTTCGTCCACCTACCACCAGGATGCCTGTGCTTCTCTGGGGGCACACTTCTTCAATTGCATGCCACCCTGGGGTTCATTGAACACTCTGCCTTATCCAGCAGGCTTGAAGGCAGTTCATATGTTCCACTCCACAAACTTCCGACCACCTTGGAGACCGCCAACCTCCTGGTCCAGCATGTGTTCAGGCTCCATGGAATACCCGTCGACATTGTGTTGGTCAGAGGCCCGCAGTATACCTCCCATGTCTGGAAGGCTTTCTGTAGAGCGCTGGAGGTTTCAGCCAGCCTCTCGTCCGGCTACCACCCCCAAACCAAAGGGCAGACGGAGCATGAAAATCAAGACCTGGAGACCGCATTGCGTTGTGTAGCCTCACGTCTCCCTGCAACTTGGTCCACCCACCTCCCTTGGGTGGAATACGCCCACAACACACTGACCAGCACCACCACGGGCATGTCCCCATTCATGGTGAACTTCGGCTACCAAACCACCCACCAAGCCCCCCGCCCTCCTTTTCCCCAGTCAGGAGACCGAAGCGGCAGTTCTGTCCTCCATGCCCAGTTCTGCAGGGTTCGCCAAGTCTGGAGGGAGACTCGGGCAGCCTTGAGCAGAACAGCAGAACGCAATCGACGCCTGGTCGACAGAAAACTGACCCCAGCTCCGGACTACCAGGTGGGGCAACGCGTCTAGCTGTCTGCACAGGATCTGCCCCTCCAAGTAGGCTCACGCAAAATGGCCCCCCGCTTCATTGGCCCTTTCCCCATCGACAGGATATCAACCCCAGCGCCGTTCGCCTCCAGCTTCCAGCCTCGCTCAAGATCCACCGTCGTCCATGTGTTGCTTTTGAAACCAGTCACCGACAGCCCTCTCCAGCCATCTGAACCACCGCCGCCTCCTCCCCGCATCATCGATGGACATCCAGCATACACGGTGGACCGCATCCTCAATGTCCGCAGGCGAGGCAGAGGTTTCCAATACCTTGTGGACTGGGAAGGGTACGACCCAGAGGACTGCTCTTGGATCTCACGATCCCTCATTTTGGACCCACAACTGCTGCGGGACTTCTACGCCCACCCCTCAGGTAAACCCGGTAGAACGCCAGGTAGCGTTCGTTGGGGGGGGATACTTTCGTGGTCCGTGTTCCCTGTTTCTGTGTTGCGCCGCCGTTCCTGCTTCTCCCCTTCCTTCTCTGTGCAGTGCTGGAGGGTGGCAGTAGGAGCTTAACTCTGGCAGTAGAAACTCACACACTCACCTGAGCTGTATCAGACTAATTAGATGGACTATTTAACCAGCTTCTCCCCTTACTCCTGTGCCAAATGATTCCTAGACCTCCATGCTCCTTGCTGTTGAATCCACCCTTCCACGCGCTCCAGCTCTTGAGTTGACAACTCCTGGTGAACTTAGTTACTCCCTTTTGTTGTTTAAATGTATTTCCCCGAGCAAGGTGATTCTCAGTTGCTACTTTGTCTTCCTGGGGGATTTTTAGTTGCTACTTTGTTTTCCTGAATATGTATTAGTTTTCCCTACTTTTGAACCCAGTGATTTTGTGTTGTCACTTCGTGCCGAAATAAATTTGACCTTTTTTGGATTACTGCTCTCTGCCCCCCTCGTCCTGGCCTTTTAATTGCCTTACTAACACCAGTCCCGTTTGACCTACGGCTACGAAAACTGAGAGGTATGTGTTGCACCCTCAGACGTGAAAAAAGTCACATGTACAGGAAGTGAATTCTGAGTATTTTAAAGTACAATTTTGGCCCAAATTTGTGCAAATGTACAGGGGTCATACATTTGCCCCCTAGTCCTGGATGATGAACCCGATTGAAATTTAAATTTGGATTGTACCATCTCAACACTTGTGACAACAGGGAAAAAATATTTTACGGTTTCGAAACACTCTATCAAACTTGGCCTTTCATAACTCCTTAACAAAGGATACAAATACAGATGAAAACCCACACGATTGTGAATTTCATTATTTCATTATATTGCCACTAACACTGCACAAATGGTTCTGAAAAAGTGAGGTGGACACAAGTGGCCCAAACGCACAAGTAAATAAAACATTCGGAACTTAAGTATGTATGAAAAAAAAACAATCACACCTGCGTCATGTTCTGAAAATCAATGAGGTAGCAAAAGCCGAGGGGTGTGAGGTCAAGGCAGGGCTGCTGGCGGCTATGAGCATTCTCAATGGCGATAGCCACCTCTATGTCATACGGTGTCCATGAACCTGCATCATTTTCCCACTCCCACTGCCAGCCTTGTCCTGGGGCTGAGGCTGGGTCATAAAAACTCCTCCTCACTGGACGGATAGTTCCTGAGTTCAAAAGAGAAGGAAACGTAAATGTGAGTATTTGTGCTGGTCTCAACATGTTGTGGTGAGTACAAGTTAATATTTTTTAGACATGTGTACACTCTGCAGCCTGTGAATAATTTTGTTGCACACTACCAGTGTAGTTTTCATCAACGATGACAAAATTATTTGGTTAACGCCCCTTTTTTTCTGATAACGAGACGATGGCGAGCTAAATGTGGCTCTTTGATGACTAAACAATGACGTGACGTATATGAGTTTTCATTGACGAGACTGGGCGAAATTGTTAGCGTGTGGTCTGTAAGACGTTGAAAATGCATGACCAGAATTGTTCCGATTTTAGAGTGCAGTGCTAAGTTTCGATACCTCATACCTCAAATACCCACAGATCTCCACAGCTGCGGCGGCTGCTGAGACCCCGTGGTGGAATTCAGTCGCGCTTCGCGGGTTGGCGAACCGGCCCAGCGAGGTCATTCGGTCGACGCCTAGCCATAGGACTGATACGATGCAGTTTCTGACCCAAAACCATCCATCCATTATCGATACCGCTTATCCTCACAAGCGTCGGGGGGCGTGCTGGAGCCTATCCCAGCTGTCTTCGGTCAGTAGGCAGGGGACACCCTGAGTTGGTTTCCAGCCAATCGCAGGGCACACAGAGACAAACATCCGCACTCACAATCACACACACCTGGGGGTAATTTAGAGAGTCCAATTAACTTACCATGAATGTGGGAATGTGGGAGGAAACCGGAGGAAGCCATTTGAGTTACTTGTGGTCCATTGCCAGGTCATTTGGGTCACTTCAGGTTAATTTCCGGGTCTTTTGGGGTCATTTCGGTCACCTGAGGTCCATTTCCAGGTCATTTGGGTCACTTCCAGTTTATTTTCGGGTCATTTTGGGTCAATTTCCGGGTCATTTGGGTCACTTCCTGTCCATTTCAGGGTCATTTGGGTCACTTTCGGTCCATTTCTGAGTCATTTGGGTCATTTCCGGTCCATTTTCGGGTCATTCGGTCACTTCCGGTCCATTTCCGGGTCATTTGGGTTACTTCTGGTCCATTTCCGGGTCATTCGGGTCACTTCCGGTCCATTTCCGGGTCATTTGGGTTACTTCTGGTCCATTTCCGGGTCATTTGGGTCACTTCCGGGTCATTTGGGTAAGTTCCTGTTGATTTCGGGCCCTGCCCCAAGATGGCCGCCGCATTGGGGAGACCTCAGGGTGTGTACCCCGAGTCTAGCTCATGTCCCTGCCGAAAATGGCCGCCGCACTGGGGCGAGCTCAAGGGGAGTATCGCCAGTCTTGCTTTTGTCCCTGACCAAGATGGCCGCCGCACTGGGGAGACCAAGGGACAATAACACTGGTCTACTGGAAATGAATTGTGAATACTTTAATTTTTGTGGGTTTTTTAATTGTGAATGTTTGGAAAGTAGGAATGTTGGGGGTGTTGAAAAGCTGAATGTGAGTTGAATAACTTGAATGTATGGAAATTGGGAAAGTGTAAATGTGAAAAGTTGAACGTTCCAATGGAAATGAATGGTGAAGAGTTGTTTTTTAAGGGTGAATGACTGGAATGTGTGGGAAGTCGGAATGTATGGGGTGTGGAAAAGCTGAATGTGAGTTGAATGAGTTGGAACTTGGGAAGGTGTAAATGTGAAAAGTTCAACGTTCTAATGATAATTAATGGTGAGTAGTTGAATTTTTGTGGGGTTTTTTAAGTGTGAATGAGTTGAATGTGTGGAAAATAGGAATTTTGGGGGTGTTGAAAAGCTGAATGTGAGTTGAATGAGTTGAATGACTTGAATTTGTGGAAATTGGGAAGGTGCAAATGTGAAAAGTTGACTTTTCCAATGGAAATATATGGTGAATAGTTTATCTTTTGTGGGTTTTTCAAGTGTGAAAGAGTTGAATGTGCGGGAAGTAGGAATTTTCGGAGTGTTGAAAAGCTGAACGTGAGCTGAATGAGTTGAATGACTTGAATTTGTGTAAATTGGAATGGTGTAACTGTGAAAAGTTGAAAGTGCCAATGGAAATAAATGGTGAATTGTTTAATTTTTGTGGGGTTTTTAAGGGTGAATGAGTTGAATGTGTGAGAAGTAGGAATTTGGGGGGTGTTGAAAAGCTGAATGTGAGTTTAATGAGTTGAATGACTTGAATTTGTAGAAATTGGGAAGGTGTAAATGTGAAAAGCTGAATGTTCCAATGGAAATTAATGGTTAGTAGTTGATTTTTTAAGGGTGAATGAGTTGAAAGTGTTGCAAGTTTGAATTTGGGGGTGTTGAAAAGTTGAATGTGAGCTGAATGAGTTGAATGACTTGAATTTGTGGAAATTGGAATGGTGCAAATGTGAAATGACAATGGAAATGAATGGTGAATAGTTGAATTTGTGTGGGTTTTTTCAGGGTGAATGAGTTTAATGTGTGGGAAATGGGAATTTTGGGTGTGTTGAAAAGCTTGACCAATATGGGTTGAATGAGATGAATGTTGTGAATTTCAAATTTGAATCATGTAAATGTGAATTTTGAATATGGCAATGGGAATGAATGGTGGAATTTTGTGGGTGTGTGTGGGGGGGGGGGTTACGGGTGAATAAGTTGAATGTGTGGGAAGTAGGAATTTTGGGTGTGTTGAAAAGTTTCCCAATGTGAGTTGAATGAGTTGAATCTTGTGAATTTGAAATTGGAATGGTGGAAATGTGAAATGTTGAATGTGCCATTGGAAATGAATGGGATTTTTGGGGTGAAAAACGGGTAATTTTGGGGAAACCGTAAATTTTCTCGGCGAAAAAAAAGGAATCCATGCTGGCGTGAATGTTTGGAATATATTGAAGTTGGAATGGCGAGAATCGGTTGAAAAATGTGGAAGTAGGAGGATGCCAAAAAAGTGCGAGGAATAAAATAGAATAATAATAATAAAGTTGAATGGTGTAGAATAACAAATGTGTGAAGGCCTACACCTCTACACAATAATAAGGTGAATGGTGTAGAATAACACAATAATGTTATAGATGAATGACATAACATATGTGAGAAGGTCTTCGCCTTCACACAATTATTGCTACCCATATTAAAACTCTTTATAATGAAAAAAATTTAAAAACTATTCTGAAATTGTATACACTTTTTAGGCATTGAAATCTTTGAATGTTCAAGAGCATATTGTAATGAATTGGGTTAACTGTGTTGTGGTCGGATTCGTGTGTTGCTGAGTTGTGATGTTTCCGAGGTACATGAATGCATTGTACAGCAAGCGAGTGGAGAAGCGGAGAAAGAATAGCGCGAGCAGTTGTACTTCGATTAATAAAAACGGCTAAAAAGACTGCTTGCTTCCTCGTCTAAGAAACATTCACAGTCGGATGATGCCGTGCACGTTCGACGTGCTAGCCGCTAGCCGCAACACAGCTGCCGATTTCATGTAGCAATGTCGGCACAACTTTCAGACTTATCCACGCACCTTTCCCCATCGGCGATGGGGAACAGGAAAGCCAGAATGTTCCCAAACAGGAGACTGCAGTGTACGTTGGGACCTTCGAGATCTGGCTCTTTTCTGGCTTTCTCTTTTGTGCTGCCACTCTCGTCTCCCGCATGCAACAGTCAGTGTACAAGCTCGCGCTAATAAGTGGACCGAACCGAACATGCCATATTGAAACGTATACGTTCCATTAAATGTTAGGCAAACCCCCCTCTCTGTCCAATTTTGAAGACACATTTTTATTCTTTGGCTTTTGATCCGAATTGAGACTGATAGTTTTCTGCTGTTTCCCGGTGTCTATTGTATAGGTATTTTGTGTTTTAATTTATTGCTTTCTCTTGTTATATTTTTGCTCTTTTGTTATTGTAATGTTAAGTGCTTTGTTTTAGCTGTGTGTGTGTGTGTGTGTGTGTGTGTGTGTGTGTGTGTGTGTGTGTGTGTGTGTGTGTATATGTATATGTATGTATGTATGTATGTGTATATGTATGTATGTATGTATGTGTATATGTATATATATGTATGTGTATATGTATATATATGTATGTGTATATGTATATATATGTATGTGTATATGTATATATATGTATGTGTATATGTATATATATGTATGTATATATGTATATATATGTATATATATATATATATATATATATATATATATATATATATATATATATATATATATATATATATATATATATATATATATATATATATATATATAAAATTAGGGGCGTAATGGGACACTAAATCACATTTCAGTTCGGTTCCGTTTTTTGGAAACTTCGGTTCGGTATATTTTCGGTACAAAAAACAGATTTGTATTTTAATGTTTATTTTGAAAAGATGACAAGTAAATGAAAGAAAAAAATAGAAAAATAAATAAATAAATAAATAAAAGCGAACCATTCGGGTGATATTCTAAGAAATTACACCAGAATAAAAAATACACTAACAATAAAGATCTCTTCATTTAGTAAATTAGGACACTGAAATCGTTAAACACTCAGCAGCAAAAGCCTATGACACATCTAAGTATTCAAGTTAAAGCCAAGTAGTCATTACAGTACATATATACACTTTTTGTGATAAAAAAAAAAATACATACAATAACAGTTACAATTATTGCTAGCTATATTAAAACTCTTTTTATAATGAAAAAAAATTAAAACGTCTTTATGGAATTGTATACACTTTTTAGGCATTGAAATCTTTGAATGTTCAACAGTATAACGGATTGGGTTATCTGTGTTGTGGTCGGATTTGTGTGTTGCTGAGTTGTGATGTTTCCGAGGTTCATGAATGCATCGTACGGCAAGCGAGTTGAGCAGCAGAGAAAGAAGAGCGCGAGCAGTTGTACTTGGATTAATAAAAACGTGATAATTAAACTACGTCTGACGGCGTGTTCCTGGAAGACGCTACACTATGATAAATCTCGCTATTTAAGTTTCACGTTTTTACTCCCTCGTTTGAGAAACATTCACAGTCGGATGATGCCGTGCATGTTAGACGTGCTAGCCGCAACATAGCCACCCATCTCATGTAGCTAGCAATGTCGGCACACAACTTTCGGACTTATCCACGCACCTTTCCCTATCGGCGATGGGGATCAGGACAGCCAGAATGTTCCCAAACAGGAGACTGCAGTGTACGCGGGGACCTTCGAGCTCTGCCTCTCACTGTTGTGCCGCCACTCTCGTCTCCCGCAGACAACAGTCAGCGTCGGTGCGTAAGATCGCTCTAATAAGCGGACCGAAACGAACGCAAGTGGACCGAACCGAGCATGCCATACCCAAACGTATTAATATACCCGAGTGTACCGTTACACCCCTAATATATATATACAGTGGTACCAACACTTAATCAAATTAATTGGTTCTGGAAGAAAT
This sequence comes from Filicampus tigris, assembly GCF_054856515.1. Lineage (NCBI taxonomy): Eukaryota > Metazoa > Chordata > Actinopteri > Syngnathiformes > Syngnathidae > Filicampus > Filicampus tigris. The sequence goes on from NC_141222.1 coordinate 335,717, forward strand.
TTCTCAACTAGACAATTTTGTAAGTAGACACGTGTTTTTCATGTAAATGCCCTAATCCATTCCAAGCCCCCCACAATTCAGACACAAATGTTTTATAAAGCATAAAAATGCATCAAAACATGTTACAAATACATGTTACAATTAGATTATTGCACAACAAATGAGAGTTGTGCATAATGTAAAAAAACAAAGAATAGAGTAAAGAATAAAAATGATGGCCGTTTTCCTTTTGATTGCTGTCCTCATCCCTTTTTGCCCTCTTTGGTTCATTTCTCTTAGGAGTGTTTTTATCCTGGCGTTTTGTAAAGAACTGATTTAATAACGTGGCGACTGTCGACACATTACGGTCATATTCTTTGGCGAACTCAACCAAAAACATCCCTTTTTCATACTTTTCTATTATCTCTTGCTTTGTATGGACCAAAAAAAAAAAATCTTCTTCTTTTTCTCGTTTCTAATTCACGTACAACTATCGGAACACCTCATGGCCCGAGGGGCGAATTACGAGGATGCTGCATAGACATATCTATCACATATATATCTATCTACCTGTCTATCAACACACATAGACACATATGGTAGAGGTCCCTCTTAGCCAATGGGATGCCAGGATGATGCTAGGTAATAGCCAATGGCATAGCAGCTATGAGTATGTTGCGTTCAGGAAACTCTGGAGCTGCGAGTAGCAGCCCATACTGTATTTTTACCTTTCGTATCCTGAAATTTCAAGAGGCAATATTTTCCTGTTGAGGCGTTTTGTAACTTCAAAATTTTGTATGAAGATACGTTCATAAGTACAGATACCACTGTATAAAAATAAAGTTGTATTGTATTGTATATATGCGCCCCTGCCCAGTGCCAACCCTGAGACACATCTCTCCCTCCTGTAACACACCTGATTCAAATGATCAAATTCAGCAAGGTCTGCAGATAACGATCCTGAAAGCTGGATAACGATCCTGATCATTTGAATCAGGTGTGTTGCAGCTGAAGTTGAAAGATGGACAGGCAGGACAGCGGCCCTGAGGAACTGGATTGAAGACTCCTGCCCTAAGATAACCAGTGTCCAGTTGCGATGGACTCAATGCCCTGAGCATACAGATCATACATAACATGTTTGCTTTGTGCCATAAACGTCTAGCCTTCACATTAACATGATGTCTTACCTGTGTCTTGCCTGAACTGGTGCATGGATTGGAGATCAATGATGTACGGAGAAAGTCTACTTTCCACCTGGCCGAGGACCACGCTCCCCCCGCGGGTATCTCCACTCTGAATGGCCGCCTCTATTTGGTGGGAGACGGCAGGGCTGTAGGGCCGCCACCGACCGTGTTCGTTATGCCATTCCCAAACCACCACAGCAGAAGCCACGAGCATGTTGTTACTGTTGGCCCTGCGAAGATATTAAAAGATGCCACAGCTAAATAACCACAGCATTCTTCTCAATTTCGACTGACATCATGACCATATATTATCCCAATAACAACAAGACGATGTGCTATAGCAGGGGTGTCAAAGTCAAATGGACGGGGGGCCAAATAAAAAAAATTGCGACAAGCCGAGGGCCGGACTGATAGAATGTTAATTGAATTTTTTTGTCCGCTGATGACTATGTCCACTTTATATTTCTGTAATATATTTCATTGCCTCTATGTTTGACACCCCCCTGGTTGTTGTGTTTTTATGCTCGGAGTTACTAAATAAAAAAATAGAATAAAGTATATTACTGCTACTTTTGCGAGGCAGCTCGTACGTCACTCCCGCTAATGACGCGAGCAGAAGCCGCTGCCCGTCTTGTGAAACATCAATGGAACGTTTGCATTTCTCCTGCCAAACAATTTTATGGTTGACTCGGGCTACAAGATTGTATGAACTGTACATAGTGAAGTAAAACGGAGAGGATCATATGATTGGTATGATGTCTCCAGCTGACTCTATTTTAGAGTGGCAAGGTATAGATGTGGATGCTCCTGTCAGAGAACACAGGCCCGTATTCCACTTGACACGTCTATTTACTGTGGTCTGCAACAACACAGACAAAGAATAACCTGGCAACATCATCCAATGCATATCCATTAGTTAACAATATGCCTAAACAATACAATTCACTGTATTAAGCAATTAAACAGCCAAACAATACTGTACATACAATACACTTTCACACGTTTCATCACTAGAATAGTAAGCATACTGGCCGAAATAACTAACTAGTGTTCATCAACGTGACATCACTCACGAGAACATATCTAGGCTATTATGTACAGCAGTTACCTGACACGAACCTAAATGATTAAACTCACCTTTTGACATTTACACACAACAGCAAACGTGGTGAAACACGGGAAATCTGCAACTACTGAGTTTGCTGGCACGAAGAAACTACTAGCTAGCTGTGTCGAAGGAGGAGAAAGAAAATAAACCACATCTCTCTTCTATCGACACTTAGCGCTCGAGGAGCGTTCAATGCATGCTCACAGTGTGGGACATCTCAGCACTACATCGAAACTCAAAGAATTTATCAAATGTCAACAATTACTAATAGTAAAACAACGTGAGCTTTCTAACATGAAGTATTTCTTAATAAAGCGTGTTTTACTCCGAATAACTTTACCACAATCCGATTCTGAAAGCCACGAAAAGTGACGTGAAGTCTTGAATCGGCAGGTAGACGACTGAAGGACGATCCTCGCAAAAGTCGCGGTAATGTAACAACAGCCAGGGGGTGGCAAACATAGATGCAAAGAAATATGTGTAGCGAATTGGGTTATCTGTGTTGTGGTCGAATTTGTGTCTTGCCAAGTTGTATTGTTTCCTAGGTTGTGGAATGCATAGGATGTGGCCCGCGGGCCTTGACTTTAACATAGGTGATCTACCCCCTGCAGTGCCCTTCTTAGTTGCAACGTTTGCGCTGGTAAATAACTAAAGTAGAAGCTGGAACCATTGCAAGGCTGCATTTTTTCTTAAACATACTGTCTTAATAAATGGGGTTTGACACGTAATATATTGCTCTTGATGGCAAACTCAAATTAATTGCATTTTCTACCTTGTAATTCTTTGAGCCACTTCGGCCCGCTTACCTGCTGATCTCCTGGGTCCACCATCCAAAGTTGGGATGCAATCCTGTATCGACGTACACTTTTTCATGAGGCAACTCGGCTCTTGTCCTCCCCTGCCTCCACCATTGCTCCCTTCGCTTCCACAAGGGCTCGAACAAAAGCGTGTCCCTTTTGGTGAAAACAAAACTGCAGTCCATTCGGAATTCCATCCAATATAGATCCAGTTAAAAAAAAACTAAAATTAATCATCGTGCAATGGAATCACTCGTCCATCAGCTTTTTCTGGGTCCAACTTGACTCTGCTTTGGGCTGACCCTGCTGTGGGCTAACCGAACTAGGACTCGAGTATGGCGTGAAGTGGCCAGCGCTCCACAATTTCCCCGCCTGGTGTCAATCAGCACATCGCACACAATTCGAAGCCAAAAGAGAGTACGGCTCTTTCGTCCGTTGTCATGTTGCCATTAGGTGTGCATTTTAGCTACTGGATGACAATCCCGCAACACAAATAATAATTTCGGTATTTTGTATGAAAGACGAGATCGTTTTCATGGGTAGTTGACAATCGCCAATACGTGATCCGCGAATGCATCTGTGCTCGCTGTGGGCTCCATAGCTCAGGGGTTAGAGCACTGGTCTTGTAAACCAGGGGTCGCGAGTTCAAATCTCGCTGGGGCCTGTTAAACTTTATTTTATACGATTGTTAGCTTTTAAATTAGTTTGGAGTTGCAGCTCGTCAACACAAACGTGCCTCTTAAATATAAAGTAAACCATTCTATCACCTTAGCCTGCCAAACTCGACTACGGCTACGACTTAATTATGAAGAAAATATTTTGTAAAACATTGTGCAGTACCCATCCAGTCACCGTTTTTAAGCTGCCACAGCTTGATTGTAACATTTTGAATCATAATTTACAATATTTTAGTCAGAGCCCGGATAGCTCAGTCGGTAGAGCATCAGACTTTTAATCTGAGGGTCCAGGGTTCAAGTCCCTGTCCGGGCGTGTGGTTTTGCATTGCGTTAAACAAAAATTGACCTCAGTTTTATTTACTGGCCTTTTATTTGACCAATTTTCACAAACAGTTTCTTTGTCAGCCGTCGAAAGCAACAACACATTTTGCTTAGGTCATCGCAATACTATTTTTTTGCTTACTTGGCATTTAGCCAAAAACGGAATATAAGTGAATAAGGCCCCTCCTTATATAATATCGTATTCCAACAGAATCTCACTTTCATCACTGACAATAGGTTTACACTGAAGTATGTACTGAAGGAGGGTACGCTGCACGTTCTTCTCTACTGACGTCGACGTAATGGTTTGCTTTCCGCCAATAAACACAAAGGAAAAGAGAAACCCGATGACGTCGAAAATGACGACGCAATAACAGCATCAGGAAGCCTGCATGAAGGGAGCTTGGCGTGAAACACAACGGCGGAGGGGTTGCTGACTACACTACAGAAGAAGCACCAAATAATAAAAAAACGTTGATGTATAGAAGTAATCTTGACTATACATTTCAGCTGTGCAGAGAGAGCCACGGAATCCCCGGATGAAAGAGTGCTTGCCAGGTGAGCTAGTTAATTTTACGTTAGCCGATCGTACAGTGTATTAAGATGTCAACACAACTGTCATCCTCAGTGACGTTAAACATTAGGTCAGACGTTGGGTCGGGAAGAAATTGCAACTTACGCTTTTAGATCATTTGAAAGCCACTGTCACCTGAGAAGGACTGTGTATGCCTCACGTGTTTTCGTTGCCACTTCGCTAGCATTGCTCGTGACTTCAAACCATATTCTCTTGACTAAGCGTTGAAAACACACTATCGAGGTGTGTTTTATGCGGTGCATTTGCTTTATAATTTCAATGCGAGTATTTGATACTGACCTAACTATTCAAAATTTACTCAAAATGTTTCCATTGTTTTTCCAATGGCATATGCACATTCTTCCTGCACACTAGATAGGATCGTTAATCCTGTTAATAAAGTACATTGCCTGACTAGTGTCGGTTTCAGGATGGCCGGAGTGTTCGACCTAGACTTGGAGACTGAGGATGTCAGTGATACAGAGGTCTGTCTGAAGCACTTTTCCTCTAAAGACTGCTGTTCTGTTAATGATCCAATCCTATATTTGCAAATATATAGTTCTGTGCAAAAGTCCTAACGGACCCACCACGAGCTTTGTTGACAATTACCTTTTTTTCTTCAGCAGTCAGTATGGCTTTTCCAACAATAACTGATAGCAAACAAACAAAATACAAAACCAATTTGCACAAATGATTGTAGCGGAATTGTACACAAACCAACAACCACAAGTCAAAAAAGTGCTAGTGGAACCATTGGAACCGTCCAACCTTCAGACTCATTGTTGGCACCCTGTATGTTCCATTAATTGGAAGTACCCTGCCAGTAAAAAAAAAACAAAAAACAGATGGACAAAAAAACACAAATACAACGTCCTGTGAATTGTTTTACATGTAGTAATAGTTAAGCCTTGGTAGATGTTGGTGCTCTAGCCCATGGCCTACTTGTAGTTTGGTCATTAGGACATGGCTGAAACAACAAATATAATGGTGTCCCAAGACTTTTGCACATTAATGTATATAACAATGAATGAAGAACTTTCACTACTTGGGCTTTTTGTTCCCCATCCTTAGGATGATATTTGTGACGGCACCGTAACAGAACCGGAAAAGTGAGTACAATTCATCGTTATACTTAACCATACTACATTGACTTGAACCTCATACAACATTCAGATGCAACACTCCATATGTATATAGTGGATATAAAAAGTCTACACAGCCGTGTTTGTTTATGCCAGGGTCCTCATTTAGCAAAGGGTGTGTAGAGCAAGTTATAAATTTGTTCGTACGACTGAAATTGAGTATGTGCGATGTATCCACCGATGTTTGGGAGCCCATTTTTAGATTTCAGCTTGTTGATGATTTCTGTATAGACATTCTGTCTGTCGTTTCAATGTTCTACTGCAAGGTTTTGTGTGTACATATGGTCAGAGCTGTGCATAAATCTATGCATGTCCTCACGCACACAAGTCCAAATTTATCAATCCCATACTTCACATGACAATGTTTGTATGCATGCTTTACTCACACTTCTGTGCTTACGCATGTTTGATAAATGAGACCCCAGGTTTTTGTGATATTGAAAAATGAGCCCAAGATAAATCTTTTTAAACTTTTTTTCTCACACCATTAATGTGATCCATCACACAATTAATATGATCAACTAAAAATGGGAAAAATGTTATATTTTTTAGAGGGGAAGCAAAAATAAACAACTTAGAAAATTTGGGGGCACAAGCATGCACCCTCTTATAACTAGTATAACTAGCACAGAGTCAGCCCTGTTACATGTTTTTAATGATATCCTTCTGGCACATGACACTAGAGATTATGTATGTCTTCTTTTCTCGGATTTGACTGCAGCATTCGATACGTTGGACCACGGTATTCTACTGGCTTGTTTGCAGCACAAAGTGGGCATTAGTGGAAGATCTAGAGTAGTTTAGATTAGGAATAGACCGATATGCTTTTTTCAGGGCCGATACAGATTATTATTAGTCAAACAGGCCGATAACCGATATTTGAAGCCGATATGTATTTGTAGAGAAAAGGGTAAAATGGTGTCAAATTTGTGAAAAATAAAAACTCCAACACTTGACTTAGTTTAAAGCCCATGTTTATTAAACAACTTTAGTGATGTACAACATGTTAAAGCTTTTCTAGATCTTAAAAAATAGACAACTTTGTTTTAAGTCTCACAAAAAAGTGCAGGGAGCTCCGGGCTCAGCTGCATGTCTTAAAGGTCAATGAAAACAAGCATCTCCTTACAGTAAATAGTTTTCTAAAAATCCACTATAACTGAAATGTTTATGTAGCCCCGGACTACTCAAAGATAGTGTTATTTTGATATCGAGTAAGTTGGACTAGATTCTCGAAGGCCACAATAGTGGTAAAGGCAGGTGTGCAAATGAAATAGCTGGAAACAGAAATGAGCAACAAGAACAAATGTATTAAATGTAAACAACAAAAAACTATTTACAACTTAACAGCCGGCATCTATATACATGTGGTACCATAGTTCACAATTGAAAAAATAATACCCGAGTCCTCAGTAATATTCAGTCTTTAAATCAATGTCCTTTTTTTGTAGTCTTATGTAGACCTTGAAGAAGTGGTGTAATAGTGGTAGTTGGGTTTGTTACCACATGATGTTTCTCAAAGGATAGAGAAGAAGGTTTCCTTATCTCAGTTGTGGTTCTGGGCACAGGCTCGCCATCTCCATCGAATGAGAATTCATCCTCTCGAATCTTCTTGTACAGTGTCTGTACCAAGGTAAAAGAAAAAATAGCCTGCATAACAATAATTGTATTATTGTATGGTGCTAATAAAAGTATTATCAATTTGCATAGCCTGCATAACAATAATTGTATTATTGTATGTAGCTAATAAAAGTATCAATTTGCTCATCAGTCTCATCAGTCGCTGTAGCTTCACAGTAGTTCTCAATTTCTCAAACACTGCATCCAAATATCACATTCGAAAACAGTTATTCATATACATACATGCATGTTTTCCAAAATATCATTGTTACACATGAAATTAACCAATGCAATAACAATAACATTCATTCATTCATTCATTCATTATCCATACCGCTTATCCTCACAAGGGTCGCGGGGCGTGCTGGAGCCTATCCCAGCTGTCTTTGGGCAGAAGGCGGGGGACACCCTGAATTGGTTGCCAGCCAATCGCAGGGCACACAGAGACAGACATTCACACTCACAATCACACCTAGGGGCAATTTAGACAGTCCAATCAACTTACCATGCATGTTTTTGGAATGTGGGAGGAAACCGGAGTACCCGGAGGAAACCCGCGCAGGCACGGGGAGAACATGCAAACTCAACACAGGGAGGCCGGAGCCGGGATTGAACCCACGACCTCTGAACTGTAACAATAACATATTTCTCTATTTATCTTGAATTCCTTATTAACCCTATGTTTTAATATTAACATGTATCAATCATTTGAATTAAGAGATAATTGTATTACCAACAATGCAGATGTTTGTCTCTGTGTGCCCTGCGATTGGCTGGCAACCAATTCAGGGTGTCCCCCGCCTACTGCCCGAAGACAGCTGGGATAGTAGGCTCCAGCACGCCCCGCGACCCTTGTGAGGATAAGCGGTATCGATGATGGATGGTTGTATTACCAACAGGTAGTTGAGTAATTCAATATTCCACTTTAAACTCACATTACATCAAAATGAGCATTTAACATCCAAATGTCATGTAATTTTCCCAAAACATATTTACACATTCATTTGTCAACCTAAACCTTGCTTTAGAAATACCTTGAAACAAGTACAATCAAGTTTCTTACAGCAAATAAGCAGTATATTACCACTCGCGATTAGCATAGCTTAACGTTAGCTTCGCGTTAGCCTAGCATTATCGTTTTTACGTCGTAGCACATGGCGACTCACCAAGACAACGTTCTAGTATGAACACGGTCGGACTGTCAATGACCCTCAGTCCCCGCTGGGATTCACACTTTTAAAATAAAACTTTCCCAATCAGCATTTGAATATTGGTCACATTTACTGTGACTCCGATATGTTTCTCACTCACCAAGATGGTATATTAGCATCAGCACTCAAAAGAAATCGTCACGCAAACTTTCAGTTGGGCATCCAAGCGGAAAAGAACGAAAAAGCCAAGGTGAACTCGAGATGGCGTCCCAAGTAGGTGGGACCACTTGACTTTGTCCAATTAGAAAGTCATTATCACCTAAGTGACATTCCACAAGGGAAATGAAGTAAGACAGAAGATGCACACTTCCTCTTCCCAAAATAAATGTTTTTCAAAATAAAATGGTGCATTGAAATAAAATATAGCGTTTTCTCTACTGGGTTACATTTATCTTTCACTCATCTTTGTTTTAAAGTTCAAAAACATAAAAGTGAATCCTCAAGGCAGCTACTATCCAGAAAAATAAGCATGATTCCAAGACCGGACTTTCACATGCAGTACTTTGCTGTCAATTTTTGCACCATGTGCAGCACTTGGAGCGGTGGTTGTTTTAAAGTGCTCTGTAAATAAAGTTGAGTTTAGCTTTTCATTCCGTGGCTTACACACAGGCACGAACCCACTGGCACTCACTCACGTCTTACTTTTAACACCATTTCCCGATATTGACAGCAACTTCTCTCAGGAGCCATGTCATTCACAAAGCAAATTAACTGTTGTGATATTGGGGGAGTGGTTAGCTTGAGCTGCAAGGCAGCTTACTGTGGCGAGCAGAATTTCCCCTTGCGTTTGTATGACATAGAAGGGCTCATAGTAATGTTACAAGTGAGTTGTCGTAGACTGACATTTACTAAAATTTCGGCCAAGTTTATTGCATTACCTTGAACTAGAAACTCGCAGACTCCCGTTGTGTATGTGCCTAGCTCGTTCAGGAGTCAGAGAGAGAGAGAGAGAGAGCAGGGAGCAAGCACGCAGCTTTACGCTGATTGGCTGTTACACACTGCACAAGGAACCAGTCAGATGGTGGGCGGGCCAATCTGCCTATGGAGGCAGGGCCAGTCGTGCAGCAAACAGAGAGAGACACACACACTGCAGCAAGCAGGAATAAAGCAGTTTTTAATTTATCGGCCATAAAATGAAAAAAAAAAGCGGAATGCCGATAATCGCCAAAATGCCAAATATCAGCCGCGATAATCGGCCCGGCCAATAATCGGTCCATCCCTAGTTTAGATCCTATTTGGCTCTGCCCCTTTATCGTATGGTGTTCCACAGGGTTCTATTTTGGGGCCCTTGCTGTTCTCGTTGTATTGCTGCCCCTGGGTTCCATCCTTCAAAAACACTGTATTTTACTTCGACTGCTATGCAGATGACTGTCAAATCTATGTACCGCTGAGAAAAAAAAGTCGCTTTGTCCTTAGGACCACTTTAGTTCTGTCTAGAGGACATCAAAGCCTGGAAGGCACTAAATTTCTTGAATTTCAACAAAAAGAAAACAGTCATTATGGTGTTGGGTCTAAGTTCCTTTTCTCCATCCCACCCTTTGACCTGGACTCCGTGGCATCATATCTGAAGCCTCTCGAACTTGGGTTTTAAAAAGGACAGTGATCTTAAATTGGACCGGCAAATCAGTGCTGTTGTTAGGTCCAACTTTTTTCATCTTAACAAGTCAGCCAGTCCTCTCTCAAGTATCTCCAGTTGGTCCAAAATTCTGCTGCTCGTCTCCTAACTGAAGTTCGAAAGATGAGCACATAACCCCAATTCTGGCCTCCCTTCACTTGCTCCCAGTGCATTTTAGGGTTCATTTTAAGATGCTTCCATTTATTTACAAGTGTTTAAATGGCCTCGCCCCAGCGAACCTCTCAGGGCTCCTCCACTCCTACGCATCTTCCCGGAGCCTCAGGTCTGCGGACCAAGCGTTGCTCGAGGTACCGAGGACTAAGCAGTGCCTCACAGGGGATCGTGCCTTTTCTGTTGCTGGTCCTTGCCTTTGGAATGACCTTCCATTAAATGTAAGGCAAGCCCCCCTCTCTGTCCATTTTTGAAACCCGTTTGAAGACACATTTCTATTCTTTAGCTTTTGATCCGACGTGAAACTGGAAACTGACAGTTTTCTGGTGTCTATTGGATATAATATTTTGTGTAAATGTATTGCTATTTTGTTGTCTGTAAAGTGCTTTGTTAAACTGTAGCTGTTGTGAAATGTGCTATATAAACAAAGTTGTTTTGTGTACTGGTGTGGTGTTTGGAATTAAACACATTTATACTTGGGACTTAAGTCTTACATTTTCTCCAAAATGGCCTTATAATGCTGCAAGTTTTTTGTGTGCACCAAGTTCAAAAATCTGTAAATGTTGTGTGACTTTGATGAGCGCTCCACTTGACTGACTGGGAGCATTTCCTGCCAACACACTGCTTATATAGGGAAAAGGCGGGCGTGACTGACGGCAGCATGCAGACTTTAAAAGGGCATTAAAGAGGACGCTAAAGTCACGGCCCCAGTCGGCAAATAGCACCGGTATGTGCATTGTGCAAAACTATCGAAAGTGGCACTGACACACTTATGAAGCACAGTTTAAAAAGCTGGGAAAAGCGTCTCTACAGTCACCATTCGACTGAGGGTAATAATGCTTGCAGAAGAAATGGAAATTGAACATGTTCGCTTTGTTCGCTGGCATTTGACCGCAAGAGATTTGAAACCTGAAATCCGCAGCCACTCATTCGCGTACAGCAGAGAGGGGCTTCGCATGGTAGTAGACGAGGACATAATTTTTCGACATCCTAATCAAGTGGCCGACACTGTGGTAATGTCAACAATATTGTCGTCTTGGCAAAGTTCAACAGCTGCAAAAAAACAAAAGAAAAAAAGTAAAAATATACCGATGGTATGGAATGGCATTACATCTCATGCATGCGCAGAATGTACTTTAATGGTCAGCGTTGCCGTCTTGTCATTGCGGTGTATTTTTCCAGCGTGACGTGCCGACAGCCATCCCAACACCATAGGGGGTAAGCGTCTGTCACAATTGGCCAACTCCTGGAGCCCTTTTCCAGAATGATCTTAGCTGGGCGCATTGCACCGTCAACCCCGTTTGTTGTGTATATGGTGAGGGGTGGCGAGCTCGGAATGGTGCTTAAAGTTCCGTGCTATCATCCTGGTCTTGTTTCGCTGCAAAATA